>NC_084741.1:23498489-23628489 GCF_033978785.1 Entelurus aequoreus | reverse complement strand
TTTTTCTAACTTGCATCATTTCCACATTTTTCAATCGAATTAAACCATATTCCACTTTCAACATATTCCACTTATCCTGGACATTTAAACTATCATTTTTTCAAGTAAAAAAATAATAATCCAGGAATTTCCATAATTCCCGTTTTTTCAAATTCAATTTCAATTCCACATTTTTCAACCCACTTCAACCGTTCCACCGTCCAAACTTTCCTCTTAACCAGGACAAAAAACTAAGTTGTTTTTCGAACTGGAAAATTTCTCGGTTTTCCCGAAATTCCAGGAATACCTTAATACCATTTCTCAATTAAAAATGTTACTACTTCAACGTTTCTCAGCCGATTTGAAAAATTCCAACACCGACCATTTCAATTCATTCAGACCATTGAAGTGTTTTACCATTTTCCAAAAATGTCCAGCTTTTCCCGAAATTCCCAAATTTTTGGAAATTCACATTCAAATCAATGGGACATTCTTCAAAGTTCTTCAACTCCCACATTTTCCATCTGATTCAAATCGTTACAACTTCAAAATATTCAGCCTGTTTGGGAATTATGTGCCCTACTTCAACAATTTTAGAAACATTTTAGGATTTCAGTTTAACTTCAGCATTGGAGCATTCGCACGCAATCCCTTCAGGAATTGCCTCACCTAGTTACATTTTAGTATTTTTATGTGGCATCCCTTTGCACTTTTTTTTAAAGGTATAATCCCTATTGTAGTATTTTATGCATCCTGCTGTGTTAAAATGTACAAGTGACAGCGCTTTGCATTATTTACAAAATTAAAAATTAAAAAAAGTTATGTCTGTACAGCACTTTGGCCAAGTGGGGTTGTTTTTAAATGATTAAACTAAACTAAATACATGTTATACTTTTTAAATCAAACCAATTTAAATTTAATTTAATTCTTTTTTTTTTAACAATTGCTTA
This sequence comes from Entelurus aequoreus, assembly GCF_033978785.1. NCBI lineage: Eukaryota > Metazoa > Chordata > Actinopteri > Syngnathiformes > Syngnathidae > Entelurus > Entelurus aequoreus. The sequence continues at coordinate 23,627,560 of NC_084741.1, read as the reverse complement.
TTGACATTTTTCGACAAAACAGTTAGGAAAAACAATACAATACAACAACAAAAAATCAGTCAAATAAGTCCAAGCAAATATTGATATCAAGCCGAAGACGACTGCATTTCCGAATGGCCTCAACATGGTGCAGTAATACACAAAAGCAAACAAAGGGCTCATCAATCAACCACAATTCGACCACATTTCAATCGGGGCGAAACAGATTTGATGCATGTTTTATACCAAAGCAAATCCACGGGAAAGAAAATGTTTGATAAGTAATTTTTCTGCGTGCAAAATAACTAAAAACAATAAATCTGCAAACCTTCCTGACACAACTGACGTGGAAATGAACCTGTTGTGACTCCCTCGCCAGACCAGCACCATCGCACTGTGAGGATATTCTGCAAAAAGTGTATATTTTCTTATCAGTGACGGAGCAGGAAGGGGCCCGGAATACATTTGTGGTAAAAGTTCATCTTAAGTGCCCTGTCATTCATTAATTGATCATCTCCACGCAAAGCGAAGCCCCCCCACGGATCGCGTGGCCCTGGCGTGTAATCTAGGACACAAACGTTAGCAGCATTTGCATAGTTACTTTATGGTCAATAAAGTGCGAACATTCCACTCACATTTTAAAGGGGAACTGCACTTTTTTTTGTTTGTTTATCAATCACATTCCTTATGTGAGACAAGTTGTGTTCTTTTTTTATGCATTCTAACTCGTAAATAAATGCTAGCAAGAGTCAGCTAACAAAGGAGCCAATGGAAGGTCGAGTCCGCCTATAAAAGGCTTTTAAAAACGTCTAAAAACCGCCATTAAGATGTTATATACACACTGTAAGTATATATGTTGTGTAGTAACAGAGACATTAATAATAACTTGTAATATTGATGTATTTTGCTAATATTAAGCATACGCTGCACATTAATTAAAAATGTTTCCAACAACATCACTGATTAAAACTCATGAGAGCCACCAAACATAATAACACATCACTTACTGTACAAGGTATGCTCTCACTGGGAGGTTGACTGATGGGATCGTTGTATCTTCTCGTTTAGACAAAGAATTAATTATAATCCTTGGTTTAAAAAAAGGTGGATGCAAACGAGCGTCTTTTCTTGTCTTTCTCATCATCTCCGGGTCTAAATTGAGTGTCAAGGTTGACCACCTTCTCGATTTATGGCCACATCCTTCTCCTATTCAGGCATGATTTATAATCTAGAATTTCACCAACTCAGAGGCGATGCAGCAGCTCACCTGTTTAAAATGTTTGTATAGCAGAATAAGCTCGTTAGCTCTCTGTGATCAATGCGCCACTAAAAGTAGTTCCTCGGCGTTAGCACTTATAGTAACAATATCGCTAATACTTGGTTAATATTCAGGTCACGAAATGTAAATGGAGTATTGTTGGCGCTTTTTGGATCATTTTTATAGTGGGTTTTATAGCTGCATTATCCAATTAGCTCCACTGTCAGCTGACTTTTATTTACACATGAACGCATTAAAAAAGAAAAACATAGTTCCACTTTAACAGCAACGTCATGCTAGGTTAGCATATTTGCGGAATAATCAAACGTACAACTCCCACCTCCTTATTGGCAGAACTGTATTTTAAGATATGTAGCAAAAGCCTGCTACAGTCTGAGTACAACAAAGTGAGGGTTTGGAGACACATTACAGTTAGAACTTTATTGAAAAGTCCCTTCTGCTTAATACAGGAGCGTTGATGAGAGTCCATTTAAATTATTTAACATTTGTACCCTTTTTTACGACTGGCAAAGCTATAATTCAACAATTTCCCCACTTGGTGGCACACTAACTGTGCTTCCATTCTGCTACTGCTTCAATATACAAACCCCAAAACAAGTGAAGTTGGCACGTTGTGTAAATCGTAAATAGAAACAGAATACAATAATTTGCAAATCCTTTTTAACTTATATTCAATTGATTAGACTGCAAAGACAAGATACTTAACGTTCGAACTGGAAAACTTTATTTTTGGCAAATATAAGCTCATTTGGAATTTGATGCCTGTAACATGTTTCAAAAAAGCTGGCACAAGTGGCAAAAAAGACTGAGAAAGTGGAGGAATGCTCATTAAACACTTATTTGGAACATCCCACAGGTGAACAGGCTAATTGGGAACAGGTGGGTGCCATGATTGGGTATAAAAGCAGCTTCCATGAAATGCTCAGTCATTCACAAACAAGGATGGGGCGAGGGTCACCACTTTGTGAACAAATGCGTGAGCAAATTGTCGAAACAGTTTAAGAACAACATTTCCCAACGAGCTATTTCAAGGAATTTAGGGATTTCACCAACTACGGTCCGTAATATCATCAAAAGGTTCAGAGAATCTGGAGAAATCGATGCACATAAGCAATGATATTATGGACTTTGGATCCCTCGGGCGGTACTGCATCAAAAAGTGACATCAGCGTGTAAAGGATATCACCACATGGGCTCAGGAACACTTCAGAAAACCACTGTCAGTAACTACAGTTCGTCGCTACATCTGTAAAGCTACTATGCAAAGCGAAAGCCATTTATCAACAACACCCAGAAACGCTGCCGGCTTCGCTGGGCCCGAGCTCAGTTCCTAAACGTTTACTGAGTGTTGTTAAAAGGAAAGGCCATGTAACACAGTGGTAAAAATGCCCCTGTGACAACTTTATTGCAATGTGTTGCTGCCATTAAATTCTAAGTTAATGATTTTTTGCAAAAACCAACTTAGTTTTTCAATTCAAACATTAAATATCTTGTCTTTGCAGTCTATTCAATTGAATATAAGTTGAAAAGGATTTCCAAATCATTGTATTCTGTTTTTATTTACGAATTGCACAACGTGCCAACTTCACTGGTTTTGGGTTTTGTAGAAGTGCGCTGAAGCAAACCTGTAGGTGGATCCTAACCGGCACCTGTTTGTGTTTACAGGTAAAAGTGTGGTTCCAGAACCGGAGGATGAAATGGAAGCGCGTGAAGGGCGGCCAGCAGGGGGCGGCGGCCCGCGAGAAAGAACTGGTGAACGTGAAAAAGGGGACGCTGCTGCCGTCAGAGTTCTCCGGCATGGCGGCCTTGCGTCACTCCACGGACTCCCTGGCCAACGACGACAGTCACGACAGCGACCAGAGCTCTGAGCACGCTCACTTATGATCGCTTTGGCATCGGGAAGGGGGAGGCCGGAGCAACATCGTCGTACAACGATGCTAAATAAATGTGCAGCCGAGTAGCAGACGTACATATCATGACGACGGAAGTAAGAATGTTGTGAATGTGAGCTTTTGGTGACGTGAGCGGTGTAAACATTCCATGTTTGATTTGCACTGCTGGACAACGCCAACATGCGGGTGACATGCTAGTCATGGAAACTGGCCCCGCCCCCTTCCCCCCCCGGAGTCTTGTGTGTGACATGAGGGTGAAGAGATTTTGGTGATTGCAGCATCAGCGACCTCATCGCTAAAGTATTTCTGATTCTGATTACTCAGAATAGACGTGCTTTTCTCTTAGAGAGGTCAACATTTTGTCGTCCTCAGTGTCGCACTCCTCATTTTGCTGTCCATTTACTAGTGATGTGCGATACCACTGATTTTTTTACCGATCCGATACCAAGTAAAATTCAGGTTGGTATTTGCGATACCTATCCGATACCGATATACCGATACTTTGTGCAAATATACCGAACGTGTCTGCTAAAATTTAGAAAATTGTGTATTTTCAAGTAATAATATATCAAAAACTATCAAAAAAACTTTCAGAATTTAATGAGAAAAAGCTGAATTTTCTAAATTAATAATTAATAACAATATAGATAAGTAAATATATATTATATATGTTGTTTTGTTTTTTTTTAAATATCAAAATGGTACCCCCATACTTAACTTTTCAGAATGCGTATCCAACAAATTAAAAACTCTCAAAATAAAAACTAAATATTTTTAAAATATAGACAAAGTTTAGTTAGGTAAAAAATAAATTTTAAAATTTTAAAAAATTACAACCATAGTAAACACTATTAAATGTGTAACTGAACATTAATATTTTCGTACTGGCAGAATTTTTGACACACTAAGTTATGCAGTTACACAACTGTATATTTAATATTTGTATTCTATTTTTACATGGGAAAAAAACAATAGTAAAAATGTAAGAAAAAAAGAGCAAAAAAATCGGTATGTAATGAGAAATATGCTGAATTTTTTAAACTAATAGGTCATAATAATTTACTTAGTCACCTATAAATACATATTATGTTTGTTTTTAGCATTTTTTAAAAATAAATATATATCCACATGGCCACCCCATACTTGACTTTTCAGGATGCGAAAAAAGTGGAAAAAGACACCCATGATCTAACACATTAAAAGCTTTCAAAATAAAAACCAAATATATTTAAGATATAAACAAAGTTTAGTTAAGTAATTAAAAATAAAATATTAACTTATTAATTAATTTGAAAAATTACAACAACCACAATAAACACAGTTAAATGTGTAACTGAACATTAATAGTTTCATACAGGCAGGATTTTTTTACACAGGAGGTTATGCAGTTACGCAACTGTATTATTATTATTTTATTCTATTCTTACGTGCGGAAAAAAACAATGGTAAAAATGTAAGAAAAAAGAGCAAAACTAATCGGTATGTAATGAGAAAAAGTTGAAATGTTCTGACCAATAATTAACAATAATATACTTAGACACAATATTTATTTTGAGCATTTTTTAAATAAAAAAATATCAATATGGTTTTCGCATATTTTGACTTGTGGCACTTGGTGGAAAAAGTTTGGACACCCCTGAACTAATGTATCAAAAGTATTTTTGATTTGAGGATCGATATTAGAGCATAAAGATTTGGTATCGGCGGTATCGATATTTCAGTATTGATTCGCACATCACTGCCATTTAGCAGCTTGACAAGCTTTCATCACAATAAACACACAATAAGGCTGGCCAATTCTGCAAATGTTGCAGATACCGATACCAATATGTTTTACTTGAAAATGTTCAAGCTCCTTGACTGATTTTGTGATTTTTTTTTCTAATAACAAAAAAACCAACAATGTTATCACGTCACATATTTGTGAACAATTCAACATGTTTGAAATACAACAATATAAGACAATGTAATAATATCAGCAAAATAAAATGATTCTCTTTTATTACATTTGGTTACAGTTGGAGCAAAATAATCAACAAAAGCCATTGTAAAGAATATATACAATCGAGGTATCCTGATCCGATATTGATATCAGTCCAGGATCAGCAGAAAGATATCTGATTATAATCGCTATAAGCACTCTGATACTGTACAAGCAGCCCGCAGAGTCCAAACCTGGATAGTTTAAAGTAAACATGGTAGGCTACAGGCTACTAGGAGCTAGCAGCTACACAACGGCCAAGCACACAATAGCACACAAGCTAGACATACATAATCAGTGTCCTTAATTGAACAATATTGCAGTCTCAAAAATCAAATTTCTTCATACATACAATTATCAAATAATTATACTTGCATATTACTTACACATACAAAGTCTCCAAGGCAGAGGCGTATTAGAAAGTATTCAGTAACAAACGTGTCCACATCATTCAACTTGAGCCAAACTTCACGAATTAATGTGGCCACTAGGTGTCGCCGAAAGAACAACGACCACTCCACTTCAACTTAAAGACCGCATAATTCCAATAAATAAATAGGTTAGTATTTTTAATTTCTACTATTGTTCTCCTTTTGACTAATTTCACTTGATTAAACCTTTTCTAACATCCCAGACTACAAAATAATACAAGTATGAATGATTTAAAAAGTTTGGACAATGAAAAAAAGTCTTTTTTTTTTTTTTTGTAAGTAAAATTGGTACAATTTCTTCTATTTACAGTAATCCACTGTAAAAACAATGACTTAAATAACACGGTAAAAAAAATGGCTTCACAGTCTGAAGAATTTTACCGTGGTATATTTTACATTTTAGTAATTCGATGCAAAAACCAGCGTAAATTTGACAGTAAAATTCTGGCGACTGAGCTACCAGTTTTTTTTTTACCGTAAAATCGACACTTTTTTTTTTAATACTGATAATAATGCTATTAGGGAGATTTTGTACACTGTAAAGACACACATTGAGTTAGAAATGTAAAAATGTTTGAAACCTGACAATACAGAGGGGCTGTAAATCTTTGGGCACCACACAATTTGATTCGATTCTTACGGGGAACGATTCGATTCAGAATCGATTCTCGATTCAAAACGATACTCAATTGAAAATCAATACTTATTAATAACATTGGGTGCCAGTTCTATGATTAAGTACATTCCTCTATAAAATATATAAACAGCGCTGATAAATGTTTATATCACTTAAAAGAAAACTAGTTTTGTTGAATCAAATTCTACTCAAACATGTAATAAAGTCAAATACAAATAAGGCAACAGGAGAAGTATACAACATTTCTCTTTTCTGAGATAAACAGGCTTTTACATCAACAGTAGGATTTTCCTAGCTGGACGGGACAGAGTTAAAAATCCAAAATAAAGTAGTTTTTTTTTTTTAACTGATTAAGAATCTTTACAAATAAGAATCGCGATTCATTTGAAAATCTTTTTTTTTTTTTTACACTCGTCAGTGTGAAACTTGTTCTGTATTAGTCATCACCAGCATGTTGAATTAATAACTGATCAAAATATACAGTCAATGATGTGTGGTTCATAAACAACACTGACGATGACTTGAAATAAACTGCATTTTTTTCAGGCAACTGTAATACAAAAAAAAAAAAAGTTCCAGTAGAAACTTGCTGATTTTACGACTAATTTCTCCTTGAGACTGCAGCATGCTGTGAAGGTGCTGGGGTTGGCGGCGAGCTTCGTGCTAAGTTTACAGTGTTTGGACTCCTGGCAGGACTCCGAGAGAAAAGCTAGAAAGGATCAAATTCTGCTCCTGCGTGCCCGAGATGAAAATAATTTCACGGCCTGATCTCATCTTTCGCCACGCCCAGACCGAGCAGGACAATTTCACCTCCAATTTTGGGAAGAATCTGCATTTTGTTGTTGTTGTTTTTTTGGGTGGGTGGAGACTTGTGAGTAAGAAAATGCAATTAGAAATGGTCATTAAATGGCAGTCATTTGCGCGTCACAAGGTTGCATGCGCTCTCACGTTTTCACTCACACTGTGAAAGGTCGATTAAGTTAAAGTTAAAGTACCAATGATTGTCACACACACACTAGGTGTGGTGAAATTTGTCCTCTGCATTTGACCCATCCCTTGGGAGATGAGGGGAGCAGTGGGCAGCAGCGGTGGCCGCGCCCGGGAATCATTTTTGGTGATTTAACCCCCAATTCCAACCCTTGATGTTGAGTGCCAAGCGGGGAGGTAATGTGTCCCATTTTTATAGTCTTTGGTATGACTCGGCCGGGGTTTGAACTCACAACCTACCGATCTCAGGGTGGACACTCTAACCACTGAGTAGGAATGTGATGCAAAACATACAACGATAATGTCGTCCATGGTGACAGGTGTTGTATTAAACATATAACAACAAATACTCCTTTGCTTAGAAATCCTGTTATCAAATGGCTTATTCGTTGTAGCATAATTTGGAGTTTTCGGGGCAATTTCTAATATTTATTTGAATTGTAAATGTATTTTTAGGAAAAAGTATGATAAAATACACCAACATAATTTAATTGACAAGAAACCAATAAACTGTATTATTAAATGTGTATACAGTTACACTTGAAATGATTCAAACCCCATTAAAACTTGTGTATATTCAGAGTTAAAAAGGTTATAAGAAGGTGTAGTTTGCAGTAAACCAACACAACAAAAACATGTCAATAGCCACACAGCTTGTTTGTACATTATGACAATAAATACAATAAGGGGGTGAATCATTTACTTTCAAATAGTATGCAACCAACAACTCCTTCAATAACACAAATGACGTCATCAAATACTTGACAGATCAATACCCAAACAAATGTATGTGAGCAACTGAAAACTGGAAGTAATGAAACCCAAACTAACATAGTAACATAAATCCATGGAAGCCCGAATACCCCAATGGTCAGTCATAGTTATGAGGTGAAAATACGAAATTATGAGATACGATGTATGAGATATGTAGAAATATATATAACGGCCTTCCATACAAATCAAGTGTTCACTTTATTTTTCAGCCACAGGACTTCTCGCGAGATTAAGGAGGACACGTGACCTAATTGCCCGAAAAGGTTTAAGAGTCAACAACAGTCATGAAAGTTAGCATTATTATTACCACATTATAATTGGTATTATTATTATTATTACATTATTGTTACCCCAGAGTGACTTATTTTACAGCGCGTGGACACTTGACTCCCCTTCCGGTACAACTATTAGACAGCTGACCTACTTTGACTGCCCCCTGGCTTTATAAATAAGGCTCGGCGGAGGAGCACACAGCGGCGGCGGTGCGACGGTCGACGCGCAAGACAGAACTTCCCTCTTCGTTCTTCTTTTTTCTTTTTTTCTTTTCTTGACTTCTTATTTCTTACCTGGGCAGGTAAAGTCGAAACATCATGGCGGGCAGTGTTCAGTTCGCCCCGGCCATGCCGGACATCCGTGCAATGTTGTACCTGCTGTCGCCCAACGAGTCGTCCTTCGAGAAGGTAGAAGAAGTGCCCGAATATGTTCATCAGGTGGGTGCAGACACATGACGTATGGTTCCCCTCACTGTCACCCTCAGGCGGTGTGCCCCCAAATAACCTTCGTCTCACTTATTTAAATTAATTTCATAACTCTGTTAGGGTAAAATATAACATGAACAAATGCTTAAATAATTTAAGCAATTATACATTCAGGTCACAACATTAGGCACACAACATATACATATAGAAGCTGTGTAAACAAGTCTTGTGCACTTACAAAATGACATACTTTTTTTCAGTTTTCATAAATAATGACATTATCTTATCTGTCCTGCATTGAAATATACTTAATTTTTTTGTATTTTAATTGTTGAAAGAATAGTCATCAGATGGGTTTATGTGCGTTAAATTTATTTTGTTCACGTTTGTTTCGTATACATTTACAATATAATACGTTACATATTTTGTTTAATTTCTTCAGAGAAAAGGAAAGCAGAGTTTATTTAATCCCACACCTTTTCAAATCATAGCAATTACTAACCCATATGTTGACTTCCTGTTATTATTTTGAAATTATAACAAAGTAATTTTGTAACTATTAAATTGGTTGTAAAAATATTGACTTTTTGAAAACGGCTCATGCAAACATGCAATTAAATTATCCAAATGCTGAGCACATGTGACAGGAAAATGTTGAAATAAAAATGCTGCAACCACGTAAATGCTGCAAAAAAAACCACACACAAGAAATGCTGTAAGTTGTAAGAAAAAAAGTGAAGTTAACCAGTCAGGATTTCATATTTTACAGTATTACAGAGCAAGTGATTTTTGGGCACCACACGATTCGATTCTTACGGGGAACGATTTCAACGATGTTCATTGTGAGGTTCATCGTAAGGTTCCCCTCACGTGTTACCCTCAGGCGGTGTGCCCTCAAATAACCTTCGGCTCACTTATTTAATTTAATTTAATTTCATAACTCTGTTAGGGTAAAATATAACATAAACAAATGCTTAAATAATTTAAGCAATACATACATTCAGGTCACAACATTAGGCACACAACATATTCATATAGAAGCTGTGTCAACAAGTCTTCATTTACAAACTGACAATACTTTTTTTCAGTTTTCATAAATAATATGACATTATCTTATCTGTCCTGCATTGAAATATACTTAGTTTTTTTGTATTTTAATTGTTGAAAGAATAGTCATCAGATGTGTATGTTTATGTGCGTTAAATTTATTTTGATTAAGTTTGTTTCGTATACATTTACAATATAATACATTACATATTTTGTTTCATTTCTCCGGAGAAAAGGAAAGCAAAGTTTATTTAATCCCACCCCTTTTCGAATCATAGCAATTACTAACCCATATGTTGACTTCCTGTTCTTATTTTGAAAATGCAACAAAGTACATTTGTAACTATTAAATTGGTTGGAAAAATATTGATATTTTGAAAACGTCTCATATGCAAACATGCAATTAAATTATCCAAAAGCTGAACACATGTGACGGGAAAATGGTGAAATACAAAAGCTGCAACCACGTAAATGCTGAAAAAAAAACCCACGAGAAATGCTGTAAATTGTAAGAAAATAGTGAAGTTAGCCAGTTAGGATTTAATGTTTTAGAGTATTATACAGCAAGCGATTTTTGAGCACACGATTCGATTTACGAGGAATGATTTCAATGATGTTCATCAGGTGGGTGCAGACACAGGTGACGTAAAGTTCCCCTCCCGTGTCACCCTCAGGCGGTGTGCCCTCAAATAACCTTCGGTTTATTTATTTTATTTAATTTCATAACTCTGTTAGGGTAAAATATAACATAAACAAATGCTTAAATAATTTAAATGTATTACATACATTCAGGTCACAACATTACGCACACAACATATTCATATAGAAGCTGTGTCAACAAGTCTTCACTTACAAAATGACAATACTTTTTTTCAGTTTTTATAAATAATATGACATTATCTTTATTATCTGTCCTGCGTCAAAATATACTTAGTTTTCTTGTATTTTAATTGTTGAAAGAATAGTTTCAACTATGGATCAGATTTTTGTTCTATTTTTGGGGTGATGTGTTTAACTTGTTGATGTGTCTAAAGACGATTTTTGCCTAAATGGCTCATATTTAGCTCTTTTGTATGTATGTTTATGTGCGTAAAGTTTATTTTGTTTACGTTTGTTTTGTATACATTTACAATATAATACGTTACATATTTTGTTTCATTTCTTCAGAGAAAAGGAAAGCAAAGCTTATTTAATCCCATCCCTTTTCGAATCATAGCAATTACTAACCCATATGTTGACTTCCTGTTCTTATTTTGAAAATACAACAAAGTAAATTTGTAACTATTAAATTGGTTGGAAAAATATTGACATTTTGAAAATGTGACGGGAAAATGTTGAAATAAAAATGCTGCAACCACGTAAATGCTGCAAAAAAAACACTGCAAGTTTTAAGAAAAAAGTGAAGTTAGCGTTAGGATTTAATATTTTACAGTATTATAGAGCAAGCGATTTTTGGGCACCACACGATTCGGTTCTTACGGGGAACGATTTCAACAATGTTCATCAGGTGGGTGCAGACACAGGTGACGTAAGGTTTCCCTCATGTGTCACTCTCAGGCGGTGTGCCCTCAAATAACCTTCGGTTTATTTATTTAATTTAATTTCATAACTCTGATAGGGTAAAATATAACATAAACAAACGCTTAAATAATTTAAATGTAATACATACATTCAGGTCACAGCATTAGGCACACAACATATTCATATAGAAGCTGTATCAACAAGTCTTCACTTACAAAATGACAATACTTTTTTTCAGTTTTCATAAATAATGACAGTATTTTTATCTGTCCTGCATCGAAATATACTTAATTTTTTTGTATTTTAATTTTTGAAAGAATAGACATCAGATGTGTATGTTTATGTGCGTTAAATGTATTTTATTTGTTTGTTTCGTATACATTTACAATATAATACGCTACATATTTTGTTTCATTTCTCCGGAGAAAAGGAAAGCAAAGCGTATTTAATCCCACCCCTTTTCGAATCACAGCAATTACTAACCCATATGTTCACTTCCTGTTCTTATTTTGTAAATACAACAAAGTAGGGCTGGGCGATATTGCCTTTCTTTAATATCTCAATATTTTTAGGCCATGTCACGATATGTATCTCGATATTTTACCTTAGCCTTGAATGAACACTTGATGTTACACCAGTATGATGATTCTATGTGTCTACATTAAAACATTCTTGTTCATACTGCATTAATATATGCTCATTTTAAACTTTAATGCAGAGAGGGAAATCACAACTAAGTCAATTGACCAAAACTGTATTTATTAAACAGTTATCAAGCAGTGGCACAAACATTCATGTCATTTCAAAACAGAAAGTGCAAGATTGTCAGAGACATTTTAAAACAAGCTATGAGTGCACTTTTGTGCATGATGTCACTAAGATGACATATCAAAACAACACTAAATTAAAGTGCACTTTTTGTACAGAACGCCACTACAATAGTTTAAAACAAAGTGCACTTTTGTGCATGATGTCTAGGGCTGCAACTAACAACTTATTTGATAATCGATTAATCTGTCGATTATTACTTCGATTAATAATCAGATAAAAGAGACACAATACATTTTTATCCTTTCAAGTATTTCATTGGAAAAAAAACAGCATACTGTCACCATACTTGCACCATACTTATTTTGATTATTGTTTCTCAGTTGTTTGTAAATGTTGCAGTTTATAAATAAAGGTTTATAATAAATAAAAATAAAAAGTAGCCTTTGCGCATGCGCATAGCATAGATCCAACGATGACTAAATTATTCGCCAACTATTTTTATAATCGATTTAATCGATTAATTGTTGCAGCTCTAATGATGTCACACAAGATATTTCAATAACTGTCAACTAAAAACTAGCTGCATAATAGGAAATCAAATAGTGTATGTCCTTCCCTATGTGGTAGGTTACTGTGGACGTTATCTCCTTCTGTTGTTGACTATTATTTTCATACGGTGTTGATCTGGAAATGGTTGCCTCTGCATTTTGTTGGTGTGGCACCGAACGGAGATGTTGACATGCAGTTTCAAGAACTCCTCATTCTCTAGTGGGTGACTTTTCAAATGATGCTACATATTAGCAGTAATGCTACTTTTTGTAGCAACGCTTTTGCCCCACACTTGACAAATTACGGTTGTCTGTTCGACATATTCCCACTTGAAGCCAAACCACCGCCAGACGATGGACCCCTTGCTGTTTTTCTTGGGAATTAATTCTTCCTTCATTTGTTACCAGATTCGCACCTTTCTCTCGTATTACCACTCGCACCACAGCTAACGTTACCCATGCCGCTACCTCTTTGCTCCGCGAGGGCATATACGTATGTGACGTATGTAAGAATGTGCGCTTGTTTTATGTCTCTGTGAGAAGGAGAGACAACAAAGTGTGAGAAACGCCTGTAGTGTAATGGCCGCAGGTAAAGGCAACTGCGTGAAAACGTATACTCGAATATCACAATATAAATAAATAAATGATAAATGGGTTATACTTGTATAGCGCTTTTCTACCTTCAAGGTACTCAAAGCGCTTTGACAGTATTTCCACATTTACCCATTCACACAGACATTCACACACTGATGGCGGGAGCTGCCATGCAAGGCGCTAACCAGCAGCCATCAGAGGCAAAGGGTGAAGTGTCTTGCCCAAGGACACAACGGACGTGACTAGGATGGTAGAAGGTGGGAATTGAACCCCAGTAACCAGCAACATTCCGATTGCTGGCACAGCCACTCTACCAACTTCGCCACGCCGTCCCTATATATAGTAATTTTCTCTATCGCACAGAGACAAACCCGCGATATATCGAGTATATCGATATATCGCCCAGCCCAAAGTACATTTTTACTATTAAATTGGTTGGAAAAATATTAACATTTTTAAAACGGCTCATATGCAAACATGCAATGAAATTATCCAAAAGCTGAACACATGTGACGGGGTACTGTTACGATCCGCTGCTCGGATCACAGTTTGTTTACTTTTTAGTGTTACGTGTGTTTTAAGCACCTTGTGTTTTTCTCTGTTGCCATGACAGCAGATTGTGCTCACCTGCCTCTGGTTAGTGTTCGGGACGTGCACCTGTTGCCCGGGCGCTAATCAGAGGGCTATTTAGTCTTTGCCCTGGCCTCACTCGGCCTGGCTTGCTAATTTGCTTTTATGCAACAGCTAACGACTACTTCGATTCCTGCTAGCTTTCACGCTATGTTATTTTTGCTTGCTAGCTCCCACGCTAGTCCCTTTATTTTTGTCTTCCGTGCTATGAACACGTGTTTGTTATTTCTGTCAGATTTATTCGCTTAAATAAATAATTGTCCTACCTGCACGCTGTGTCCGAAGCCGTCTGCATCCCTGGGAGAACAACCACGCACCACGATGCGTCCAGGTCGTTACAAAATTGCATAATTATGGTAAAATAAGATAGCTTTTATTGAGTGTATAATTATAATATTTTTGTCTAAGAATTTTTTTTTAATTAAATGTACAGTATAGCTTTGAGTCATTGCGCTCGTGTGAATTTTTTATTCAAAAGAGATGCGCAATTTCGACGCTCAGACGTTTAAAACCGGTTTCCATGCACTAATGCTAAGAGAGCTTGAAAGTGCGACATAATAAACGCAGTGCATTGTGGGTCTTGCGGAACTCTGAATATTTACACGACAGAGTGCGAGACTTTGTGCTAAAGTTTTGTTCTTTTCTTTAGCAAGTTGAAAACATGGCACGAACAAACTTCGTCTCATTCCTCGCCCTTTCCGGCTCTGTCACTGATAAAAAATATAACAGAAAATTTCCCATAAGATCGTCACCGTTCTCCGTGGCACACAATGTTAATCACTGGTCTTGCAAGGCAGACATACTTTGTTTGGAGCTGTAGCTATCTATTAGTTTAGTAATCGAGTAATTTATCGAGTAGTTTGTTTGATTAATGGGATAAAAATTTGCATTTTAGGGAAAATAGTTGAAGCAAAAATGTTTTTCCTTGCAATAACCTTCATTTTCTTTCTTTTTTTTTTCCAACATAGATGTTGCACTTAACATGTGTGCATCAATAAAAATCAAGATCACGACGTTCACATGCCACCGCTCTCATGTGTGCTCCATTGCAGCGGCCGTGAAAGAACTATGCTCGTGTATTTTTAGTTTTAAGGCATTCCGGGCTGTCCGTATTTCATCCATTTTTATTAGTTACACTCAGAGGTGGGTAGAATAGCCAGAAATTGTACTCAAGTAAGAGTACTGTTACTTTACAGATTTATTACTCAAGTAAAAGTAAGGAGTAGTCACCCAAATATTTACTTGAGTAAAAGTAAAAAGTGTGTTGTGAAAAAACTACTCAAGTACTGAGTAACTGATGAGTAACCTTTTCGTTTAATGATGACGGCAACAAATAATGCACAAAAACATAAAAATAGCAATGAGGCGGTATAGCTCGGTTGGTAGAGCGGCCGTGCCAGCAACTTGAGGGTTGCAGGTTCGATCCCCGCTTCCGCCATCCTAGTCACTGCCGTCGTGTCCTTGGGCAAGACACTTCACCCACCTGCTCCTAGTGCCACCCACACTGGTTTAAATGTAACTTAGATATTGGGTTTCGCAATGTAAAGCGCTTTGAGTCACTTGAGAAAAAGCGCTATATAAATGTAATTCACTTCACTTCACTTCACAATGAGCAAATTCCGAGCCAGAAATATCTCTTAAGCAACTAAAACAATAATATATATTAAATAATAATACATTAAAATAAAAAAAATTAAGGCAAATTGAGCCACAATAACGTAACAGCACCATGACCACTAAATGGTAACACCCCCATAAGTTTTTCAACGTTAATCAATTACTTAATAAATGACCAAGTCGAGGTGATCTACCTCATATATACATATACATACACACACATATCATACATATATATATATATACACACAGTATATCATTTATACTTATTTTTTTGCCGTTTTTGTTCACATGTTAAAGGTGTTTTAATGAATATACATGCATGTTTAACATATAGATTCCTTTCTTTCATGAAGACAAGAATATAAGTTGGTGTATTACCTGATTCTGATCTCTTGCATTGATTGGAATCAGACAGTAGTGCTGATAACGTCCACGTTTTCAAATGGAGGAGAAAAAAAGTTCCTCCTTTCTGTGTAATACCACATGAAAGTGGTTGGTTTTTGGCATCTTATTTGTCCAGCTTCCATATTCGTTTTTATACACTTTACAAGAAATACATTGCAGTGTTTCCCATAAACTGCCAAGATACCTGTGGCGGTATGGGCGTGGCTATGGGCGTGGTCACATGACATCATCGAGTAATTTGCATAATTTACTACAATGATATGATTTTCTCTAAAAAGTCTAAAAAATGTATACTTACTAATAATAACAGTTTTGTTTTAAACGTCCATCCATCCATCCATCCATCCATCCATCCATCCATCCATCCATTTTACAATATAATTACAACACTTTATGTACATATTTTTATACAGATTTGAACAATAAGTTATTCACTGAAATATATTTATTAATTGTGGTTCTTACAAAAAATATATCTTATAAAATATAAAAGCTAAAATGTCTCTTAAAGCTCTGCCCCTTTAATCAGAATCAGAATCGTTTTATTGCCATTGTTTGAGAACGGGTTCACAAACTAGGAAATTTTCTTGGTGCAAACGTGCGACATAAAACACATATAACACATATTTGGTATAAAAAGAGCTGTGACTGAGCTATCAGATAGACTTAGAAGGGATTCAAGGAATTCAAGGAGCTGCTGTTAGGAGTTATTGTTCATTTGCCTGATGGCCGAGGGGAAAAAACTGTTCAGGTGGCGGGAGGTGTGGGTCTGGATGGAGCGTAGTCTCCTGCCTGAGGGGAGAGGGGAGAATAGTGTGTGTCCAGGGTGAGAAGAGTCAGCTGTGATCCGACCCACACGCCTCCTGGTCCTGGAGGAGAACAAGTCCTGGAGGGATGGGAGCTTGCAGCCAATCACCTTCTCAGCAGCACGTACGATGCGCTGCAGTCTATTCTTATCCTGGACTGTGGCGCCGGGGAACTACACTGTGATGGAGGAGGTCAGGATGGACTCTATGATGGCTGAGTAAAACTGCACCAGCATCTCTGTCGGCACCTTAAGTTTCCTCAGCTGCCGCAGGAAGTACATCCTCTGCTGGGCCTTCTTGATGAGGGAGCTGATGGTCAGCTCCCACTTGAGGTCCTGGGTGATGGTGGTGCCCAAGAAACGGAAGGAGTCCACAATGGGGATGGGGGTGGGAGAGTCAATCAGGGTGAGGGGGGATGGTGGGGCTGTGACTTTCCTGAAGTCCATGATCATCTCCACTGTTTTCTGGGCGTTCAGCTCCAGGTTGTTGAGGCTGCACCAGGACGTCAGCCGGTCCACCTCTCTCCTGTAGGCGGACTCATCGCCATTCGAGATGAGCCCGATGAGGGTGGTGTCATCCGCAAACTTGAGCAGTTTTACGGATTGGTGACTGGAGGTGCAGCAGTTTGTATACAGGGAGAAGAGCCAGGGGGAGAGTACACAGCCCTGAGGAGTACCAGTGTTTGTGGTTCGACTGTCCGAGACAATCTTCCCCAGCCGTACGTGCTGTCTTCGGTCTGTCAGGAAGTCATTAATCCAACTGCAGAGGGAGTCGGGCACGCTGAGCTGGTAGAGCTTGTCTCGTAGCAGTCCAGGGAGGATGGTGTTGAAGGCAGAGCTGAGGTCCACAAACAGGATCCTAGCGTAGGTTCCTGGGGAGTCCAGATGCTCCAGGATGAAGTGGAGGGCCAGGTTCACTGCATCATCCACAGACCTGTTGGCTCTGTAGGCGAACTGCAGTGGGTCCAGAGGACATCCAGGCGGTGATGTCCTTGAGGTGGGGCAGGACCAAGCGCTCAAAGGACTTCATGACCACAGACGTCAGCGCGACCGGCCTGTAGTCATTTAGTCCTGTGATCCGTGCTTTCTTGGGGACAGGGACAATGGTAGAGGTCTTAAAGCAGGACGGCACGCGCCATGGCTCCAGAGAGGTGTTAAAAATGTCAGTGAAGACAGGAGCCAGCTGGTCCGCACAGTGTCTGAGAGTGGAGGGGGAGACACCATCCGGCCCGGGGGCCTTCCGCGTATTCAGCTTCAAGAACTGCCGGCGTACATCCTCTTCTTTGATGGAGAGGGTCTTTACAGTCTTATGATGTTTTTGGAGTCCTGTGATGTCATTTGAGTCCTTTGAGTCCTTTAACTCCTTTAATGATGTGCTGGCATTGGTGGGGAGGGTGATGGTGGGGGGAGCATGGCTTTGATGAGCTGAAGGCCGTTCATGACGACAGTAATGTGTGTTGAGGCCCTGAGCGAGAGTCCGGTCATTCAGGGCCTGGAGGGGTTTTGGGCTTATAGTTCGTAAGGGCCCTTAGACCTCTCCAAACTGCCGCAGAATCATTGGAGCGGAACTGTTCCTGTAGACGGTTAGAGTACACAGATTTAGCTTTCTCCACTTCCCTGGTGAAGTGGTACTTCGCTTCTCTGTATGTACTTCGGTCCCCGCTTCTCCACGCAGCCTCCTTCTTCTTGCGCAGCTGTCGGAGCTTGGGTGTGAACCAGGGCTTGTCGTTGTTATAACAAACCCTGGTGCACGTTGGAATGATGCGCGCCTCATTGAACTGTATGTATGAGGTCACAGTGTCCGTATACTCGTCCAGATTGTTCGTGGCCGCTCCAATTGCCTCCCAGTCTGTCGTTTCCCAGCAAGCACGCAACTCGTCCACAGACTCGGCGGTGAAACACTTAATGTTCCTCATAACAGGTTTAGCCAGTTTCAGTCTCTGTCTGTATGAAGGGATTAAGTGCACCATCACGTGATAGTCCAAGAGCAGCGCGCGGGACTGCATGAAAAGCCTTGCTCAATGTACTGTAGCAGTGATCCAGCGTGTTCTCCTCTCTGGTCGGGCATTTAATAAACTGTCTATACTTTGGTAATTCCTGGCTCAAATTTCCCTTGTTAAAGTCACCAAGCACGATAACAAGAGAGTCAGGAAAAGACCGTTCCACATGTAAGATCTGTCTACGAGCGCGCGCTGAGCGTCACGCACGTCCGCGGGATGTAAACAGCCACGAGAATGAATGAAACAATCTCACGCGGTAAGTAAAAGGGCTTACAGTGGATGAAAAAATATTCCAGAGAGGAAGAACAGTGTCTAAAAATGACAGTCACGTCTGTGCACCAGCTATTGTTGATAAAGAAGCATAGTCCCCCGCCTCTTTTTTTGCCAGAGAGCGCCGCGTCTCGGTCCGCGCGGAGGAGATGAAAGCCCTCCAGTTGAAGCGCGCTGTCCGGGACACTTGCGCTCAGCCAAGTCTCCGTGAAACACAACACACATGATGAGGAGAAGTCCTTGTTCCTTCTCATCAGCAACGCTAGCTCGTCCATCTTGTTGGCAAGTGAGCGGACGTCGGAGAGGAAGATGCCTGGTAGAGGCGTGCGTAATCCCCGTCCGCGAAGACGGACAAGTGCGCCCGCTCTCTTTCCTCGTCGATGCGGTTTCCCTCTTTTGATCGCAGAATGGACCAAATCCGCAGCTGACGCTAAGATGACCGGTAACAAGTCCATAGGGATGGTGGATCTGATGTTCAGTAGCTCTTCACGGGTGTAAGAGCACACGGAAACACAATTTATGTACAAAAACAAACAAAACAGAGCGTACGAAAGCACCGAGGCAGCCTTCATCGGCGCCATGATGATGACGTATGCATTAGTGCATACTAAATAATTTAACTTTAGCCTACTACTACAACCATATTATTTACCAGCAACATAAAGGGAAACAGAGGCAGAGGTGTCCTGCCACAGTCAGTAACAAATAAACAGAAAACGGTAGTGGTCAAATACAAATAGGCAACAAGAGAAGTATCCTACACTTCTCTTTTGTAAAGTAAATCTGAACAGCCTATATGGGCATCTACATCAACTATATGATTTGCCTGAGAAGCTGGAAAAGATGACAAAAAAAAAATATATATATATATATATATATTTTATTTTTTTTATTTGTGGCGGACGTAATTCTTTCGTGGCGGGCCGCCACAAATAAATGAATGTGTGGGAAACACTGAGCAAATTCAGAGCCAGGAATATCTCTTAAGCAACTAAAACAATAATATAGATTAAATAATAATACATTAAATTAAAAAACATTAAGGCAAATTAAGCCACAATAACTTAACAGCACCATAGGCTCAGTAGGCATTCATTGATTGATTGATTGAAACTTGTATTAGTAGATTGCACAGTACAGTACATATTCCGTACAATTGACCACTAAATGGTAACACCCCAATAAGTTTTTCAACTTTAATCAATTACTTAATAAATGACCAAGTCGAGGTGATCTACCTCATATATACATACACACACATATCATATATATATATATATATATATATATATATATATATATATATATATATATATATATATATATATATATATATATATATGTATATGTATATGTATATATATATATATATATATATATATATATATATATATATATATATATATATGTATATGTATATATATATATATATATATATATATATATATATATATATATATATATATATATATATATATATATATATATATATATATATATATATATATATATATATATATATATATATATATATATATATATATACATATACATATATATATATATATATATATATATATATATATATATATATTAGGGATGTCCGATAATGGCTTTTTGCCGATTATCCGATATTCCGATATTGTCCAACTCTTTAATTACAGATACCGATATCAACCGATACCGATATCAACCGATATATGCAGTCGTGGAATTAACACATTATTATGCCTAATTTGGACAACCATGTATGGTGAAGATAAGGTACTTTTTAAAAATAAGATGACTAAATTAAAAACATTTTCTTGAATAAAAAAGAAAGTAAAACAATATAAAAACAGTTACATAGAAACTAGTAATTAATGAAAATGAGTAAAATTAACTGTTAAAGGTTAGTACTATTAGTGGACCAGCAGCACGCACAATCATGTGTGCTTACAGACTGTATCCCTTGCAGACTGTATTGATATATATTGATATATAATGTAGGAACCAGAATATTGATAACAGAAAGAAATGGGGGGAGGGAGGTTTTTTGGGTTGGTGCACTAATTGTAAGTGTATCTTGTGTTTTTTATGTTGATTTAATAAAAAAAATTAATAAAAAAAAAAACCCCGATCCAGATAATAAAAAAACCGATACCGATAATTTCCGATATTACATTTTAACGCATTTATCCCTAATATATATATATATATATATATATATATATACATTGATATATACAGTATATAATTTATATTTATTTATTTTGCCATTTTTGTTTACATGTTAAAGGTGTTTTAATGAATATACATGCATGTTTAACATATAGATTCCTTTCTTTCATGAAAACAAGAATATAAGTTGGTGTATTACCTGATTCTGATGACTTGCATTGATTGGAATCAGACAGTAGTTCTGATAAGGTCCACATTTTCAAATGGAGGAGAAAAAAAGTTCCTCCTTTCTGTCCAATACCACATGAAAGTGGTTGGTTTTTGGCATCTTATTTGTCCAGCTTCCATATTCGTTTTTATACACTTTACAAGAAATACTGGCGACAAACTCCGTAGCTTGCTAGCTTGTTTGCGCTCTCTTTCGGAGACTCTTATTTTGTTAGCGCAGGCGCGATGGAGCGGCACTTTTATTGTGAAGACAGGAACTGTGCGGTCAGTCTTTAGACTTTTGAGAGAGGTACGGTTGAAATAAAATTGTCTTTTTTCCTTCAAACATTTGATTGATTGATTGAACATTTTATTAGTAGATTGCACAGTACAGTACATATTCCGTACAATTGACCACTAAATGGTAACACCCGAATAAGTTTTTCAACTTGTTTAAGTCGGGGTCCACGTGTGACGGTCATGTGACCGCCTGGGTCTGTTTGATTGGTCCAACGTCACCAGTGACTGCATGTGATTGGTGAAACGCAGGCATGCGTAGATCCTACTTTGAAGGTCTATCTGACAAACCAAAACAAACAAAGCGTGCATTAACAGATCGATAAAAATCAGTAGCAAGTAGCGAGCTGAATGTAGATAAATGGAGCGGAGTAAAAGTAGCGTTTCTTCTCTATAAATATACTCAAGTAAAAGTATGTTGCATTAAAACTACTCTTAGAAGTACAATTTATCCCAAAAGTTACTCAAGTAGATGTAACGGAGTAAATGTAGCGCGTTACTACCCACCTCTGGTTACACTCAAATGATTAATCGAAGCAACAGAATATGAATTGCAAGTTTTTTCCTAATCAAATTATTTGGAGATGCCCATTTTGATACCAATCATCCATGAGTGAGGTCGGACGATACTGATTACATAGATTAGCTTAACATTTTTTAATTTGTTTATGATGAGTGCTATTCACATTTTAACAATATCAATATTTTAACTTTATTCTCTTTTATTAATTGCCATTGTTTGATCAAAACACAGTCAATAGTACACAATAACTGAACAAAAAAAACTAGATTAACGAACCCAATTGGTTCTTGAACATGGTTCGTAAATCAAAGTGTGTATATTGAAGAACATTTCTTTATAAGAAAGAATATAAATATGAATAATGGGTCGACTAACGTCCATATTTTATTGAACACTTGAACACAATATAAAGTGCTTTACATTACTGTATATCAAACATAATAACAAGTAGGATTAACTGTCTCTTTATTGGCAAGCTAAAACAACGACAAGCTGCTGTCTAAGTATGCGCTGCTCTGACAACACGTGACACACGCCGAAGGCTCTTTGGTGCCCTCAGTATCGGTCAGAAATTACAAAAATCTTTAACTTTACAAGCATATTGAAAAGTAAAATCCACTGTCATTAACATTAACGAACGAAGAGCTGACAAGAAAAGAGCGGACAAAGGGAGAGGAGGGAGGGACAGGGGTGGGGGCAATGTTCCCTCTAATTTTTCATGTGTGTGAGCAAACGCACAAACTCCCTGAGCATTCAGTGGAGCACATGTGAGCAACATCAGACGTGCACACTGTGGCCAGACCAGCGTCACACCTGTCCCAAACCTGACATCATAACAATTTAAATGTTTTATTAAAATAATAATAATCTGATACAAGTGATTTTGCCCCCTTACAATGACAATAACAAAAAAACATGTTTTTCATGACCTATGTGGTAGTATTGTATGTCTGGCTGCCTTTAAAAGAAATGTTACCCCTTTCAGAGATTACATTGAGTTCTTGTAACTTTCTGTCTGTAAAATACATCTTTTTATTAGCATTTATGAAATCTAGTGACACTATTTCATGAATAATATCCTTAGATTAACATTCTTAATAAATGGCAGTAAAATAAGCACACATGTGATTGTGGAGTCAGTGTTACAACCTAGCATTTACACATTGTGTGGCGTTGGGGTTGTCTGACTTTTTGTGTGGCCATAAACGCAGCCCTGGCTAAGTGCCATGAGTGCGCGTGTTGGTGCAGGTGAGCGAGCGAGCGGCTTCTGTTGAAACGACGGATGACAAAGTTGGTTTAAGCCTGGTTTGTATGGCAGAAATTACCAGTTTTTATAGATAAAAGGGTTTTTACTCATGTTTTTGGTGTGGTTACAAACAGTTTTGCTCAATAAAGTGCTTGATGGAATTCCTGTCCGTAAAGTGTCTCGACAGACGATAATTGAACTGTGTTGACAAAGATTGTTTTATTCATTGGGGCCACTCTTGTTGTCACCTGTCACTCACAGGGTTGCATTGCAAAATCATACAGAATAAATTGTAATGTGTTTATTTTGTTCAAAGTTCAGATGGGATTTTTGATTTCCTGCGCGGCATTAATTTGCAGTGCGCTGAGGACGCGTGAGCGGTGCGCAATTGCGCAGGCGCGCACCTTAGAGGGAACGTTGGGTGGGGGGTTTGCCCGTGTGTGTGTGTGTGTGTTGAACGAGAGGTCGCTCTTCTCTGCTGAGAAATAGGTCTGCTTTGGCATGATTTTCCAGGGAAGTCCGTTCTTGTCACAAATAAAACTTGCTGTGGTAGATTCTTCCGTACTTGTGAGCGCCATTAATGTGCTTTTCGCAAATAGTTTTTTGTACAGTAAGTGATTGTTTTTTTTATGTCCAAAGTTTGTATATCTTGCTAAGCATTTAGCAACACTGCTACATGATGATTACTAGAGGTGGGAATCTTTGGGCACCTCATGATTTGATTACGACTCGATTGAAAATTGATTATTGATGCATCTTTAATTTATGTATATTGATGCAGTTTTACATTTATTTTCGTTTCACTAAATAAGCGTTTATCACTTGCAACTTTAGAAAACAGTGCTTTTGTGATAAGAAACAGTTAAATTAATTCTCACATTTATTAATTTAATGGAAACGTGTGCAAAACTGGAATATAAGTGCCCAATAGTAAAGGAGCTGGTCGGATCTCTCAGTGAGGTGGCTCGCTGCAGTCAGACACATTTTAGAAATGTCTGCATCACTTCATTTACATTAAATAAATCGATAATCAATTATTAACGTTTATTAATCGATTCCATAATCGCGATGCCTCTAAAAATCGATATTTTCCTCCATTTCTAATGCTTGGTGTTTGTTGTTGAAGTGAAAAGGGAACGTTGTGAAATGAATGCGCCACTGTAGACTTAAAATGAGCAAAATACGTAAATATTACATGTTATTATGAATGTTACTACATTACATATACAGTATACTTAGAGTGTATATAAAACGATGATGGATGTTTTTTAGAGCGCTGTGTTAGCTGACTTTTGCTAGCGTTTATTAATGATTTACAATGCATAAAAAAAGTCAAAGGTGTGCTTGTCTCACATAAGGATTGTGAAGTTCAGTTCCCCTTCAAGTCTTCAAAGAGCTGGTCAAAATATTCGAATCAGCTGTCTGGTTTGATGCGTCTATTGTTGTACTTCTAACACAATGTCTTTCTGGTTGCCGGGGCACTTTTTCAGGAGAACTTGAGACCTGGAAACATGATGTGACTCTACAGTCATGCATTTGTTATGGACAATGATTAATGCAATTGGTGCTCCTCCTCCCGCAAGTTGATGAACGATAGAAGGTCGAGGATTAAACCATAAAAGCAAAAATTCTGTTGATCAGGTGTTCCTGAAAAAGTGTTGATGTTGAAATTAGTCTTTCTAGTTTTTGACATATTTGAAGTAGATTGAGATGTCTGCATGTGAGGGAAGATGTGTCATCCCAGCAGGATGCCGCTCGCCACATAGCAGCCACGTATAATCGGATGTGGATTCGGGAAGAATTACGGGCCTCCCAGGCCAATTGGACGTGGCGTCTGCGCACGTAATTACAGCCAGCGTGTATCGGCCATGTGACGCGCCGCCGACTTTCCCTCCGCACGCACTTAGGCCGTGAAATGCCAACGTTGTGTCAGCCAAAAGCGCTTCGTTGGCTTTGCGGGACGGTTGATGTGGACACGAAGTGGAGTGTACTCAAAGGGAACAGAAATGGTTTTGCTGTAATTGTATGTTGGAATAAGCAGGTGAAGTTGCTAAGGTAGCTACTTTGTGAGTAATAATAATGATCAGGGTGACAATGATAAAAAAAAAAAATGGCTTTGCTGTAACATTATGTTGAAAAAGCAAGTGATCTTGCAACAACATAGCGACGTTATTAATAATATTAAAAATAACAATGATAAAAATAACTTTACATTAACTTCAAGTTGGAATAAGAAAGTGATCTTGCTAACGAAGCTACTTTAATAGTAATACTAAAAATTATGATAAAAGATTTGCTGTAACTTTGTTGAATAAGCAAGTGATCTTGCTAACATAGCGACTATTATTAATACTAAAAATAATAATGATAAAAAAAACCTTTACTGTAACTGTTGGAATAGGCATGTTATATTGCTAACATACAGTAGCTACTTTATAATTAACACAAATAATAATGATAAAAAATAGCTTGACCGTAACTATGTTGGAATAAGCAAGTGATCTTGCTGACACAGCAACTTTATTAATACCACAATAATAAAGATAAACACACTGGCCTTGCTGTAACTTTATGCTGAATAAGCAGGTAAACTTGCTAACATAGCTACTTTAATATTAGTAGTAATAATTATAATAATAATACTAATGATGATGATGATGATAATGATAAACAAATTGGCTTTGCTGTAACTTTATGCTGAATAAGCAGGTGAACTTGCTAACATAGCTACTTTATTATTATTAGTAGTAGTAATAATTATAATAATAATAAGGATGATGATGATGAAGATGATAAAGAAACAAACTGGCCTCGCGGTAACTATGTTGAACAAGCCGGTTATCTTGCTAACATAGCTACTTTAATAATTGTAATAATGATAATAATGATGAAGATGTTAATGGTAAACTGGCTTCGCTGTAACTTTATGCTGAATAAGTAGTAGGTGAGCTTGCTAACATAGCTACTTTAATATTAGTCATAGTAATAATGACGACGATGATGATGATTATAATGATGATGATGATTAAGATGATAAATATGATAATGGTAAACGAACTGGCTTTGCTGTAACTATGTTGAATAAACAGACGATCTTGCTAGCATAGCTACTGTATTTTTTATAATAATATAAATGATAATGATAAACATGTATTCAAACAGTGTTACTGTTCAAACTGTTTATGTTGCATTGGCCAAAAATATAAAATATACTTGTTAAATAAAACCTCTGCCTTGTTTTTAATGAATACTTAGACCTACTACGCGACTGTATTCGAATGTTGGTCAAATTTGGTATAACTTGGAGAGCCAATTGTTTTCTGAGAACCATGACATAAGATGGTGAATGATCTTACTAACATCCTGCTTTATGAATAAGCTTCATCATACTTTTTTTTATCCTGTCTTATTACCTGACCTGTGAGAAGCAGGTCCAGAAATAGGAAATTATGGCTTCAATGCAGCATGTAATGTGCAGCAACAGTGCACTTTTTCTCCCTCCCAACTTTTCCTAATCAGATTTTCTGGCTGGTTAATTCTCTGAAAGAATTGGTGTGCGTCACTGACTTGCATTGGAGCTACTTAAGTATTTCTAGCGTGCTCTTACCAGATTTGGCGTTTGGTCCGAGAAAACACGACAAAAGTGGCGCAAATTGCGACGCATGTGATCACATGCGTCGCAATCACCAAGTCATGTCATAAAGTAGGACATCATGCAGATATTATCTGCATGATGTGCTCGTCAGACACAGTTTTCTTGCAGTAGAAACTGATTGTGTCTGCAGTTATGCGTACAGTACTAGGCTTGTTGCAAAGACCTCAATGTTGTGGCTCCTTAATGCAGCAACAATGACACCTCTGTATCAACAAATGTATTATCCCACATTTTATGTTTTGTTTGTACACTGCTAACTCGACAGCGTTTGTACTGTAGTTGTAATAACACGTAGGACGTGCTGTGTGTATCATGATCAGTATTAAAGTGACTCACTTGATGGACAGTTGTCTATCTGGTCCAGCTGGCCGGAGACGTTTTTCCAGTTTATTTGGGTAAGCACGCCATTTATGTCTAAATAACATTGCTTTAAATTCCACATTTGCAGCTTCGGGTCGCTTTCACCTCACTCTCTCTGCTTCAGTCTGCTCCAACGTATCACTCTTCCTTAGTGCTTGCTTCTATAAGCAGTAGTTCATCCTCCGTATATTCAGCTTCAAAAAGATAAGGTTGCGAATCCTCATTTGTCCAAAAATAGTCGTCTTTTTTGTTTGTTGCTGAATTTGCCATGATTAGAACACATCCATCGTTTTGTTTCAGAAAGTAGGAAAACACATTTGTTGCTGGAAGTCAGACGTGCGCAGCTAAGGAAACAGAAATCAATGCGCGGAAGAAATCAATTCGGCAATGATTAAAATGACCAAAATATGGTAACTATAAAACATGTTACATATTGTTATGAAGGTGTCTGTTACTACATTGTATATAGACTTGCAGTGTGTATATAAAACGTTGATGGAGGGTTTTGAAGGCCACAAATGTTACTCTAATTAGCCACATCTTCCAAACATTTTATATCATCTTTAAAATCCCCCCCCCCCCAAAAAAAAAGACGTGTTCTTGTCTTTCATAACTATTGTGAAAGACGGGCAAAGTTCCAAAAAAGTGCAGTGCCCCTTTAAGTACTATAAGGATTGCTGTATATCTAAGAGCCTTTTAGCACTGTACAGTATTTTGATTAGGGGAGTCACTTTCTGATACTGATATCAGATATTGGTCCGATATCAGCAAAAAAAAAAACAAGCATCAAATTATATGGGCTTGCATGTGAACATTTTATTGACTTCCAATGAGCACACAAGAACATTCTTTCTTCTATTTTAGTGAAATCATTTAAGGGCCATAAGACCCCAATTCAGTCGTGTACACAATTTTGGAAATAAGAGCTAAAAGGTGCTGTCCACGCATGTGGCCAACTAAGCCTTTTAAGGGAATTATAAAGCATTTAATCATGGATATAGTGATATTGTACATGTGTATATTGTCTTTAAAGGCCTACTGAAATGAAATTGTTTTATTTAAACGGGGATAGCAGATCCATCATTGATCATTTCGCGATATTGCCATATTTTTGATGAAAGGATTTAGTAGAGAACAACGACGATAAAGGTCGCAAATTTTGGTCGCTGATAAAAAAAAAGCCTTGCCTGTACCGGAGGTAGCGTGACGTCACCAGAGGAAGGACTCCTCATATTCTACCATTGTTTTCAATGGAGCGAGAGAGATTCGGACCGAGAAAGCGACGATTACCCCATTAATTTGAGCGAGGATGAAAGATTCGTGGATGAGGAAAGTGAGAGTGAAGGACTAGAGAGGCAGTGCAGGACGTATCTTTTTTTCGCTCTGACCGTAACTTAGGTACAAGGGTTCATTAGATTCCACACTTTCTCCTTTTTCTATTGTGGATCACGGATTTGTATTTTAAACCACCTCGGATACTATATCCTCTTGAAAATGAGTGTCGAGAACGCGAAATGGACATTCACAGTGACTTTTATCTCCACAACAATACATCGGCGAAGCTCTTTAGCTACTGAGCTAACGTGATAGCATCTGGCTCAAATGCAGATAGAAACAGAATAAATAAATCCCTGACTGGAAGGATAGACAGAATATCAACAATACTATTAAACCATGTACATGTAACTACACGGTTAATAATTCTCAGCCTGGCAAAGCTTAACAATGCTGTTGCTAACGACGCCATTGAAGCTAACTTAGCAACCGGACCTCACAGAGCTATGATAAAAACATTAGCGCTCCACCTACGCCAGCCAGCCCTCATCTGCTCATCAACACCCATGCTCACCTGCGTTCCAGCGATCGACGGTGCGACAAAGGACTTCACCCGATCATCCGTGCGGTTGGCGGCTAGCATCGGCTAGCATCGGCTAGCGCGTCTGCTATCCAAGTATGTCCTCCTGGTTGTGTTGCTACAGCCAGCCGCTAATACACCGATCCCACCTACAACTTTCTTCTTTGCAGTCTCCATTGTTCATTAAACAAATTGCAAAAGATTCACCAACGCAGATGTCCAGAATACTGTGGAATTTTTAAATGAAAACAGAAATTTTTTGTATTGGATTCAATGGGGTACCAATACTTCCGTTTATCTATTGACGTCACGCGCATACATCATCATATATAGACGTTTTCAACCGGAAGTTTAGCGGTATATTTAAAATTGCACTTTATAAATTAACCCGGCCGTATTGGCATGTGTTGCAATGTTAAGATTTCATCATTGATATATAAACTATCAGACTGCGTGGTCGGTAGTATTGGGTTTCAGTAGGCCTTTAACATCAGTACACACTAGAACGAGGACGCTACATTATGGTTTTTTTTTTAGTTGCTTGGTCGCTTTTTAAGCGCGAGCACGCTCATCTACAAAAAAGGAAGTAAGACACGTAATTTAACTTCATGATTTGTCGTTAAACAAGGACTAAAAACATAAGATAATGTTGCACCTTTCTTATGACACAGAGCAAAAAGTCTTGCTTGTCAAAGTTGTCCCATCAGGAGGAGGTTCCACAGCGATCTTATCCAAAACAGCTGACTGTCATTAGCGCCAGCGGGAGTGTCGCAAAGCCCATTTTGATGTGTCTTTTTTATTAATGTTGAGTGAAAATAGCAGCATGTTTACGTTCAAACATACATTAAGTCCTCTTATAATGTGTTTAAAGGCTGCAAGGCAGTGTTGTTGAGCTTGGAAGTGACAGCGTACAACCGTGACGTCATCACAAGTCTCTGTTTGTGCCGGAGAGTTTTGGATCTCTACACTTTGGCCAGCGTTTGTAAAAGTCTGCATTTTTAAAGACAAATGTATGTGTTTGCGTGTGGACAAGACGCCTAAATGCAGAGATAAGTATGCGTTTATTAAGTATCTGTGTTTGTGTGGACAGATCTTGTCCAAACTCTTGGTGCCAAAACCCCAAATATTTATACTCCCAAAAACATCTATGTCAAGGTTGAAAAACCATCCCTGAACAGAGGAGGTGGTGTGTGACACCACCTGTCTCCCACATACAACACTGTCCTTTCAACCATTCCTAAAAGACTCTGCGATTTAGCCTCTAACAAATAACAGGAGTTAGAAACATTCTGGTCACAGTGTGCCATTTGTGTACAACTGAATGGAATGCTTACGCGGGGGATTCCGACTATTTTGGACCGGTAGTAGTCGATCCAAAGCGATCGTTCTGCCACACAGTACCTCAAAGCTAACGAGGGGAATTTTCACTTCAACGACTGTCTTTGGCTTTGACAGTTAGGATTGCGCATTTGCATTAAAACATTTGTTTTTGTCACTACGATCGGGCAAAACCATCCTTGCCCAAGCACACCCTCCTGGTTTTTGAAATATAAATATTTGGGGTTTTGGCACCAACCGTTCGGACTAGATCTGACCAATCTAAGTCTGTGAGCATGAACTGATGAAGCCTACTCGGATGAGCGGCGAAACGTCTTCCAAGACAAACCAAACAGCGAACAATTAAACGCCCTGTAGGGTTGTACGGTATACGGGTATTAGTATAGTACCGCGATACTAATGAATCATATTCGGTACTATACCGCCTCTAAAAAGTAAATGTATGTAATGTAAAGTATCAAACAACAGAAGAATAAGTGATTATTACATTTTAACAGAAGTGTAGATAGAACATGTTAAACAAAGTAAGCAGATATTAACAGTAAATGAACAATCAGATTAATAATTAATTTTCTCCCACTTGTCCTTAATAATTTTGACAAAATAATAGAATGGAAAATGACACAATATGTTACAGCATATGTCAGCGGCTAAATTAGGGATCTTTGTTTGCTTACTTACTACTAAAAGACAAGTTGTCTAGTATGTTCACTATTTTATTTAAGGACAAACTTGCATTAAGAAACATATATTTAATGTACCCTAAGATTTTTTGTTAAAATAAGGCCAATAATGCAACTTTTGGTGTTCCCCTTTATTTAGAAAAGTATCGAAATACAATTTGGTTTAGACATATTGGTTTAGGGACAACACTTACAAGGACCTGGATGAATGAGAACCTTCAAAGGTATAGTTAAAGTTCCTCTCATTCTTGTTAAAAACATGAGTACCTGGCTCATTTTGCAAAGCGGACCTTGTTATTATGGCAGCACATCTGTGATACGCCAGCATTTAAAGCGGAGGCATGATGTCGGACATTTGGAGGGAGGATGCGGACTCAACCCTGGTAGGAGTGTTAGATTGTACCTTGCCAGCTAGCTAACAAGAGTGAGATGAAGTTGTGTGAAAAATAACTTTAACTATCATTTTAGCCAAAGTCAGCCAGCTAAACTTTGTCAACATCAATTCAAGTACTTTTTAAAGCAGCGCCAATTTGCAATGCTGTAAAAAAAAAAAGGCACAATAACAAACACTCACAGGAAAACAGACATAATGCATCAATGCGAAGGTAAGATTAAACATACAATCTATTAAATAGTCAACATTTTAATAATTAATCAAATATACTATTCAAGGTTCAAAGTTCAACTTTATTGTCCTCGTGGGGAAATTTGTCTTGGGCACAGTGCATCATTGCTTTCTTAACATACACAAAAACAACAGAACAAAAACTCAAGCACAGACACAACCACAACCAGACAACTAACATTTAAACATCAGAACATGGAGCTTGATAGACATAGGTGGCACTTTGATGTAGGCATAAAATCTACAGTATGGAGATAAAGATAAAGTACCAGTGTGCATTGCACTAGAGCTCATGGATAAAGTGCTATGTGCTAAAGTGCTTAGTTCTAAAGTGCTATGTGCTAAAGTGCGATGTGCTAAAAAAGTGCTAACCTATGTATTAACATTCTATTGCACATTGTTGGTCAGCTTAATGGAGGCTGGGACAAATGATAATTTAAGGCGGTTAGATTTGCATAGTGGGACCCGGAGTCTTCTCCCTGATGGCAGGGTTCCATATTCAGGGAAAAGTGGGTGTTGTGAGTTGGAAATAATTTTCTTAGCTTTTTTCCTAACTGCCTGCTCATAGATGCTCTGTATAGGCTCATATTCTTTCTCCCTACGATTTTCATTGCCGTTTTATGCATGCCGGCCAGTTTGCTTTTTAGCTTAACGGTTAGGTTGCCAAACCATGAGGTGATCCCGTATCTAATGATGCTCTCTACAATGGCACGGTAGAAAATCATCATGATTAAAAGGTAAACATGGCAGGCTTTCGGCTATTCGGAGCAAGCAGTTACACAGCAGCTAAGCACACGCATACAAGCTAGACAGACATAATAAGTGTCCATAATTGAACAATAATGCAGTTAAAAACAGCACATTTGTCAATATAAAGAAGTTTCAAACAATTATAGTTGCATATTACTTATACTAGTTGCATATTACTTATACTGTCCACACTAAGTGCTCAATGCAGAAGTGTATTAGAAAGTATCCAGTAACAAATGTGTTCGCATCATTCAATTTACCGTGTCATGTGTTTAACTTAATGAATTATTGCGGTCACTCTGTGTAGCACCCCAAAATTTGTACCACTCCACTTCAACTTCAAGACAGCATAAGTTCATTCCAGACGGTTAATAATAAATCAATTAGTGTTTTTCATACCTACTATTGTTCTCTGTTTGACTCATTTTACTTGATCAAACCTTTTCTAAGATTTTACACTACAAAATAATACAAGTATGTATGATTCCTGCTGATACCGTATTGGACCGATATTTGTATTCAAGGCTCCAATGTCCGTATCGTATGAAGGTAAATTATTTAAAAAAAATAGTTTTTATCTATTCTTAGTTCATTTAGATTTTTTTATACATTTTATCAGTCTACCCATTTTTAAAAAAATTATTTATCGTTGTTAGTAACTGTATTTTCTGAAAATGACTTCCTTCAGCCTAATGATTGGCTGTAATGCCTTCACAGTTTGGGGTCACAGCGCCCCCTGTTGCCCTGACATGCCAACGACAGCCTTGCGAATGGAAATGTCCATTTTAAAGAAGCAACATTTGTGGACCTTCGCATGAACTCTGCTGCAGTGAAGTATTTTCGGTCGTCAGCTTCGACTCCCAGCGTGTGAAGCGGTTCTAATTTGAAGTTTGACAACATGTGTTTCCTGCAAAGTTTTACGAGACGCACAGTGGCCTCGCGACACGGGACTCAAGCTAATTTGTTGTTGCCGCAGGGCTGGGGGCAGTAAAAGTGGGCACAGGAGCAATTTGTGACTCAGCAGGTTTACTGTTAGTGATGTCTCCTCCGAAGAAATAGTGGACCTGTTTGGACGTCTCGAGGGGCTTTTTGCCAGCCTTCAGCCACCGAGTGATTTTTAGTAAAAGGCGGGATAAAAGTGTCTTGTCAGCCTCGCGTGTTTTGCAGCCAACCTTTCGTCAAGCGTGACCTCCACGCGATGTCTGAACGGGGGAGAAAGCCGACATCTGGTCCGCAAATGTCATGTTGCCCATGAGGTCCAAAGCAGGAGAAATACAATTATCCGACCGCACAAAAAAGACTTATAGAAGAAATCTTTAGTGCCAAAAGAAAGATGTAAGAATAACAAATAAAAAAAAGTTTGGTAAGTCATTATAAAACATTAAGGACATTCAAACTTGATGATAACTCAGTTTTTTTCAAAATGGTTCAGTTTTGGTTTGTACCCTATACCGGAACTAATAAAGTATCGCGGTAATAATGAATTAAAAAAGGTACTAAACTGCCTTTGAAAAATACCGGACTTTTTTTTTTTTTTTCATGGACATTGCAGGTAATATGAGCCGAGGCGCATTTGAGTCAACACACACACAGAGTACTTACAAGTGGAAACAGTGTGAAGACAGAAGAGGGAGAATGGACACGTTTTGGCTCAAAAATTAACTATAAAGATGAAGCTATAAACACTGAAGCGGTGCGTTAGAACGTAGCTAGCTAGCGGCAAACACTGTTTTTGCTACTTCTAAATCACTAATCCTCGCCTCCATGGTGACAAACTATGTTTAAATTAAGCCAAGAAATATTTTTTTGTGTGATCACCTCTATTTTGAAAAGTATTGAAATATATTTTGGTGCCAGTACCAAAATATTGGTATCAGGACAACCTTAGTTCAGTTTCTTTAGTGTGGGTTTTTTTCATTTCTATTGACAAAAATGACCAATAACCAGTGTTAACACCAATTTTTGGCCCCCTTTAGTACGGCACCACGTGTTAGCCTAGCATACACTTCAGTCCATTTTGCCTTGTTTGTTCAGAAGGGTAAAT
This sequence comes from Entelurus aequoreus, assembly GCF_033978785.1. Taxonomy (NCBI): domain Eukaryota; kingdom Metazoa; phylum Chordata; class Actinopteri; order Syngnathiformes; family Syngnathidae; genus Entelurus; species Entelurus aequoreus. The sequence continues at coordinate 23,592,948 of NC_084741.1, read as the reverse complement.
CCTAGACGGGACTTTTATAGCATGGTTTGATCAAGTGTAATTAAATGGAAAAACACTAATCTATTTATCAACTATCTTGAATGGACTTTTTGTTGCCTTTAAGTTAAAGTGGAGTGGTAATATTTTTTTTTCTTGGTGACACCTAGTGGCGACAATAATTAATTAAAGTTAAGCTCATGATGCAGTAAGTTGAATGATGACACAGTTGATACTGGATACTTTCTAATACACTTCTGCTTTGGAGACTTGGCATGTGTAAGTAATATGCAACTATAATTAATTAATACTTGTTTATTATATTGTTGAATGTGCACAAATAAATGTCTTAGTCGCTCAGAGAGTAATGCATTTATCTAATTTTAGATTGGGATATGACGTTAATGTGTTTTGTATTCATGTTGCCATTTCAGCGAGCTTGCTTCTCCCGTAAATGAGCGGTGTCACTACTCCGTGAGTAGGGATGTGTACGGTACCAATTACGGGTACTATAAAGTAGGGCTGGGCGATATATCGAATATACCTAATATATCGCGGGTTTGTCTCTGTGCGATATAGAAAATGACTATATCGTGATATTCGAGTATACGATCTCACGCAGTTGCTTTTAGCTGCGGGCATTACACTACAGGCGTTTCTCACTCTTTCTTGTTTCTCCTTCTCACAGAGACATAAAACAAGCGCACCTTTTTACATACTGTCGCGCGTGCAACAACATACGCCCTCGCATAGCAGAGAGGTAGCGGCAGGGCCGGCCCGTGGCATAGGCCGTATAGGCAAATGCTAAGGGCGCCATCCACCAGGGGGCGCCACGCCAGTGCCACAAATGTTGGAGAAAAAAAAAAAGTTGGTACTATTATTTATAAATCCATCCATCCATCCCTTTTCTACCGCTTATTCCCTTTGGGGGCGCTGGAGCCTATCTCAGCTACAATCGGGCGGAAGGCGGTGTACACCTACAAAAATTAATCCCACGTTAATTAAAATGCAAAGTGAAGCCTATTTAATAGAAATATTATTTGTTACAACATTAAACGGGAATAGCAGATCCATTCTATGTGTCATACTTGATCATTTCGCGATATTGCCACATTTTTGCTGAAAGGATTTAGTAGAGAAAATCGACGATAAAGTTCGCAACTTTTGCTCGCTGATAAAAAAAGCCTTGCCTGTACCGGAAGTAGCGTGACGTCACATGAGCTAGTATTCCTCACAATTCCCCATTGTTTACAATGGAGCGAGAGAGATTCGGGCCGAGAAAGTGACGATTACCCCATTAATTTGAGCGAGGATGAAAGATTCGTAGATGAGGAACGTTACAGTGAAGGACTTGAGAGGCAGTGATGGACGTATCTTTTTTCGCTCTGACCGTAATTTAGGTACAAGCTGGCTCATTGGATTCCACACTCTCTCCTTTTTCTATTGTAGATCACAGATTTGTATTTCAAACCACCTCAGATACTATATCCTCTTGAAAATGAGAGTCGAGAACGCGAAATGGACATTCACAGTGACTGAACATGTAAATACACATTTAATAATATTCAGCTTTGCGAAGCTAAAAAAAATAGAAGCTAACCTAGCTACGTAGCCAACTTGATAGCATAGCAGTCTCAAATGCAGATAGAAACTAAATTTAAAAAAAACCCTGACTGGATGGATAGACATAAGATCAAAAATACTATTAAACCATGAACATGTAAATACACGATTAATAATATTCAGCTTGGCGAAGCTAAAAAAATAGAAGCTAACTTAGATGCGGCGGCGGGCTTACTCACTGTAGTGCGTCTGCTATCCTGCTCAAAACACAACACAACCTCCTGGTGTTGGTGTTGCTGTAGTCCGCCGCTCCACCGATCGCACCTACAACTTTCTTATTTGCAGTCTCTATTGTCCATTAAAAATGCTGTTGCTAACGACGCTAAGGCTAATTTAGCAACTTAGCAACCGGACCTCACAGAACTATGATAAAACATTAGCGCTCCACCTACGCCAGCCAGCCCTCATCTTCCCATCAACAGCCGTGCTCACCTGCGTTCCAGCGATCAACGGCGCGACGAAGGACTTGATCCGTGGGTTTGGCGGCAAGCATCGGCTAGGCGTAGTAAGTAGTCCTTGTTGTGTTGCTGTAAGTATTGTACTTAGCCGCTAATACACCGATCGATCCCACCTACAACGTTCTTCTTTGCAGCCTCCATTGTTCATTAAACAAATTGCAAAAGATTCACTAACACAGATGTCCAGAATACTGTGGAATTTTGTCGAAGAAAACAAGAGGCTTTTCTATCGGGTCCGATGGGGTCCAACCACTTCCGTTGCTTTTGTGACGTCACACGCATAAATCATATCCAAAGGAGTTTTTCAACCGGAAGTGTGGCGGGAATTTTAAAATTGCACTTTATAAGTTAACCCGGCCGTATTGACATGTGTTGCAATGTTAAGATTTCATCATTGATATATAAACTATCAGACTGCGTGGTTTGTAGTAGTGGGTTTCAGTAGGCCTTTAAGCTATATCACATGAGAGGGAATGCTGTTTTTTAATTTGAGCACTGCTGGGATTCGGTTAAAGATAATCATAACATAACATTCTCATATAATATATTATACTGCTGATTGTTAATTTGCTTTCTTTAAGTAAAAAAAAAGGTCAAAGACAAAGCTATTCGGTTTCTTCACTGCCGATGTGGAGGGGTGCCACCTAAAATCTTGCCTAGGGCGCCAGATTGGTTAGGGCCAGGCCTGGGTAGCGGCATGGTAACGTTAGCTGTGGTGCGAGTGGTGATATGAGAGAAAGAAGGTGCGAATCTGGTAACAAATGGAGGAAGAATTCATTCCCAAGAAAAACAGCACGGGGTCCATTGTCTGGCGGTGGTTTGACTTCAAGTGGGAAGATGTTGAACAGACAACCGTACTATGTCAAGTATGCGGCAAAAGCGTTGCTACAAAAAGTATCATTACTGATCATTTGTAACATCATTTGAAAAGTAACCCCCGCTAGAGAATAAGGAGTGCTTGGAACTCTGCATGTCAACATCTCCGTTTGGTGCCACACCAACAAAATGCCGAAGCAACAATTTCCACATGAAAAAAAATAGTCAAAAACAGAAGGAGGTAGCGTCCGCAGTAACCTAACACATGGCAAAGGACATACACTATTTGATTTCCTATTATGCAGCTAATTTTTATGACCGTTATTGAAATATCTTGTGTGACATCATGCACAAAAGTTTTAAAACATTGTAGTGGCATTCTTTACAAAAAGTCCACTTTAATTTAGTGTTGTTTTAATATGTAATCTTTAAGGCCGAAACGACGCGTCGACGTAGTCGACGTCATCGGTTACGTAAATACGTCGACGCCGTTTTTGTGCGTCGACGCGTCGCATATTTACGTCACACTCCCGTCATGGCGGAGCGCAAAGCAGACTGTGCGAGCGAGGGGTAAAAAGCACGCCAAAAGTGTGGGAGTATTTCAATACACGGCCTAATAATGTTGTTGTATGCACACTGTGTCGAGCGGAAATGGCCTATCATAGCAGCACAACGGCTATGAACGAACATTTGAAAAGAAAACCATCAACTAGTCAATCGTCCGCGTTAGCATACGTTGTCATCATTACACAAAAACATGAATGTGTCATTTGTATCTTCTAGGGGTGTAACGGTACGTGTTTTGTATTGAACCGTTTCGGTACAGGGCTTTCGGTTCGGTACGGGGGTGTACCGAACGAGTTTCTAAGCTAAAGCTAACTTTAGCTGCTCCTTCTGCCTCTGTCTCAGCACGCAGCATTGTCCCACCCACACAACCATCTGATTGGTACACAGAAAGCTCTACCAGCCAATCAGCAGTGCGTATTCAGAGCGTTACCAGCCAATCAGCAGTGCGTATTCAGAGCGCATGTAGTCAGCGCTTCAGCGTGGAGCAGATAGGTGTTTAGCAGGTGAGCATCAGGCAGCGGACTCTCCCCAAATGATAATAAACACCTCCCAGTCAACTACCAGTAACATCACTATGAGCCCGTTGACCTTCTAGAAACTTAAACTGCAGCTCAGCTCGCTCGCAGTACTGGTTTGAGGTGAAGGCTAATTACCTCTCAGTTCCAGCCACATCGACCCCTTCTGAGCATAGACATGCTAACCTTTCTTCATTACAACTGTTAGTCACTCACTGGAATGTTTACAGTGCTCCAGAATATTTAGATTGGCACTTTTTTGTATTAGATGTTTATCTTTATTTTTGCACATTTTAGAAAATAAGCAATACTTTCACTTTTGTTGAAATGTTTACACTGTTGTTACAGAATATTTAGTTTTGCACTTTTTTGTATTGGATGTTTATCTTTATTTTTGCACATTTTAAAGCAAAATAAGCAATACTTTTACTTTTGAAATGCTTATACTATTGCAGAATATTAAGATTTGCACTAGATGTTTACTTTTATATTTGCACATTAAAAAGCAAATAAGCTACTTTTAATTTTGTTAAATGTTAAACATTTTAAATGTTTACATTGTTACAGAATATTTTGTCATGTTGTTGTCAATGTTGACTGAGTGGCCATACTTCTTTTTTTTTGTAAATAAAAGCCATGCCTTTTGAAAAAACTGGCCTACATTTATTTTTTCATATTAATTTTAAATAAAATAAAATAAAAAATAATCGGTAAAAGGAAAAATAATCTATAGATTAATCGAAAAATAATCTATAGATTAACCGATTAATCGGAAAAAATAATCTATAGATTAATCGATAGAAAAATAATCGTTAGCTGCAGCCTTAGTAATCTTAGTGACATCATGCACAAAAGTGCACTTATAGCTTGTTTTAAAAGGTCTCTGAAAATCTTGCGCGTTCTGTTTTGAAAATGACATGAATGTTTAATATATACAGTTTTGGTAAATTGACTTAGTTGTGATTTCCCTCTCTGCATGAAAGTTTAAAATGAGCATATACTAATGCAGTATGAACAAGAATGTTTTAATGTAGACACATATAATCATCATACTGCTGTGATTATATGCATCAAGTGTTAATTCAAGGCTAAGGCAAAATATCGAGATATATATCGTGTACATAATCACATGGCCTAAAAATATCGAGATATTACTAAAAGGCCATATCCCCAGCCCTACTATAAAGTCTAATTTTTTATTGTTGGCATTGAAAATTGCATCATTACCTAGAGAGTTTGGCTGAGTCCGCCCTCAGTGCTGCTGGAGTGATGGCCAAGTGTTAGTTTTAAGGATGTAAAGATGTTAAAATTATTGTGACCAAAATTAGCACTGTTACTAACTTACTATCATTGCAATATTGTTCCATGTGTTCAAAAAGTACTTATACAGACAGACATTTTTAGATTTTTTTTTAAATAACTAAAATAAACTGATAGTGTTTTAGTCTTAGTATTTCATCTGTTTTAATGGATACGCTTGTATTATTTTAAATATTGGTTTGTATTTAGTACTTTAACATTTATTTAATTTAAAACTGCATTGGAAATACATTATTATTTCTGGCAGGTGTTCTACTCTTTGGTTGTCCTACTTTTTCAGCAGTCCTTAAACACACCGTAAAACCACTTCCGTCTTGTATTTTTTCGGTCGATCTCTCTGTGCTATGACAGGTTCAATGTACGCAATTTAATATTTTAATTGTTCAAACACTAATGTGTTTATACAAGTTTGGATTGAGGTTTGTTGTTTCTTAATGGGGAAAGACGTCAATGTCTCTTGTTTTCATGTTAGCATTTAGGCTAGCCAGAGAGGGCCAGTCTGTCCGTGAGTTTATCAAAGTGCAATCATCAATCATGATTTTTCCGTCATTTTAATTTAAAACGGTAAAAGTAACCGTCGGGAGTTTTACTGAGGTTATCAACGATACCATTTATCGTTACGTCACTACTACGCAGTTCATGAGCCAGTCTCGTAGGGATGTAACGATTTGTTTCACAACAATTCGTTTCAGACTTTGTGGTTGCCGTTACAATATTTTTTTAAACGATACGATCCGATACGATTCAGTGAGTTGAAATCGATTCAGTGACTTTTTAGCAAAGAAGACAAACTAGAATGACTGTGAAATAAATAGTGGATACTGGACACTGGAGGTGAAGTTTCCTATATTCCTGTTATTTCTTGTAAGGGAATTATATATGAATTAATTATGGACACAAACAAGCAAGTGAATGAATAAAGTGCAACCAACATTTTAGCTTGAATTAACCTTTTCTGCTCACATTTTCAACATTCAAACAATTTTCAGTAAAAGTACAGTAACCAACATTTTAACAGTAGATTTACCTGTTACTTCTGCACAAAATAATACAATATCAATATCAAAAATTAAGTGCAACCAACATCTCTTCAGGTGAAATGAGCAGTGGTTTGACGTGCTGCTACTGTCATTTTTACCAACACAAAACATCATAAAGACGTAACGGAAGAGACCGAGGACAAGTTTTGCCGACACACGGACCAAATGCATGAGGGTGTAATGAAACGCGAGAGCAGTGTCAACACTTTTTTTAGTCATAAATAACTTTTTTTTTAACTATACTGTGAATGTTTATTACACTGTTTTTAACCTTCCGTCCGTAACTTACGCCGCTGTCACTTCCGTTCTGTCCGTCGCATCCTTTGGGGTTTAAAGTTAGGTTGTGGCTTTATATAATTTCATTGTCATGGCTTTTGCAAACATGCTGTAGCTAAAAGGTTTTTGTGTTGTAATTTATGATATTGTCTTGTGCTCAACTTCATGTAAAGTCTGCCGTTCTTAAATCCAATGTTCTCTTTTTTTCTAGTAGTAGGACAAATCATGCAAAATAATAACATTGACCATCATTGCTATGCCGATGACACCCAAATCTATGTAGCGCTATCACCAAATGACTATCGCCCCATAGAGCTTCTGTGCCAGTGCATTGAGCAAGTCAAACACTGGATGTGCCAACATTTCCTACAACTAAATGAAGATAAAAGTGAGATAAATGTTTTTGGTGCTAAAAAAAGAAAGGTTTAAAGTCGTCCAACACCTTCAATCACCATCCCTGAAAACCTCAAATAAAGCCAGAAATCTTGGGGTTATTTTAGATTCTGATTTACATTTCAACAGTCACATCAAATCAGTAACAAAATCGGCCTACTATCACCTCAAAAATGTAAAAAGACTTAGAGGGCTCATGTCAGCTCAAGACTTAGAAAAACTTGTACATGCCTTTATTACCAGTAGGCTAGACTATTGTAATGGTCTCCTTGCAGGTCTTCCCAAAAAAACTGTCAGGCAGCTACAGCTTGTTCAGAACGCTGCTGCTAGAGTTCTAACAAAGACCAAAAAATGTGAGCACATTACACCAATTCTTAAATCCTTACATTGGCTCCCTGTACATCAGAGAATTGATTTCAAAATCCTCCTGCTCACATATAAATCACTACATGGTCTAGGGCCGAAGTATATCACTGATATGCTCCCACTATATAAGCCCTCTAGATCACTAAGATCTTCTGAGACCAATCTGTTAGCGGTTACCAGAGTAAACTCAAATCAAGGGAGATCATCATTCAGTCACTATGCAACAAATAGCTGGAATAAACTTCCTGAAGATGTCAGACTCTCCCCAACTCTGACTACTTTTAAAACTAGACTGAAGAGTTTTATGTTCACCTTAGCTTTCAGCTAAATCTTTTAATCTTTTAATCTTTTAACTTTTAACGTCCGCACTGTTTATTTTTATTGTCTGCATTTTAATTTTGCTTTTATTTTCTTTCATTTCACTTTGTTGTCTGTGAAGCACTTTGAGTCTGCCTTGTGTATGAAAAGCGCTATACAAATAAAGTTGCCTTGCCTTGCCTTGCCTAGTATTGATGACATTGGTTTATTGCCTTATCAATGTTCGATCAAAACCTATCTTCCGGAATGCCAACTTGCCTTGCAAAGATCGATATAATTAAACTTTTGGAATATAGAACGATCTATCGATTATATCGATCAATCGTTACACCCTCAGTCTCATATTTGCGGACCAAACTTCTTAGGGTTTTAATAAACTTATGGTTTTGCATCATAACCGCGAGATGTGGTAAACAGAGGACCTCCTGTAATAAAATATCAATATTCTCAAACTGTGGTTCGTGTGCACTAGTAGTACGAGGGCTCCAACTAGTTGTATGCCAAAGAATCACTTTGTACAGTGTTTTATTTTCCTATATTCAAACAGTGTTACTGTTCAAACTGCGTGTAATGTTTCAGTGGCCAAAAATATTAAATATACTTGTTAGATAAAACCTCTGCCTTGTTTTAATGATACCACGCTGCTGTATTTTAATGTTGGTCATTATGGTGGTACTTGGAGAGCAAAGTGTTTTCTGAAGTGGTACTAAACAGACTGAACTAGTTAGACTGAAAGTTATTCTCACAATTTGCAGAAGGCCAGTAAAAAGGAGCTGCGGGCCCGAAATGTCCCCAGGGCTGCACTTTGAATAGCCTAGAACAAAGACGAGGAAGGCCACACGAAAAGGACAACAATCTTTTCTTGTTTTTTTGTTTTTGTTTAACCATTCCAAGTCTACTTTTTTGTGTAGCTCCACCCTTTTTAGCCGCGCTACCACATGCGATAAAACCAAAAAAAGAATCCAAAATAAGTTATTTTTCTACCCTTTGCTGCGTTCTGCAATAAAAACATCCCCTAAAAAAATGTGTGCAAAACTAAACTGCCTGGTAGAGGACTTTTGACTCTGACGTGAGGCTGCTTGTTGGTTGCAGCTCTGCAGGCTGCGACCAGATGTTGGAATTTAGCGTGCGATCACGACTCCCTGGCGACACACACACACACACGCATACGCGTAAAAAATAGGAACACACCAGCACTCTTCAGGTCCATGTGTGGTGCCGGCTAAGTGGCTGGCAGATAAAGCTGAGCAGCTCGCAGGCATGACCTGTTTGCTCACCCTGTCCCGCACTAATTTGTTCCATGTTTGACAGAACCATTAAGATGTTATTACATGTTTCCAGCACGCTTAGAAAGGGAGGCATGACATCGCCGCCTTTCTTTCTCCTCACCATTTGTTTAATCGTGCGCGCTTTGAAGGCTAAACACCGTCCACTCACGCCATCGCCAGGATCTTTTACATTCACATTTCCAGTACGGTTTTCGTCAAATTAACAGCTGTGGCTGTTGGTTCAAATTGTACTTTTCAGACAGTGAATGCATCATGAGACTACAAGTCTTTTAGGTCTTTGTCCTAGCAAGACGTTGTGGACAACTGTATCTTCCCGACTTTGTGGACTTTGGGAAAGGCCCGTTTCCGTTCCCAGTGCACAGTCCAGGTCCATAAAGACATGCTTGGAGGAGTTTAATGTGGAAGAAATAGAACCGGTCCAACATCAGTCACTTTTGACCCCACAAAACACGCAAATCTTGTAGAAGGTCTTCCTGTAAAAGTGAGGACTCAACATTTTCACCGATATTGGAGCCTTGAGTACTGACCCATACTGATTTTGATCTGGAATAGCATATTATTTTGTGGTGTGGAATTTTAGAAATGGTGAAAATTAGTCGGACAACAATAGGCTCTTTTCCACAGGAACCTCTAGTTCCAGGAACTAGAGGTTCCTACGGAAGTGTTTTTTCACAGTTCAGGCTAGTTTATACCATTCAGGCTGGTGATGTATGGAGGAGTGGTCTAAATGTAAAATGTAAATAAAAATAGGCCACAGTTCTTTTATTAAAAAGTAAGTAAATGAAATACAAAGCAATAATATACAAAACTATATAATTAAAAAAATAAAGTGTACTGTATTATTCATAAAAAGTTAAGTTAAAGTACCAATGATTGTCACACACACAAAGTGTGGCGAAATGATTCTCTGCATTTGACCCATCACCCTTGATCACCCCCTGAGAGGTGAGGGGAGCAGTGAGCAGCAGCGGTGGCCGTGCCCGGGAATAATTTTTGGTGATTTAACCCCCAATTCCAACCCTTGATGCTGAGTGCCAAGCAGGGAGGTAATGGGTCCCATTTTTATAGTCTTTGGTATGACTCGGCCGGGGTTTGAACTCACAACCTACCGATCTCAGGGCGGACACTCTAACCACTAGGCCAAAAGTCATGCTTGTCCAACAGTCAAAGTCGTCATCCTCGACAAATGATTAATTCATCAGGCAATTCCTTTTGGTCCATTTCAGTTGTAAATAACAATATATAAATAATACATTTTAGTGTTTATCTCACGCCGACAACACAAACCCATCGGCTTCAGCGTTAGCTTGTTAGCATTAGCATTCTGTTCACGCAGGTTGAGGCTAATAACTACACAAATGGAGTGTCACTGACTACTTTTACAACATGTAATAAAGTAAATAGTTAATATTTTTTGTTATTTACCTTAGTTCCACTCGTGTGCTGCCTCCTTAATTTCACATTTATCCAACAAAGTCAGAGTAGTAAGCAGCTGAGGTCGTTGCTTCGAGTCCGGCTTCATTCTCCGCTGTAAGTACGTTTTTAAAAGAGTTCGTCCAGGTCTTGTAGCTTTGCGTATCGAAATTAAGTTTGTAAAAATAATAAACAACAATAAACTGCATATAGTTGAAAGACAACAGCTGAGTAAAAAACACTCCAAAATAGTTCCACTGATCAGCGTTCTTCAGCACAAAGATGCCCCACAAAAGTTCCTGCATTTCGAAAGCTCCTTTCGTTCTTCTTTCTCTTCGTTGTCAAGTTTGTTGTGATATAAATACACAAGAAATAAGAAATAAACAAGTTGCCGCGTATCTCCAATGTTGGTCCTGTGTTTCAAAGTGAAGTTTTAGGAATGCCCCCAAGTGTGTTCAACCAAACAACGTTTGACAGCGCAGCCCACCCCTGAAAATGTTCCGGGTACCTTCTAGATGTCCCACTCCGAAAGGTTCCAATACGAACAAAATCTACCCGGGTATTTTTTGGTGGAAATTAGGGCTGGGAATCTTTGGGTGTCCCACGATTCGATTCAAAATCGATTCTTGGGGTCACGATTCGATTCAGAATCAATTTTTTTTTTCAATTCAACACTATTCTCGATTCAAAAACGATTTTTTTTTTTTTTTTTTTTTTTTTTTTTTTTTTTATGAAAACAATAGACACAACAATACCATAATAATGCAATACAATTTCAAAACAAAACCCGACCCAGCAACATTCAGAATAGCAATAAACAGAGCAATTGAGAGCAATTGAGGACACACAAACATGACACTGAACAATCTAAAAGTAGTGAGACAAAAATGAATATTATCAACAACAGTATCTATATTAGTAACAATTTCAACATAGCAGTGATTAAAAATCCCTCATTGATATTATCATTACAAACATTAATAAAAAAAAATAAAAAAAAAATGAATAGTGTCGCAGTGGCTTACACTTGCATCGCATCTCATAAACTAAATGTCTAATGATAATGTCAATGAGGGATTTTTAATCACTGCTATGTTGAAATTGTAACTAATATTGATACTGCTGTTGATAATATTCATTTTTGTTTCACTACTTTTGGTTTGCTCTGTGTCATGTTTGTGTCTCCTCTCAATTGCTCTGTTTATTGCAGTTCTGAGTGTTGCTGGGTCGGGTTTGGTTTTGGAATTGGATTGCATTGTTATGGTATTGCTGTGTATTGTTTTGTTGGATTGATTAATTAAAAAAAAAAAAAAAAAAAAAATGTAATAAAAAAAATCGATTTTTTAAAAATGAGAATCAATTCTGAATCGCACAACGTGAGAATCGCGATTCGAATTCGAATCGATTTTTTCCCACACCCCTAGTGGAAATACAGGGGGAACTTTATTTACCCAGGTAAACTGGAAAGTTCCTGTAAGAGTTCCTGCGGTGGAAAAGGGCCTATTGGTAGGTATGAAAACCCCCAACCTATTTATTATTAACTTTCTAGAATGGACTAACAGTATGTTGTCTTTAAGTTAAAGTGGAGTGGTAATTTTTAATAATATGGCGACACAAATTGGCCACAATACCTCATGAAGCAGTAAGTTCAATAATGCGGACACATTTGTTACTGGACACTCTCTAATACACTTAGGCCTTGGAGACTTTGTATATGTAAGTAATATGCATGCAAGCAAGGTTGTATTTTTGCCTCATCCTTCACTTTAAGTGGGAGTGACAAATGCACTACTGACCTGTCCCACTCCTTAAAGAGGAATTGCGCACTTTTTTTGGAATCCCTCACAATCCTTACTGAAGACAAGAACACATATGTTTTTATTTTTAATGCATTCTAAATAGTAAATAAATGTTTGCACAAGTGAGCTAACAATGAAACCAATGAGAGTCGCTCTATTCGGCCTATAAAGCCCTTAAAAACATCCAAACACCTCATCAATGTTGAATATACATGATGTAAGTACAAACCCTGTTTCCATACGAGTTGGAAAATTGTGTTAGATGTAATTATAAACGGAATGCAATTATTTGCAAATCATTTTCAACCCATATTCAGTTGAATATGCTACAAAGACAACATTTTTGATGTTCAAACTAAAAAACTTTTTTTTTTTTGCAAATAATCATTAACTTTAGAATTTGATGCCAGCAACACATGACAAAGAAGTTGGGAAAGGTGGCAATAAATACTGATAAAGTTGAGGAATGCTCATCAAACACTTATTTGGAACATTCCACAGGTGAACAGGCAAATTGAGAACAGGTGGGTGCCATGATTGGGTATAAAAGTAGATTCCATGAAATGCTCAGTCATTCACAAACAAGGATGGGCGAGGGTCACCACTTTGTCAACAAATGCGTGAGCAAATTGTTGAACAGTTTAAGAAAAACCTTTCTCAACCATCTATTGCAAGGAATTTAGGGATTTCACCATCTACGCTCCGTAGTATCATCAAAGAGTTCAGAGAATCTGGAGAAATCACTGCACGTAAGCAGCTAAGCCTGTGACATTCGATCCCTCAGGCTGTACTGCATCAACAAGTGACATCAGTGTGTAAAGGATATCACCACATGGACTCAGGAATACTTCAGAAACCCACTGTCAGTAACTACAGTTGGTCGCTACATCTGTAAGTGCAAGTTAAAACTCTCCTGTGCAAGGCGAAAACCATTTATCAACAACACCTACAAACACAGTCGGCTTCACTGGGCCTGAGCTCATCTAAGATGGACTAATACAAAGTGGAAAAGTGTTCTGTGGTTTGACGAGTCCACATTTCAAATTGTTTTTGGAAACTGTGGACTTTGTGTCCTCCGGACCAAAAGAGGAAAAGAACCATCCGGATTGTTATAATGGGTTATACTTGTATAGCGGTTTTCTACCTTCAAGGTACTCAAAGCGCTTTGACAGTATTTCCACATTTACCCATTCACACACACATTCACACACTGATGGCGGGAGCTGCCATGCAAGGCGCTAACCAGCAGCCATCAGAGGCAAAGGGTGAAGTGTCTTGCCCAAGGACACAACGGACGTGACTAGGAAGTTATAGGCGCAAAGTTGAAAAGCCAGCATCTGTGATGGTATGGGGGTGTATTAGTGCCCAAGACATGGGTAACTTACACCTCTGTGAAGGCGCCATTAATGCTGAAAGGTACATACAGGTTTTGGAGCAACATATTTTGCCATCCAAGCAACGTTACCATGGACGCCCCTGCTTATTTCAGCAAGACAATGCCAAGGCACGTGTTACATCAACGTGGCTTCATAGTAAAAGAGTGCGGGTACTAGACTGGCCTGCCTGTAGTCCAGACCTGTCTCCCATTGAAAATGTGTGGCGCATTATGAAGCCTAAAATACCACAACGGAGATCCCCGGACTGTTGAACAACTTAAGCTGTACATCAAGCAAGAAAGGGAAATAATTCCACCTAAGAAGCTTAAAAAATGTGTCTCCTCAGTTCCCAAACGTTTACTGAGTGTTGTTAAAAGGAAAGGTGAACATGCCCTTTCCCAACTACTTTGGCACGTGTTGCAGCCATGAAATTCTAAAGTTAATTATTATTTGCAAAAAAAAAATAAAGTTTGAGTTTGAACATCAAATATCTTGTCTTTGTAGTGCATTTAATTGAATATGGGTTGAAAAACATTCGCAAATCATTGTATTCCATTTATATTTACATCTAACACAATTTCACAACTCATATGGAAACGGGGTTTGTATATATGTAATGTACTAACTGGCAAATTTATAATATGTAATGTTTACATATGTTGCTCATTTTAAGCATACATTGGCGCTTTAATTTCAAAAACCTTTGCTTTTTCCTTTAACATCCCCACGGATTATTACTCATGAGACATGAGAGCCAACGAACACAATAAAACAATCACTTTCTGTACAATGTCTGCTGTCATTAGGATGCAGACTGATGGAATTTTAATATATTCCTGTTTAGATGAAGAATTAATCCTAATCCTGGCAAAGATAATAGGGGGGTGAAACCAAGCGTCTTTGTGTCTTTCTCGCCATCTCCAGGTCTAAATTCGATGCCAAAGTTGACCAACTTGTCGAGTTATGTCCTCATCCTGTCAAGGTGAGAGGCACGATTTATGATCTATAATTTTCTTTTACAATTTATGGGCAGAATAGAAAACCTCCCATTGACTCCGTTGTAAGCTGACTTTATTTACGTTTGTTTACGAGTTAGAATGCATTAAAAAAAAAGCATCTGTCGTCTTGTCTTTCATAATGATTGTGAACGATAGGCAAAAGTTCCCCCCCAAAAAGTGCAGTTCCCCTTTAATGCTTCAAGTCACATGCAGGATTCTCACAGGAATGATGCAAAAATACAACCTTTATATTAGCTCATGACGCAGTAAGTTGAGTGATGCGGACACGTTTGTTACTGGGTACTTTCTAATACGCTTCTGCCTTGGAGACTTGGTATGTATGATTAATATGCAGCTATAATTATTAGATACTTGTTTATGTTGACAATTGTGCTGTTTTAAACTGAAATGTTGTTTAATTAAGGCCATTATTACGTGTGTGCTTAGCTGTTGTGTAGCTGTGAGCTCTTAGTAACCTTTAGCCTACCATGTTTACCTTTTGTAAAGGCCTAAAACAAAGACCTTGTGTGCTTATTGGAGGACATTTAGATGTTAACTGGCTGTCCAAGTAAACACGATGCAGGACTTTTTGTATCTGAGCCCTTTTATCAGAGATTGTGTACACTAAAATAGTCAGATACTTGCATTTTTGCTGATATCGGACCGACATTTGATCACAGTAATCATGTGGCCAAATATTTTTTCTCTGTGGTGTAGTGATTTTTATTGGAATTTTCCAGATCAGAGCTTTTCATCCAGCATCAAAAAAAAAAAAAGATTTTCAGTAAGACCTGTTTCCACCACACTAGTTTTGGGAAGCAACCTCAAAGTCTTGGTTTTTGCTCATCTTCCAAAATAAATAGTCTTGCTCAGCAGAGCTGCTAAAAGCAGCAGTAGATGTCCTCTTTTTCATGCTTGTCATTGATGATTCATGTCTGTGTGTGTGTATTTCTGTGTGTGTGTATGCAGGCCAATCCTTTCTTCATCGGGCTGATCATCCTGGAGATGGGTGTCAACATGTTGCTATCAGAATCTCCGCTGTACAACATCTGTGATGGAATCATCTCTGTATCATTAGGGATGATATCCAGGCTACCACTGTGAGTATTCCAGGTCATCACTTCAATCTGAGCGTTTCATAATGACGTTGTCTGCAGCTTGCTGATACGGGGCATCGAGCTGTCGGCCTACATGTACGTGTGGGACCACTATCGCCTGCTGGAGCTACCCTGGGACTCTGCCTGGACCTGGCGCTTCACCTTCCTGGCTGTAGACTTCTGCTACTACTGGTTCCACCGCTTTGCTCACGGTACTCCATCAAAGATGGGAATCTTCCAACATCTCTAGTTTAACAACGCTAGTTTGTAGCTACGTTATGTTTTTCCCATTCAACGCAGATCACACTCTGTGCGTAGGGCCCCGTGATCCATGGGGTGGCATTTTGCGTCAATTAATAACCCTCACCCTAACCCTCATACATAATTATACTGAAATTATTTCTAGCCGCTTGCTGCTCCATCACTGATAAGAATATAATTCAAATTTTCTCTTATTTTCCTACTCGTTCAAGTGGCGCACAGCAGTAGAGCTTCTGTTGAAAAGCAATGGTACTGAGTTCGAATCCTGGCCAGAGTTAGGTTTGGAAGGTTTATATATTTATGTAAAAAAATATTTATATATATATCATACTTGCCAACATTGAGACCTCCGATTCCGGGAGGTGGGGGGTGGGGTGGGGCGTGGTCGGGGCGGGGGCGTGGTTGGGGCAGTGGTTAAGAGGGGAGGAGTATATTTACAGCTAGAATTCACCAACTCGAGTATTTCATATATATTTCATATATATATATATATATATATATATTTTATTATACATATAAATAAAAGAAATACTTGAATTTCAGTGTTCCGGAGGCTATCCAGTAGATGGTAGTTCCTGTTTAAGAGTGTCACAACATTGCTGTTTACGGCAGACGAACTGCTTTACGGTAGACGAAAACGTGACTGCTGTTGTTGTGTGTTACCGCGCTGGGAGGACGTTAATGAAACTGCCCAACAATAAACCCACATAAGAAACCAAGAACTCGCCCTCGATCATTCTACAGTTATAACGTGATTGGGCAGGCACGCTGTTTATATTGTGGGAAAGCGGACGTGAAAACGGACTGTCGCCGCTGTCCCCACTCAGGTCCGCATTGAGCTGGAGGGGGCGTGGCCTCCAGCTCCGGCTGAATTCCGGGAGTTTATCGGGAGAATATTTCTTCCGAGAGGTTATCGGGAGAGGCGCTGAATTCCGGGAGTCTCCCGGTAAAACCAGGAGGGTTGGCAAGTATGATATATACAGGTATATTACCATATTTTTTTGACTTTTTAGAGCGCAACACTATATAAGCCGCACCCACTAAATTTTAGAAGAAAACTTTTTTTTTCCCGGACTGTAAGCCGCAGATACATACGTTGAGAAATTTAGTTATTTACACAAATATTTTGTAAATGTTTATTTACATACCTTAATTGTTTCCCAAATGGTGTCTGTAACATTGCAGTAAAACGGTTGATCAAACAAAACAGAAGTCCTCGTCATGGACCCACGAGCTGCGGAAGCTAGCTCTTCAATCAGCTAAACAGACTCAATAACTCCACGGTGACGTTCTGGTGAATTACTGAGGAATTTGTGAAACTGAAACAATACAAAAAGAATGCCATTGTAAGTTCATTATTCTAACACAGATACTGGTAAATGTTTTAGCATATTAACTAATGCACGCACAGCACGTAAAAATATGCATGAAAACACTCCTACAGATATCACACATGGGACGGTTTAGTAAGTATGAATTATTTTAGTTGTATTGTAAAACTGACAAACTTGCTTGGAGGGATGAATGAAATATCCATACCAGTAAGAACGCTATGGACGGCTAAAAGACAGAACGGCAATTGTACTTTCGGTTGAAAGCTCTAAACAGCACTTGCAGTGAGTGAACTCGTCCAAAAAATGGTGCCATAGCACAACCAATAACAAGCCATTTCAGTGTATTTTGTTGTTTTATTTTTTTAACTATAAGCATAAAAATCTGTTAATTACAAAAATAAAAGCGTAGGAAAAAAAAATAGTGGCTTATACTCTGGAATTTACAATATTGAAGTTTTTCTTTCCATTAATTCATTTTAGTAGGAAACATGTATCAAATTAAACTGAAGTTTAATTAAAACGTATACAAATATTTTCACATACATAGTGTGGAAATTGTGTAATTGTATATTTTCGGCACCATAAACAACAGGACGAGGCTTGATGTAATACAACCTGCTGTTATTTCGTAAATGTCAGAACTCATTATATATAACAACTGTGTAACTTGAACAAGGAATGCTCTCTTTGACCACATGATCATTTATTATTGCATTCATTGCACAACACAGCAGCAACACACCCAATGGTGTAATAGCGGCAGGGAGCAAACTGCTCTGTCAGAATTCATCGTGTTGAGTTGATTGTAAACAAAAGTACAAGCGTGATTAACTAGATGTTGATATACAATTGCTACTATTTTTTAAATACAAAAAATGTTGGTATAATGTAGGTTTTTAAACAAAGTGTATAGAGTGGCTGTGCCAGCAATCGGAGTGTTGCTGGTTACTGGGGTTCAATTCCCACCTTCTACCTTCCTAGTCACGTCCGTTGTGTCCTTGGGCAAGACACTTCACCCTTTGCCTCTGATGGCTGCTGGTTAGCGCCTTGCATGGCAGCTCCCGCCACCAGTGTGTGAATGTGTGTGTGAATGGGTAAATGTGGAAATACTGTCAAAGCGCCTTGAGTACCTTGAAGGTAGAAAAGCGCTATACAAGTATAACCCATTTATCATTTATTTATATACTCCATGATTGGGAACAAAAGACCACAAGAGACAAGAACTTCTAGATAGTAAGGGTCATGCAATATGAAAAAAAGGTAAAAGTGCAAATTCAAATTGTAAGTTATTTTCTGATGCGTTGCTTATTGATACAGTAGTGTTAAAATTAGCATTTTATTTTTTTACTAGGGGTGTGAATCTTTGGGCACCTAATGATTCGATCCAATTCTGATTCCTGGGGTGGCGCTTAGATTCAATACGATTCTTGATTTCAACCGATTCTCGCAATGTATTATTTGGTATAATATTTGTAATAAAACTTTTTCAAAACAGGTTGCAGGTTAGAAAGGATATTTTTGGTTGCATGGAGATGGCCTAAAAACATATTTTTTATTTTTTATTTTGTAATTTTTATTTTAAAAAATGGGTGTGTAGATGTGTATATATACACTATTGCCAAAATTATTTGGCCACCTGCTTTGACTCACATATGAACTTGAAGTGCCATCCCATTCTTAACCCGTAGGGTTCAATATGTCGGTCCACCTTTTGCAGCTTCAATTCTTCTGGGAAGGCTGTCCACAAGGTTGCAGAGTGTGTTTATAGGAATTTTGGACCATTCTTCCAAAGGTGTATTGGTGAGGTCACACACTGATGTTGGTCTAGAAGGCCTGGCTCTCAGTCTCCATTCTAATTCATCCCAAAGGTGTTCTATTGGGTTCAGGTCAGGACTCTGTGCAGGCCAGTCAAGTTCATCCACACCAGACTCTGTCATTCACGTCTTTATGGACCTTGCTTTGTGCACTGGTGCACAGTCATGTTGGAAGAGGAAGGGGCCCACTCCAAACGGTTCAAGGTTGGGAGCATGAAATTGTCCAAAATGTTTAGGTATCCTGGAGCATTCAAAGTTCCTTTCACTGGAACTAAGGGGCCAAGGCAAACTCCTGAAAAATAACCCCACATCATAATTCCTTCTCCAACAAATTTCACACTCGGCACAACGCAGCCTGAAATGTACCGTTCTCCTACAACCTCCAAACCCAGACTCGTCCATCAGATTGCCAGATGGAAAAGCGTGATTCATCACTCCAGAGAAGGCATCTCCACTGCCCTCGAGTCCAGTGGCGATGAGCTTTACACCGCTGCATCCGACGCTTTGCATTGGACTTGGTGATGTATGGCTTAGATGCCCATTCCATGAAAATCTGTGGGTACTGTACGCATACTTGCCAACCCTCCCGAATTTTCAGGGAGACTCCCGAATTTCAGTGCCTCTCCCGAAAATCTCCCGGGACAACCATACTCCCGAATTTCTCCCGATTTCCAGCCGGACTTAAGGCACGCCCCCTCCAGGTCCGTCGGACCTTAGTGAGGACAGCCTGTCGTTACGTCCGCTTGGCCAACCAAAAAGTAACCACAAAACACTATACCGTATAGTGTTCTGTGGTTACTTGTACCAAAAAGGTGGTTACCAAAAAGTAACCACAGAACACTATACCGTATAGTGTTCTGTAGTTACTTTTTGGTTGGCCAACGGTTTACGTTGTATTGCGCACCCTGACGGCAAGTGTGGGAGTCTGTTCTGAAGTATGAAGTAAAGAGACGTAACTTCGTCACCTCGCCTGGTTATTGACTCCAACCCAGAATATTACACTGCCCGTACCTACGCTCCTTCAAAGGCTGTGCTATTGGCTGCAAAGCATTGCACTTTCAAATACAACAATGAGTAGAGAGTGTTATGTGTGTATATGTGTAAATAAATGAATACTGAAATTCAAGTATTTATATTTATATATGTGTGTGTGTGTGTGTGTGTGTGTGTGTGTGTGTGTGTGTGTGTGTGTGTGTGTGTGTGTGTGTGTGTGTGTGTGTGTGTGTGTGTGTGTGTGTGTGTGTGTGTGTGTGTGTGTGTGTGTGTGTATATATATATTAAATGATAAATGGGTTATACTTGTATAGCGCTTTTCTACCTTCAAGGTACTGAAAGCTTTTTGACAGTATTTCCACATTCACCCATTCACACACTGATGGAGGGAGCTGCCATGCAAGGCGCTACCAGCACCCATCAGGAGCAAGGGTGAAGTGTCTTGCCCAAGGACACAACGGACGTGACTAGGATGGTAGAAGGTGGGGATTGAACCCCAGTAACCAGCAACCCTCCGATTGCTGACACGGCCACTCTACCAACTTCGCCACGCCGTCCCCATATATATATTATATTTATGTGTGTGTGTGTATATATATATATATATATATATATATATATATGTGTATACATATATATATATATATATATATATATATATATATATATATATATATATATATATATATGTATATATATGTATATATATGTATATATATGAAATACTTGAATTTCAGTGAATTCTAGCTATAAATATACTCCTCCTCTCTTAACCCCGCCCCACCTGATTTTTTCATCATTTGGATGGGTGGCCAAATGCGTTTGCATATATATATACACATTATATAATATTGTATTATATAATATTGTATTATATAATATTGTATTATATAATATACTGTGTGTATGTATATAGGTGTATATGTAAGTGTGTATACAGTGTATATATATATATATATATATATATATATATATATATATATATATATATATATATATATATATATATATATATATAGTGATGTACGGGCCCAAACCAACCTCCCAGAGACAGTTCTGTTAAGTTTCAATCGCAGCAGCGTTGCTTTATTCAGTAACTTTTCTGAATGCAGGTTAACTTAAATTCCTCCCGATTGGGGCTTCCATTTAAACAAACAAATTATTGCATTTTTCGTGCGTTGATCAGGTCTCCTAAATTGCCTGGAACAAAGAGCAGAGAAATCTCTGATCAGCACAAAGTTCAATAAATCACAGCATTCAATGAATCCAACATATTACATGTTTAGCAGACTAATCTACAAACTACATTTCAGTGGAGCAACACACTTACCCCCCGATGGGAGCAGACCTTTCCCAGCAGGGAGCCAGCCACACAATGAGTCACTGAGGTCCTATTTAATCAAACACAGTGACTGCCAACATGACACAGCTGCCCTTGGGCAGGTGGCCACACATCAACCTGATTGAGAATAGAATTGGGGATGTACTTGCCTTCAATGACCACACCCAGAGGTTGGCGTAGTTTGACCGCCTGGTGCATACTCTCATTGTGATGGCTGGCCGTCTGCCTAGTCTCACCTCTTCGGGGGTATTGTGATGCTCCACAATATATATTAGGGCTATCGAAAGAGATTAGAATATTTATTCTCGATTAATCGCATTGTTCATAGTTGACTCAAAATTAATCGCGATTAATCGCAGATATACACAATTTTTCATCATTAATAAGTGTACCCTAGACAGATCATTTTTAAGTTTTAACACTATGAACGGACAATTAATGTTGAGCTGTTGTTTAAACAGCTCAACACAAAAAGGACAAACATGATTTGATGACAATAATAAAAAAATGCTTACTGTCTGTTTGTGTCTTGCCAGATTGTGTACAAATACAGAATTTGTATTCCTGCTTTAGGAGCACTTGCATTCAGAGGAGCTACACTTTCATGTTTAAAGAACAGTTTCACGAATAAATAACACAAAATGTGGATTGTTATGATCATGCTTTGATTGTAGAAGATGTTTGGTAATATCCATCCATCTTTTTTTTACCGCTTGTCCCTTTTTGGAGTCCCGGGGGCTGGAGCCTATCCCAGCTGTAATCCGTGATATTTCTACCTAATAGCAAGATATTCTGTATGGTATATGTTGTACAAGTTAATGGTCTTCATATTTCTGCATTGCAATTTTTGAACCTTCCCTTTTAATTAATAAAATGTTTAATTCAGCCTGGTAATCATAATGTAATTGAGGACTCAACCAGAACATGTTGTAAAATAAATTACACATATTCCTCAACTGATTTACTAGCATTTCTTTAGGTGAAAATATCACAGAATAACATTACAAAATAGCTCTGACAAATACAGATGGGTACCTTTTTAACATTTAAATCGATACGGTACTCCTGGTACGTGGGAATCGATACCGGTACTAAACGATACCAATTTTTGGTACTTTTGTGTGTGTTCATGTAAAAAATGTTTTTGTTTAATAATGAAATCTTAAACTGTTTAAATGTTACATTTATTTGTCTATCGATCGATCATCAAATATATCAAAACAATATCCAATTATTTGTACAGTAACATGTCAATTGTTTTTCAAATTTCTTCAACATAAAAACGCTTAACTACAACAATGTAGTGTTATCTATTATTGCACAAAATAAAACCTGGCTCCATGTGCTTTCTTTTAACCATCTGGAAAATATGTTATCGTGGTCCATGGAGGCAATTAAGTTAAAAACAAATGAGCAAAAGAGGAAGGAGTAAAAATAAGACCTTTTTTGTTTTTCTATTTGGCACGGTTGGGTTTTTGTCATGAAACTTTGATGGGTTGCAAGATTACTCAGAGCATGTCCGCTTTGAAATCGGCTGTTTTAATTCAAACAGACGTGACGTCACGCGCAACCCAGGCACCAAAACATGGCACCGCTGGATCTTTCGTGAATCGGTGCCCGGTAGTACCAGCTGGTTTTGGTCGGTGCCAAAAAAGTACCGGATCCGGTGCCCCTCCCTTTTGAGAAACCATGACCGTAGTGTTTTTATTTTGTAAATGTAGTTAAACCGAATGTATAGCGTCATGCTTTTATTTTGAAGCCGGGAAAGTGACGGGTTTGAGAAAGGGTCTCGGTGAGGTCATTTGAAATCCAGGCAAGTGTGTGTGAGTGTACGTATACATACATATGTGTGTGTATATATACTGTATATTTATCTTATTTTTGAAAATAATTTAGGGATTATTTAAACGCGATATGGATGTGAACCGATGTTTTTTTGCACCCCAATATTTCCATTACGTCTAGATTTAGCAAAAATGCTAAAAGTGCTGAGTTGTCAGAGCAGTGAACGTGCATGTATATCCACCCATGTCCTGCTGACAAAAAACTACAAAGTAAGCGGATGATAAATAGCTGTCAAAAGGAGATTTAGTTGCCCTCTGTGCGAGGAGGAGGAGAGGAAGGAGAAGGAGGAGGAGGTGAAGGAGGAAGATGCTTTGCTAGATGTTCCCGAGAAAGCCATCATTTGTGATCTACGCTGCGTAAGTGCAGCTGCTTGCTGGCCATGGAGAGTCTCCGGGGGGCTGTGCAATGTCACGGCAACACGCTGTATATAATCCTCCCACAGCATCACAGTAAACATAAATGGTGGCCGAAGCACGTCTGCAAGTAGTTTGTCTCTTTTAGAAGAATATTTCACTAAAATGCAAAGTATAACCTAACCCTAAATTAGAAGATTAAATCTTACTTCTTAGCTTAATAATCAAGTTTAAGTACCGTATTTTTTGGACTATAAGGCGCACTCAAAATCCTTTCACTTTCTCATAAATCGACAGTGCGCCTTATTACCCGGTGCGCCTAATATACGTATTAATTCTGGTTGTGCTCACCGACCTCGAAGCAGTTTTATTTGGTACATGGTGTAATAAGTGTGACCAGTAGATGGCAATGAGACATAAGAGATACGTGTGGACTGCAGGTTGACGCCTGTTTGATAAATGACACTAGCAAGTACCTGTCAGCAATTAACACCAAAACTTTGATGTTTCATTGAGAATATAGAACATTACACATTGCGCTCAAAAATCTGTCAAAATGTTTTAGTACGATTGGTAAGATACGAAACCGCACCGTTTGATGGAACACAGAAAATCACGGCTACCGTAGTCAGACGTGCTATACTTTAACATACTTAAACATACATTATTATGGTGTGTATAAGTACCCCAAAATGGTATCTATTACGAGACATTAACTGCCATTTTGTTTCGCAATATTATGCAAAACCAACTTTGCGCACTTCCGCCGAACTCTTTTTTTCTTTATCCTCTTGTTTTGAAGCATTCATCCTCCGCTGTCTCCATTTCTAATACAAAGTAGCGTGTAGTTCTAACTTATATATGTCAGTAGACTGGCTACCATGAATTGATTAACGTGGACCCCGACTTAAACAAGTTCAAAAACTTAGTAACGGGTGTTGCCATTTAGTGGTCAATTGTGTTGAATGACCAGACGGAGGGAAATACTTTATAGAGTGATGGTGTTTATTCTCAACTCGCTGGTACAGCTGTCAGTCGTACTGGTTGATCTCACAGCATATATAGAAAAGAACCGGCTTGCGCATGCGCAGTACACAATAACAAATACGGTGGCTGCCAAGGTACAATATACTAAGAGAGCATTACGTGAATGCTCTACATCCCCCTTCTTTAGCTCAAAACACAAAGAACAACAATTTTCACAATACTCTCTGACAATGTTCCATTTTTTCTTTCAATACTCAGTCCTTGTATTTAGGGTTCGGCCTGACAGTGTGACCGAAGCGTGTTGTGTATGGACTCTTACCAGAGTGTGTGGGCAGTGGAGATACAGGTACCTGGACTTGGGAAGGTTCAATGTCATGAGGGTCTTCAATGTCCAGAGGGTCTCCTCGTCCCTCATCATAGAGAGGAGGTGCTCCATAGACAGCTGGATTGAAGGGCTGCAAGTCGGCACTGTCAGGCTGATCTGGGGGTCGCTCGGCAACAGGCAACAGGTGTCTGCGATTTCTCCTGTAGTCCTTGCCTCCAGACTGGATGATGTAAGACCGTGGCTCTTCACAGATCTTTCCCACCGTGCCCATGCGATCGTACCCCCGGGGAGTCTGCATCCTGACGACTTCGCCCTCCTGCAGTGGTCGTAAAGGGCGGCTGGTCTTGTCAAAACTCAGCTTCTGGGCGAGCCTCTTCTTCTGTAGCTGAGCTGTGACTAGTTGAGTGTTGAGAGGGGCTAGCTGCAGTAACTGTTTGCTGATGGGGAGGGTAGTGCGGGTCTGCCTTGACATTAGTCTCTGTGCAGGTGAGCCAAGCTGTGCGTCACGAGGGATATTCCTTAGGTTCAAAAGGTTGAGGAACGCATCTGTGCCGTCCCTCTTTGACTTCTCCATCAGTTGTTTAGCACTTTGCACTGCCCTTTCAGCCAAACCGTTGCATTGTGGGAACTCAGGGCTGCTGGTTACGTGATTTAAGTCCCACTGTGCAGCAAAATCTCTGAACTTCTGGCTCGTATACTGCCTGGCATTGTCTGAAATGAGAAGGTGGGGGGAGCCGTCTACAGAGAAGTGTCTTTTCAGCTTTGTGATGACTGTTGCTGATGTGATGTCCTTGAGAAGGTCGATCTCATACCAGCCAGAGTATGAGTCTACGAGCACCTGAAAATGCTTGCCATCCCATTCAAAGATGTCGGTTGCCACTATAGACCATGGTAAGTCAGGAACTGGATGTGGCTGCAGTGGTTCCTTCTGCTGATGGTGCCTCTGGCTGTTGCAAACAGAGCACAAGAGTACTGCTCTGTCAATGTCTCTGCTCATGTTGGGCCAAAACACTAGATCTCAGGCTCTACGTTTAGTGGACTCTGCTCCTGGGTGTCCTCTGTGCATAATGTCTGTGTAAACTGTCTGTAGTGACTGGGGAATGACAAGTTTGTGACCTTTCATGATGACCCCTTCCTCGATGATAAGTTCATCTCTGAACGGGAAGAATCGACTGATGGACAGTGGGGCAGTGTGCTGTTTAGCAGGCCATCCGTGTCTGATAACGGAAGAGAGGGTCTGTAGTAGGTAGTCTTCTGCTGTGTGTTTCTTTAGTTCGTCTAGGCGGCTGGATGAGATTCGGCTGAATGACATCACTTCAAAGTCGTTTAACTCGTTCACATGCTCAAGTGTGGATGCCCTGGGGGCGCGTGACAGAGTATCAGCCAGATACATCTGTTTCCCTTTTTTGTAAACCAGGTCAATGTTATATTTCTGCAGCTGCAGCATCATACGTTGAAGTCGTGCAGGCGCTGTGTAGATCGGCTTTCTGATGATTGTGACCAGAGGTTGGTGGTCAGTTTCAATGGTGACTGGCTTTCCGTAGACGTAATCATTAAATCGTGAACATGCAAACACAACTGCCAGAAGTTCTTTCTCAATTTGGGCATAGTGTGTCTCTGTTTGAGTCATTGTCCTTGACGCGTAGGCAATTGGTCTGCCCCCTTGTAGACACGCTGCCCCCAGCCCGTGTTGTGAAGCATCACATGTGAGCGTGACTGGTAGGTCGACGTTGTAGTACGACAGGACAGGCGGACTGGAAATACATTTTTTTAGTGTGTCATAGGCATCCTGGTGTTGCTTCAGCCAGCACCACACAGTGTCTTTGCGGGTCAGCTGATTCAGAGGGGAAGACAACTCACTCAGATTTGGCACAAATTTTCCTAAGTAGTTGATCATGCCTAGAAATCGCTGTAGAGCCGTGATGTCTTCAGGAACAGGCATCTCTGTAATCGCTGTGGTCTTTTCAGGGTCCGCTTTCAGGCCCTCACTAGTGAACACATGGCCGACATAACTGACCTCTGTCAGCCGGAACTTACATTTGAGGGGGTTTAACCTCAGATTAACCGTGCGTGCGCGATCAAGCACCCTCTTCAGGTTTGCGTCGTGCTCTGCCTCAGTACGGCCTCCGACGATGATGTCGTCTACAATGATGGCACAGGGGTAACCATCAAAAATCTGTTCCATTGTGCACTGGAATACCTCGCTGGCTGAATTTATTCCAAACGGCATTCTGAGAAATCTGTAGCGTCCAAAGGGTGTGCTGAATGTGGTTAGCAGGGAAGACTTGTTATCCAAGGAGATCTGCCAGAAAGAGCTTTTAGCGTCTAAAACGGAGAACAATGTTGCGTTCGCCATTTGTGATGCCACCTCCTCAACTGTACGCATCGGATGATGGGGGCGCTTTAAAGCTGTGTTGAGGTCTCTGGGATCAATGCAGATTCTTATATCCTTTGACTGCTTCTTGTTTGTTGCTACCATGGATGACACCCATTCAGTTGGCTCAGATACGGGAGTGATGACACCAATGCCTACCATCCTCTCAAGTTCTGCCTTCACTCTGTCCTGCATGGCTACAGGGATGCGGCGTGCTGGGCGGACAACAGGGTGCACCACAGGGTCCAGTTTCATGGAGTATGTCACCGGTAACTTGCCAAGTTCGTCCTTAAACAGATCTGCATACTCAGTGAATATTTTATGTGGCAAGTTGGCATCTTTATCCACACTGAGTTGGTGAACGTCTTTGCTCAGTGTCACCAGCTTCATGCGCAGATTTGCTTGTAGGCCTAGTAGTGGCTGGACATTTTTCTCCACGACGTGGAATTGTAGTGCATGTTGCTGACCTGCTAGTTTACATTGCAAAAATACTGAGCCCAAGGTGCTAATCAGATTTCCCCCATATGCGACAAGGTTAATGATTATTGAACGGTCAATTAGTTCCCCGTTCTCCACATGTTTGAAGGCATCATAGGATAGGACATCGCATTGTCCCCCTGTATCGACTTTCATTTCGACGGGCTTGTCATTAATGTGTATAGTTGCGAATGCTACACTTTTTTTCAGCACGTTAGAGTCTGTTTTGTCTGTGACCACTGGTGTTATTCCATCAATACAGAATGTCTCATTGTCGGTAGCGTTACCTGTGGCCTGATCCATTTCGACTTGGTGGACGGATTCCCTGGAAAACTGTGTCCTTGAGTATCTCTGCGCTGATCTGCAGCATTTCCTGAAATGGTTCCATTTTTTACAAACATGGCACTGTTGACCAAAAGCCGGGCAAGTGTCTCTTTTGGCATAATGGCTACCACCACAATTATTACAGCTGACAATAGGTTGTACAGCTCTTTCTGTCTGTGGCCTCTGCCGCAGTTCAAATCTCTGCCTCCTTCCACATTTGTACTGCACATTGTCAACACTAGTAGGAGTATGTGGCGATGATAATGTCCTTGTGTGTTGCTCAGTTTGCTCATACATTTTACATAAGGAGACTGCCTTAGCTAGAGTTAGCTCACTATCACGTAGCAAGATTTTTCTCATGTTATCATCATTTATGCCACAGACCAGTCTGTCACGGATGAGCTCATCTTGTAATGTCCCAAAGTTGCAGCTCTTTGCTTTAATCCTTAAATCTGTGGTATATGATTCAACTGTCTCACCTTGGATCTGGGACCTTGTGTTGAATTTATGTCTCTCCATTGTGATGTTTACTTGGGGACTGCAGATCTCCCGAAATTTCCTCTTTAAACATTCGGGGTCCTCTTTTGACTCAGCCCGAGTGATGACCGGCCCTGGTACGCCGTCAACGGCGGGTCCTCTCAGTTCCGGCGTGTAAACAAACGATCTTTCTCTCTCAATAGCCTCTGATCCTGCTAGATTGAGGAGAATGTAGGCTAGTGTGCGGGCCGGCTTGTCATAGTGTGCCGCCGCGATGAAAATATCATATTCTTGTTCAAACACTCGCCAGTTCTCTGCAATGTGTTCATCAAAGACGAGAGGGTCCGGTCTGCGGAAGCCATCTGACATGTTGCACGGCGCGCATTGGAATAGCCGTTAGCAACGTTAGAAACGGTCCGGAGTTCTTACTTGATGTAGCTGTGTGCTCCGTGTCAAACTGCAAGTCCCAAAGTGTCCGCGTTTACTTCTGACACCATGTTGAATGACCAGACGGAGGGAAATACTTTATAGAGTGATGGTGTTTATTCTCAACTCGCTGGTACAGCTGTCAGTCGTACTGGTTGATCTCACAGCATATATAGAAAAGAACCGGCTTGCGCATGCGCAGTACACAATAACAAATACGGTGGCTGCCAAGGTACAATATACTAAGAGAGCATTACGTGAATGCTCTACAAATTGTACGGAATATGTACTGTACTGTGCAATCTGCTAATAAAGTTTCAATCAATCAATGGAAGAGCTATAATCTACAACATGGATGACGGGAAGGAGACGCTGTCAAAGTGGAGGCACGTAAATAAGACCGCCCACAAAACGACGCATTCTAAAGAATGCGGCTTGAATATGGTCTGTAAAATATAATCGATGCAACTTTTTGACCAAAGAACCAACATTACATGTTATGTAGACCACAAAGAATTGTATCTTTAATGTAAAAATACATAATATGACCCCTTCAAAACGCCTTATAATTTGGTGCGCCTTTTGTATGAAAAGAGACCTGAGTTGACCCGCTCATCGGCACTGCACATTACAATCTGGTGCGCCCTATGGTCCGACAAATACAATAAC
Organism: Entelurus aequoreus; assembly: GCF_033978785.1. Taxonomy (NCBI): domain Eukaryota; kingdom Metazoa; phylum Chordata; class Actinopteri; order Syngnathiformes; family Syngnathidae; genus Entelurus; species Entelurus aequoreus. Next base: position 23,563,307 of record NC_084741.1, on the reverse strand, counting down.
TCAGATTGTTAGGGGTGTGCGAATGCAACTTTTTTTTTTACATCTGTGGATGGATGGATGGATGATACTGATATTGCAGCCTTGACTATAAAGATATCGATCTGACAACATCAGCACGAATATTATGGTACATACTGTACGTTTGATGTATTATGTAATGAGGAAAGTTAGAAAACTATTGATCAAGTGACATGTGATCACATGGACTCTGCATGCTGGATAGAATTGCTTAAACGAAATCTAGGATGGACTGTAAATTTTTTAGTTGTATATATGTTTATTTAATTATTATTTTTTTACATCTGAGTATATTTGAAAGTATGCATTCATGTAGTTTGTTCTAGGTGTGTTGCTTAGTCAGGAAGTAGTCTTTGCCATTATGTTAAAAGTGCCAGTCATATCTTTTGTTGAGTCCTCAGTGTTTATACTGTAAGTATTGTACCTATTACACACCAGCTGTTTGATTGTAATAAGCATCTTAGTTGTAGTTTTATATTTCAAATTTGGAGGTGTTGAAATCGCCATGTAAAATCACTAATGCTAATTAGTAGCATGGATACGGCGTAGCATCGAGCTAGCGCATTTGTTTCATGTCGGGATGTTACAGAGAAATTACTTAGTTTCTAATACAAGTATTGTAATACTTTATGTTCAGTTATACACTGTTCTGAAGTAAAGACTCCTAAAAAGCTCTCAAATGGAGACAACCTGTTATCTTTTCCACTAAACTAGCAAGATGCGACGTTAGTGGGAGCAGAACAGACTGCTTGCATGTATTGCATTTCTTATATTGGAAGTTTTCGATGCAGGCTGATATGTTTTTTTGTTTTGTTTTTTGATATCGTACCGATACCGATTATATTACAGATCAGGATACCCTCACCGGTTATTTGATAAAGTCGCCTAATTCGCCTAACCTCTGCGAAGGACACATTTTGTTTTATCCCAAAACATTTAATTGATTATAACCAAAAGCTTACTAGAATTGCAGATTAATCCAAAGAAAAATCTATGAAATCTTATTGCGGATCCACATTTTAAATTTGACTTTCAGAATAACTTCATTGAAAGCTGAAAATGGACTGCATGATTTACGTGTTTTTAATAAAATATAAGTAGAATATTTTTGATAAAATGAAATTCTAAACAAATATATACATTGTAAAAAAAATATACATCAGATTTAACGATAAACAATTTTTCAATTTACAGTAATTTAGTGTAAAAGCCACCGTACATTTTGTGGTAAAATTCTAGTAACTGAGTTGCCAGTTTTTTTTTACAGTGCATCTAAAGTGACACATGGTGTTTACTTCAAGTTGTATTATTTTTCAGTAAATAATGAACACAAATCTGTCGATAATAAATACTTATTGGGATTATTCTGCCTTGGCAAAGCTCCGCTCTTTATTAACTGTACTTTTTACTGTACTTTTCTGCACCGGGTTTTGTTTGAAACTTCCAAACTTCCCTTCATGTCAAAGCATGCAAGCCATAAATCTTAATGTTTCATGATATGGAGAGCGTCCAATATGAAATTGCAAAAAGATTTGCATCCTCCACTGGGATGAGAAGCAGTTATAATCCACAATGTAAAACACCATTTTTTGCTTAAACACTTTTATGGCCTCCCCACTTTTTTTTTTTTTTCCCCTAGTTTCTCTCTGGCGGCCGCCACATGAAAGCGTGACGTGAGCGTAATTAAGTGGAAACACTTTGAGAGGCAGTCTACCATCCATGCTGATGTCTTCATTATTGAGAAGGCGTTTTTTTTTTATACTTGGCTTCACTCTCGCCAGACGCCAGGATCGCAGTCAAAATTCAGGATTCTCCATTGACGGAAAACTCCGGCGCCCAAACCGCCGCTTTTGTGGCCTTTCCTGCCATTTGACCCAGATACAATACTGACACACCATGTTGAGATCTAAAATGTGTGTGCCTCTTGCAGGCCTGCCAACATGCACACATTTTTTGGTACTTTGCATACACTCTAAAACGCTCGTACGCGTCAATCTTCTCCAGGCACCCATTTTCTAGAATTTTTGCCAGTTTTAGTTTTGTGTTCAGGCACTAAAACCTGGCTAATGCTAGACCGGCTCGCTGCTCCCCCTACAAACCTTCTTGTTTAGCATGATATAGGAGTGGCGATAGTCTGAATTTTAGTTATTGATTCGATAAGAAGTAAATACCCCAGCAGGCACAAGACATTAAAACAACGTTGAGAACTTGTTGAATTAGGTCCTGACGTTGAGCAACTCAAACATAACGTTGAAACAACATGCTTTTTGACGACGTTTAATCAATGTTTGGTTCTGAGGTTGATTTTACCATTGAATTTTGGTCATTTCCTAACCAATACTCTACAACATTGAAACATGTTTTTGACTACGTTTATTCAATGTCCGGTTGTGACGTTGATTTGACCATTGAATTTTGGTAATTTCACAACCAACAACGTGGATCCAATGTTGAAAAATCAACATTGTCTCAATTTACAAATACAACTATTTTGCAACAATGTTTAAAAGTCAGTTTTAAAGGACATTGTGGAAGTTGCGTCTTAGCGAGTGCCGCTGATCACACACTTTCACCGGAGTCTGCCGTTCAGAGTTGAACAAGGTTTTATTAACCATAAATATTCTGCAGTTTTGACTTTTCAGTCTGTCGTCTTCCTCTCCAACCCTCCTCCTCTTGCTGTTCCCGACCGCTACTGTTAAAGACAACAGGTGATTAGATAACTTGTACCACCTGGGAAATCTAATCACCTGCCAGCTGTGTCTCGCCGTCAACACTGCCACGCCCCCGTCTGATGGTGCTCTGTCTTCAGCACCATGGACAGAGGCGGTGACCTTTGCTCCTGCAGGCGCGCTGATCACTCCCTCCCTCCACAGTCATGTGTATAATCAACGTTGTATCAATGTCTTGTGCCTGCTGGGACAGTATAACCTCGATTTACAAACTCAATTGGTTCTTGAACGGGGTTCGTAATTCAAAAAGTTTGTATAGTGAAGCAAATTTCTCCCTAGGAAAGAATGTAAATATGAATAATGGGTTCCAGCCTCGACAAAAGTCCATATTTTTGTGAAGGTTTGTACGCTTTAATGCTTTATAAAGTGCTATATATCAAACAAACATAACAAAGGGGTGATGGATCTCTTTCATAGAAGTCTGTTTGGTGCCCTCACAAACGATTAGAAATCACAAAAGTCCTCAACTTTAACAACCATCGTGCTCCGATAATAAACATTACACTTTTTTTTAATAAACTTACTGTACATTAACATCGACAAGAAGGAGCTGACGAGAAAGCAGCAGACGGTGGGAGAGTATTGGGAGTGGCCGCGCGTGTGTTTGTGCCTTGAATGCGAGGCTGTTAAAATAAGTCCGCTTTGGCACATTTTTTCTGAAAAGTCTGGTCTCATCACAATTAAAACTTGCTGTGGTATGAAGCCTGCTTTGTTGATTCTTCCATACTTCCATACTCCTCGCCAATAGTCTCATATTGAAAAACTTGTCAAAAGGGGAAAAAACACAGAAAAGGCACACACGCTGAAGCGCTGAGTAGTGCCTGTAGTGTCCTGGGCAGCAAGTGATGTGGATGACTCCGCCTCTTCAAAAATGCTGTGCCCCGATTTTTGCCTGCAGGCATGAAACAAAATGAATGAAGCATTTGTACACAGAGGCACATTTGGCTCAATCTAAAAGTTTGAGATGGGCGGGGCTGGGGGGGGGTTAAGGGGGGAGGAGTATATTATAGCTAGAATTAACTGAAATTCCAGTATTTCTTATATATATATATATATATATATATATATATATATACACATATATAAATAAAATAAATACTTGAATTTCAGTGTTCATTTATTTACACATATATACACATTACACTCCTCTCTACTCATTGTTGTATTTGAAAGTGCAATGCTTTGCAGCCAGTTGCACAGCCTTTGAAGGTGCGTAGGTATGGGCAGTGTAATATTCTGGGTTGGAGTCAATAGCCAGGCGAGGTGACGAAGTTACGTCTCTTTACTTCATACTTCAAAACCAACTCCCACACTTGCCGTCAGGGTGCGCAATACAACGTAAACCGTTGACCAACCAAAAAGTAACCACAGAACACTATGGTGTTCTGTGGTTACTTTTTGGTTGGCCAAGAGGATGTGACGACAGGCTGTACTCACTCAGGTCCGCACGGACCTGTAGGGGGCGTGCCTTAAGTCCGGCTGGAAATCGGGAGAAATTCGGGAGAATGGTTGTCTCGGGAGAGGCACTGAAATTCGGGAGTCTACCGGAAAATTCGGGAGGGTTGGCAAGTATGAATGTCAGTAGTCAGTAGAGTTGGGTATCGTTTACGTTTGAACCAATACTAGTACCAATCTCCGCTACTTAAAAAATGGATAACATGCAAGTTTTTGGAATTTTGTGACATTCAAGTTTAACAGACATGTAATTGAAATACTTCAGTTATATAAATTAAATAACTAGGTCAGAGGCGTCCGAAGTGTGGCCCCAGGAGCCATTTGCAGCATGCACATTAAAAAAGTACTATTAAAAACAAAACATAAAAAGTGGAATAAAGAGCAAACAGGTGAAATGTAACAAGATAAGTTTACAATGTTGACTCTAATGACACAAAGCTGTCAAGAAGGCCGTTTTTTTTTTTTTAGAGCTGTCACTGCTCAAAAAATAAATCAAAATCACTGTTATGAAGGCTCAAAATTACTTCACATCACAATTTCCACTCTGAAATAGTTTGTTTGCCTTATAAAAACAAAGTTTTCTATGAAAAAAGGGCATAAAACCAATTAAAAAAACAAATAGATCTAGAGCAGACCTGGGCATTCTGCGGCCCGCGGGCCGCATCCGGCCCTTTGTACGTCCCTGTCCGGCCCGCGTGAGGCCAATCATAAATTACAAAATACATTTAAAAAAGTATCTATTTCGAGTGTGCAATACAACGGTGCTGCTTTTGTTTTGAAAAGCGTTATTTGTATGACTTCCGTGTGGACGTATGCTCGTGCGCGCAGCGGCAATCACAAATAACAAAATAAATTTAAAAAAACATCTATGTCGTGCGTGCAATACAACTGTGCTGCTTTTATTTTGAAAAGTGTTATTTATGGGCGTATGTCCTGTTAGTGAAGGTGCACAGCGACAAGTGATGCCCGGTTATCCCCGAGACGCTAAAAAAAGAAAAGGTGATGACGAATGGCGTGTTTTCAACAAGACATGGACTGCCAAGTAAAGGTAAAGCCGTGTGCTTAATTTGTAGTACACATGTTGCTGTGTTTAAAGAATATAGTGTAACGACCTGCTGAAGTTGATGTTGTCTTCTTGAGTTGCGTAAATGAGGAGTGAGCATAGACGTGAGTTTGAAAGGAACGAGATAAGTTGAGCTGTGTTAGTATAGCTTGCTCAATAAAAGTTTAAAAAGAGCGTCAGACTTGGTGTGCACTTCTTCTGGACACTACAATTGGTGGCAGAAGAAAAACTTTGCGCATACTACGCTGCTTGTGTGCTCAGTAGGGATGGGCGATACCACACTTTTAGGATTCGATATGACACCGATACTTTTTCTTGCATTTTCATCGATACCGATACCGATACCATTAATTTCTTATTGGCAATTTTTGTCAGTCAAAAATATTATTACTATTGTTATTATTTAAGACAAATCACAAGACAATAACAGACCATTTATACCACATTCATTATGGTCAATATATAATAAAAGTAAAATTAAAATAAATAACATAAATATGAAAAACAAATTAAATATAAACAAAAATATACACATTTTCACTTTTCTTATTCCTCAAAAAAAAAAGTCTTGGTAGAAAAAGCTTAAAAAAACATTTATTCCTAACAATGTTATGTTTCAAACCTCTTTGTGGAAGTAAACATATAACACTTCTCTGAAGCAAAGTCAATAATTTCCTTATCACAATAAACCAGGATTTCCTTGTCCTATAAACCTGCATACGAAAAACAGTTCCCTGAGAAAATGAACTTGGAAAAATGATCTACAAAAATGTCTGACACCATCACACCTTTAGTGTACTCGAGATACGTCGTCACACGTCACACATTACTGAAGTCTCAGATTGCTGTTCAGGAAAAGTAACAATGCTGTCGGCTGGCTGTGTGAGTGTTGCACGTTGACGACGCTCATTCGCTGTCTCCTGTGACGTGACTGGGCCAGCTCTATACTCTGCCAGGTACAGGGGTGTCCCAGCACATAGTAAGTTAAGTAAGTAATCAAAAACATCTGAAAGTGATGCTTGCACCCCCCACACGCCGTTTTTTGGTTTATATCGATACTTTTTTCAGAAAAGTGATGCCAAATGTGCGTGTGAGTATTGATATATCGATACCACAGGATCGATACGCACATCCCTAGTGCTCAGCCTGCTACATCATAGAGAGAGAGAGAGAGGGAGAGAGAGAGAGAGAGTCTACAGGTGCAGCGCACGCTGCTAGCCATGGTGGAATTCCGCCCTCAATGAAGACTCCCAGGTTTGATGGAAGACTCCCAGGTTTGATGGCAAGGCGAACTGGGAGGCATTTCATCCCACTTCTGACATCAATTGTAGCGTCCAGAAGAAGTGCACACCAAGTCTAACGCTCTTTTTAAACTTTTATTGAGCAACCTATACTAACACAGCTCAACTTATCTCGTTCTTTCCACACGCACATCTATCCTCACTCCTCATTTCCGCAACAGCAACGCTTCCTCCTTCTTCGCCAATCACCTTATAGGCGTGCTACGTTCACAACAAAGAGGCGGCAGGATAAAGTGACAGAAATTTAAATTTTTGCATTGTATTATACATCAGGAAGTGTTGTGTAAGAAAGTGTTAAAAATAAAACCATCAAAAGCCATCTGCTTTTGTATAAAGTTAAGTTAGGTTAAATGAAAATATTATTATTTTTTATCTTATGGTATATCAAAAATAATTTAGGCAAAATTTAATTGAAATATTGTCGGTGTGGCCCTCCAGCAATGCTCGGGTTGCTCATGCGGCCCCCGGTAAAAATTAATTGCCCACCCCTGATCTAGAGACTTATGCGTTGCAAGCGAAGAACAAAAACATGATTTATTTTTAATGAGTGGGGCCCTTTTGGATCATCAATAATTTTAGTGGGAGTTTTTTTTGTTGTGAACTGTCATTGCTCAAAAAAAATTATGAATTAAAATCAATGTTGTGAATTATTGACTCATTTAAGGCTCCAATTACTTTACATAAAATATTCTACTTGGAACAGTTTTTTGGGGGAAAATACGGCATATTTCTACAAAATAAACAAAAAAATTTGAAAAAAAGAAAAGCTGAAGTGTTTGTCGTAATGTTTATAATAATATATATATATATATATATATATTTTCTTTTTTTTCTTTACAAAATAAACATAAAAAACAGCAAAAGTCGTAGAAAAAGCTTAAGTGTTTTTATATTTTTTTTTAGAATAACACCAAGTTTTTTTTGTTTTGTTTTTTTTTAGCTTTTTTTTTCAAAATAAACACAAAAACAGCAAAAATGTAAAACAATTTAAAAAGGCATAGAAAAAGCTGAAGTCTGTTATATTTGTGATAAAACAAAGCGTTTTTTGTTAGCTTTTTTCTTATTTTTATTTTTTTACAAAATACATAACCAACAACAGCAAAAGTCATAGAAAAAGCTCAAGTGTTACAGTATTTTTTTTATATTAACACCAAGTTTTTTTGGGTTGTTTTTTTTCATCTTTTTTACAAAATAAGCACAAACAGCAAAAATAAAAACCGCAAAAGGCATAGAAAAAGCTGATGTTTGTTATATTTGAAGTGTTGTATTTGTTATAAAACAAAGCATTTTTATTTTTTTTAGCTTTTTTACAAAATAAACACAAAAACTGAAAAATAAAAGACAAAAGGCATCAAAAAAACTTGTTTTAATAACAAAGTGTTTTTTACCCCGCTTTTTTTACAAAGCCCAGCACAAGGCATAGAAAAATCTAAAGTGTTTGCCATAATATTTTATATTGATAACACAAAGTATGTTTTTTTTAAATACATATATATTTTTTTAGCTTTTTTACAAAATAAAAATGTTCTTAAAATCTCCCCATGAGGGTCGGGCTAGGCTTGAGCACTCTACTCACTTTTTCCAAGTTTGAAAGGTCTGCTCTCGTTGACCTTTTTGCCCCTGGTCCATGTCCCAAAATGGTGAAAGTTGCAAAGCTGCGCACATTTCAGGTCGTCTTATTTAGCCAGCGGCGAAGCCCGTCGAAACGTTTCACCGCAAATCGCCGGCTCCAAACGCGCAACCTCGGAGTGAAAATGTGACCTTTTAGTTAGGTTGGAACCGCATTGATCAAATAACCTGAAGACTGACAAGAATAGAAAACATAGAAGTGCATATTTGCCATCCTTCCAGACTACATATGTACCACAGCAGCCTGGAACCAGATGCTTTGTGACCAGCACGCGGGCCCAGCCGACTCGGACGCGGCCGTGTTGTTGACAGGAGCATCGATTGTGTTTACTCTTTGCTTCTATCTGCAGCGCCACTAATAGCAGCTCTGCATCTATATGCAGCCATGCCAGCCCAGCGGAGGCCATTAATCAGCCGCTCAGCTGTCCCCGCTTTGATTATACGTGAGATAATGGCGTCGTCTCACCGCACCGCTCCGCGGTTGCTTTTAGTCACGCCGTCTGTCAGTAAGGTCGTGTAAAACGGTCTCATTACTTCCCTAACGTGCTGCGTTCATGACAACCAGTGAAAGTAAAAGTCGTCTATGAAGTGCCCGACATGGACAAAAGTAGTTGGACGCGAGCCACCTGTTGTTCCGACCTTCTTCCACCGAACAGCGTGCACACTTCTCGGAATACTTTCTTGAGCTCAATGGCCAACATTGAAATACAGTAGCGTGGTAAGCCTAAGTATTCATTAAAAACAAGGCCATGTTTAGGTATTCTGTTGTATCTTATGAAATATGTATGTTGAGAATATAGAAAAAATTGCCTAAATAGTAAGTTGGGTTGAACAACAAATGTAATTGTTTGAATAGGGGGGGCATAGAAGTGTTTACTTCTTTCTGCTCCTTTTCATTCATTAATTCATTTAAATGTAACCAGTACTATCAGACAGGTCTTGTCAAGACCAGTCAACCTCTTAAATTCAAAGTGAATTAGGTTCCAGATTTTAGGTGTGACCTTTTTCGTTAAAAATGTCATAACTATCTTAATGTTTTTGAAAAAAGGTTGGTATAATTGGAAAGATTGTCAAACTAAAAAATCTGAAAAATAGGTTTCACAGTTAAAGTGTATGTTTAATTGTTCAAATTCATGAGTTTAGCGCAGGAAATAGGGTTGTACGACAAACTAGGCTAGGAAAGTATCACGGTACTAATGAATTAAAAACGGTACTACACTGCCTTTAAAAAAAAAAGACTGGTACATTTTTCTACGTGGTTCAGGTCTTGCATGGCAGCTCGCTCCCGCCCTCAGTGTGTGAATGTGTGTGTGAATGGGTGAATGTGGAATTAGTGTCAAAGCGCTTTGAGTACCTTTTAAGGTAGAAAAGCGCTATACAAGTATAACCCATTTAATTTAATTTATTCTAATGTTATTTTGATTTCTGTTTTAACCTTGAATGATGGAAATAAAAACAAAAAATTGTTTGTTAGTCCTACACCTCAGTGTACCGGCTACCACACTGCGATGCAAACAGGCGGAAATTCGGGGCCCATGGCACAATCGAGTTATATCGAATACCGCGTTGTATTGAACTTTGAGTGCATTTACGCTGTGGAGTAGAAACGACAAGCTACATTCGCAGACAGTTCCATTATAACACAGGTGTCAAACTCAAGGCCCGGGGGCCAGATGTGGCCCGCCACTTAATTTTATTTGGCCCTCGAAAGCCTAGAAATAATACTTATCAATAAAGTACTGTAACTTTTCTTACTAAATGTATTCTTTCTTTATATACTCCATGTAATTGCAAATTCCATACATTGAAGGATATACAGTATATATATTTTCATATATCCATATTTCTGTGTTACTTCTTTACTTTTATCGTCATATTACAAATAGCTAATGTTCCATATTGTACTCTTTTGCTTTCAAATCATCTAATGACAAAGTGCTTGCACTGGGGCCGGCCTTGATGTAGAAGGCAGAGAGGAGGAATCCTCCTTGCTTTTCTTCCCAGGCCGACTCAAGATAAGAGACACAATGAGCATGTGTTTGGGGTGAGACAAGTGAGGGCGGGGGGAGATATTGAAGTAGAGAGTGTTTTCCGGGATGTTTTCAGATCAACTTGGGCTACGCATTTGTATGTGTTGTTCGAGGCTGGTCTCTATTCTCAAATATTTGAAAATAAATTACAAAATACCTATCCTGTCCCTGGTGGTACTTTTGAGTTCAGTTTATATGTCATCTAAAGAACTTGGGACTGACCAGCGTTTTACATTCCCCTTGGAGGAACATCTGGTCAGACGCAACAACATCCATCCATTTTCTACCGCTTGTCCCTTTTTTTGGGGTCGCGGGGTGTGCTGGAGCCTATCTCAACTACATTCGGGCGGTAGGCGGGGTACACCCTGTACAAGTTGCCACCTCATCACAGGGCCAACACAGATAGACAGACAACGTTCACACTCACATTCACACACTAAATTGTTAACTTAAATATTGTCTAATTATGCAAAAATATATTATCAAACATTCAAACCATTTTTTAAATAGAAATAAATACTAATAATAATGATAGATGGATAGATAGTACTTTATTGATTCTTTCAGAAGAGTTCCCTTAGGAAAATTAAAATACCAGCAGCAGTGTACAGAATTGAGATTCAATTTCAAAAGTAAAAAGTAAATAATGGGGGTATAAATGGAAACAAAATAGAAAAATATTACAATAAGAATAACAATAAAAAGCAAGAATGAGAATAAAAATATAACAGTAAAATAAGAATACAACAAGAGAAACTAGGCAGTAGTGACCATGTCGCTGGTGTCGTTTTGGCATTTACAGTAATACACCGAAAAATGAACAGTTGTTGATTTGCGGTAAAAAAAACAAACAAAAAAAACCTGGCAGCTCAGGTGCCAAAATGTTACTGTAAAAATGTTTTTTTTTTATGTACAGTAAAAAAACAAATATACATTTTACAGTAAAATTCTGGCAACTGAGGTGCCTTTTTTTTACTGAAAAAACAGCAGTACTGTTTTTCTACTTAAAGTAATATACACTGAATTTTGAGGTGAAATTATTGCAACTTACCATATTTTGTTTTACATTTTAATTTTAAAAAAAAAACTACTATTACGTAAAATGCATTAAAAATTGGTGTAATAATAGTATTCACTGTTAGATGCGGCCCTTTGGGGCCAAACATAACTGCGATGTGGCCCTCAGTGAAAACGACTTTTGACACCTCTGCATTATAATGTTCAAAGGCAAACCGTAGCACCAACTCTATTCGTGGCGGGCCACCAGAAACAAGTGAAAATACAAGAAACACAGACGAGGTGTCGCTTAATACTGTGGTCCACCCAGTATAGCTTGAAAGGACTCCAGCGCTGCAAAGTCGGAATCTTTCAGCCATCAAAGTCCTTGTCAGGAGCAGTTTTGAATGTTTTTGAACCTGGCCCTCACCTCGCTGCTTCCTGACAGCAGCAGTTGTGGAGACAAACAGATGTGCTCAGCGCTCCTACGGCGAGCAACGTGGATGTTATTGTTTAAAAAGGAGCGCCTTCTGACTGGGGGGAGAGGGGCGGTATGAGCTACCTTACCCCCCCAGGGGCGGCCGGGGGGTTTCATAAATCTTCACTCGTGACTGCGAGTTCCTGGCCTGGGCGTACGTCACGAGGCCGACAAAAGGATCCGAGGCCCTTCCTTATGCTCGTTCTGCTGCTGCGATTCAGCCAGGATGTGTGAGTGGCGTTCATCCCGGCAGAAGAAAGGGAGCAAGAAGTCCTCATGGGAGGCAGAAATAACATCAACAGCAGCGTGGAAGTCACTGCGCGACAACGCTGTCTGCTGTGTGTATGTGCAGTGTTTGAGAGGAGCGTGCCTTTGAGGAGGGAATGGATTTGAATGAAATCGTCACCCCAGGAATTGAAATAGAATTCAATCGTGAGTTGTAAGAATCATATTTCTACAAAATAAACAAAATGGCAAAAATAAAAACCGCAAAAGGCATAAAAAAAAAAGCTGAAGTATTGTGTTATAATAACAGTGTTTTTTAGCTTCTTTTTTTTAATAAAATAAAAAGAAACCGCAAGAATTGGGGGAAAAAAATACAAAACACAAAACCAGTGAAGTTGGCACGTTGTGTAAATGGTGAATAAAAACAGATTACAATGATTTGCAAATCATTTTCAACCTATATTCAATTGAATAGACTGCAAAGACCAGATATTTAATGTTTGAAACTTTAATTTTTTTTGTGCAAATAATCATTAACTTAGAATTTAATTGCAGCAACACATTGCAAAAAAGTTGGCACAGGGGCATTTTTACCACTGTGTTACATGGCCTTTCCTTTTAACAACATTCAGTAAATGTTTGGGAACTGAGGAGACCAATTTTTGAAGCTTTTCAGGTGGAATTCTTTCCCATTCTTGCTTATGTACAGCTGAAGTTGTTCAACAGTCCGGGTTCTCCGTTGTTGTATTTGACGCTTCATAATGCGCCACACATTTTCAAAGGGATGTGGACACATCTGGACCACAGGCAGGCCATTCTAGGACCCGCACTCTTTTACTACAAAGCCACGATGTTGTAACACGTGCAGAATGTGGCTTGGCATTGTCTTGCTGAAATAAGCAGGGGCGTCCATGAAAAACACGTTGCTTGGATGGCAACATATGTTTCTCCAAAACCTGTATGTACCTTTCAGCAATAATGCTGCCTTCGCAGATGTGTAAGTTACCCATGCCTTGGGCACTAATACACCCCCGTACCATCAGAGATGCTGGCTTTTGAATTTTGTGCCTATAACAGTCCGGATGGTTCTTTTCCTCTTTGGTCCGGAGGACCCAGCCACAATTTCCAAAAACAATTTGAAATGTGGACTCGTCAGACCACAGAACACTTTTCCACTTTGCATTAGTCCATCTTAGATGAGCTCGGGCCCAGCGAAGCCGGCGGCGTTTGATAAATGGCTTTGGCTTTGCATAGTAGAGTTTTAACTTGCACTTACAGATGTAGCGACGAACTGTAGTTACTGACAGTGCTTTTCTGATGTGTTTTTGAGCTGATGTGGCGATATCCTTACCACACTGATGTCGCTTTTTGATGCAGTACCGCCTGAGGGATCGAAGGTCACAGGCATTCAATGTTGGTTTTCAGCTTTGCTGCTTACGTGCAGTGATTTCTACAGATTCTCTGAACCTTTTAATGATATTACGGACCGTAGATGGTGAAATCCCTAATATGCGGGCCAGGCCATATAGCCCTTTGTAAGGGGGTATCAACTGCTTTTTCTTTGTTTTTACCAAAGAACCACCATTACATGTTATGTAGACCACACAGAGGTGTTTTAAATGTACAAAACCCAAACCCTGTGAAGTTGGCATGTTGTGTAATTCGTAAATAAAAACAGAATACAATGATTTGCAAATCCTTTTCAACTTGTATTCAATTGAATATACTGCAAAGATAAGACATTTAATGTTCGAACTGAGAAACAATTTTTTTTTTTTGCAAATCATTAACTTACAATTTAATGGCAGCAGCACATTGGAAAAAAATTTGTAGTTGGGAAAAGGCACGTTCACCACTGTGTTACATGGCCTTTCCTTTTAACAACACTCAGTAACGTTTAGGAACTGAGGAGACCAATTTTTGAAGCTTTTCAGGTGGAATTCTTTCTCATTCTTGCTTGATGTACAGCTTAAGTTGTTCAACAGTCCGGGGTCTCCGTTGTGGTATTTTAGGCTTCATATTGCGCCACACATTTTCAATGGGAGACAGGTCTGGACTACAGGCAGGCCAGTCTAGTACCCGCACTCTTTAACTATGAAGCCACACTGTTGTAACATGTGGCTTGGAATTGTCTTGCTGAAATAAGCAGGGGCTTAAACCCAGATTCCGAACTAACAAAGGTCTTAACTCATTCTCTTTCTATGCCACATCAATGTGGAATGCGCTCCCAACAGGTATAAAAGAAAGGGCATCTCTATCCTCCTTCAAAACCGCAATAAAAGTTCACCTCCAGGCAGCTACAACCCTAAACTAACACCCTCCCCGGATTGCTAATAATCAAATGTAAACAATCAAATGCAGATTCTTTTTCTTATGCCTTCTGATCTCTCTCTCTCTCTCTCTCTCTCTCTCTCTCTCTATGTCCACTACTTGATGTCCATATCTCCCCCCCCCCTTCCTCCACACCCCTGATTGTAAATAATGTAAATAATTCAATGTGATTATCTTGGTGATGACTGTATTATGATGATAGTATATATGATAGTATATATCTGTATCATGAATCAATTTAAGTGGACCCCGACTTAAACAAGTTGAAAAACTTATTCGGGTGTTACCATTTAGTGGTCAATTGTACGGAATATGTACTTCACTGTGCAACCTACTAATAAAAGTCTCAATCAATCAATCAATTATTGCTTGGATGGCAACATATGTTGCTCCAAAACCTGTATGTACCTTTCAGCATTAATGGTGCCTTCACAGATGTGTAAGTTACCCATGTCTTGGGCACTAATACACCCCCATACCATCACTGATGCTGGCTTTTGAACTTTGCGCCTGTAACCATACTTATGGTTCTTTTCCTCTTTGGTCCGGAGGACACGACGTCCACAGTTTCCAAAAACAATTTGAAATGTGGACTTGTCAGACCACAGAACACTTTTCCACTTTGCATTAGTCCATCTTAGATGAGCTCTCGGGCCCAGCAAAGCCGGCGGCGTTTCTGGGTGTTGTTGATAAATTGCTTTGACTTTGCATAGTAGAGTTTTAACTTGCACTTACAGATGTAGCGACGAACTGTAGTTACTGACAGTGCTTTTCTGAAGTGTTCCTGAGCCCATGTGGTGATATCCTTTACACACTGATGTTGTTTTTTTAAACAGTACCGCCTGAGGGATCAAAGGTCATGGGCAGTCAATGTTGGTTTTCAGCCTTGCTGCTCACGTGCAGTGATTTCTCCAGATTCTCTGAACCTTTTGATGATATTACGGACCGCATATGGTGAAGTCCCTAAATTCCTTGCAATAGCTGGTTGAGAAATGTTATTCTTAAACTGTTCAAGAATTTGCTAACGCATTTGTTCACAACGTGGTGACCCTCGCCCCATCCTTGTTTGTGAACGACTTAGCATTTCATGGAAGCTGCTTTTATACACAATCATGGCACCCACCTGTTCCCAATTAGCCTTTTCACCTGTGGGATGTTCCAAGTAAGTGTTTGATGAGCATTCCTCAACTTTCTTAGTCTTTTTTGCCACTTGTGCCAGCTTTTTTGAAACATGTTGCAGGCATCAAATTCCAAATGAGCTAATATTTGCAAAAAATAACAAAAGTTTTCCAGTTTGAACGTTAAGTATCTTGTCTTTGCAGTGTATTCAATTGAATATTGATTGAAAAGGATTTGCAAATCGTATTCTGTTTTTATTTACAATTTACACAACTTGCCAACTTCACTGGTTTTGTAGGGAAAAAAAAAAAGGCCCCTTTAACGTACTAGTAGAGTGGAAAAACAAGTTGACTTTGTGATTATTTGTGTTTCATGGTATTCATTAAACCATATCCAATTGTATTTACAATCCGTAAAGTATGTGAAAATACCGTCTAAACATCACAAAATGCCGTAAAATTCAGTCAGCCATTTTTAATTTTCCGCTCCAAATATTTTCGGCAATTTCCGTAGATTCTACGTCACTGTATCAAATCAAATCAAATCAACTTTATTTATAAAGCACATTTAAAATTTACCACAGGGGTAGCCAAAGTGCTGTACAATGGGCAGGTTAAAAATAATACGAGAACCGAGCAAACACAACACAACACAAACAGAACACGATAAAAAATAAATAAATAAAATATAAAAACATAAAAACAGGTTCACAGCAGGTGTATTATGGGGCGCCATTGCAGGATGGGTATCACTCAGTGTTAAAAGCCATGGAATAAAAGTATGTTTTTAAGAGAGATTTAAAAACAGGAAGAGAGGAGGCTTGTCTAACACTAAGAGGTAGGTCGTTCCAGAGCTTGGGAGCAGCAGCGGCAAAAGCTCTGTCACCTCTAAGCTTCAGCCTTGTGTCCGGGACCGTCAGTAGCAGCTGATCGGCTGATCTTAGGGATCGGGTGGGGCAGTAAGGCTGAAGGAGGTCGGAGAGATATGTTGGCGCGAGGTTGTTTAGACATTTAAAAACAAATAAAAGGAGTTTAAAATTGATTCTGTAACGCACAGGGGGCCAGTGAAAGGACGCTAATATAGGGGTGATGTGCTCACGTCTGCAGGTCTGTGTTAGCAGACGAGCAGCAGAGTTCTGCACGAGCTGCAGGCGGGCGAGGGAGGCCTGGCTAATGCCTACATACAGGGCATTGCAGTAGTCTAAACGAGTCGAGATAAAGGCGTGGATTAATTTCTCGAGATCATGTCCTGATAGAAGCGGTTTCACTTTCGCTATTTGGCGTAATTGATAAAAGCTTTTTTGTAGTAACTGTAGTAACACTTCTGCACTCTGACTATATCATCAGATCTGTCATACTGGATATATGCAAAAATTGGTGTTTATCATTCACAATCCTTATGTAAGACATGGTTGGCTCTTTTTATGCATTCCAAATTGTAAATAGATAGCCAACAATGTAGTCCTGTATGAGTGATATTGTTATTATAAGCGCTGTTGATAGCAATGAGCTAATGCTAGCTAACACTGCTATTGTTGACCCACTGAGCCGGCAGCTGCTTCTGCTTTGTCTCAAACTTGCTAAAAGTAAATTGTAGATCATAATTCATGCATCTCTCACCTGCTAGTGGACAAATGTGGCCATGGACCGACAGGCTGGTCGACTTTCACATGGCTCGAGATGGCGAAAAAGACACAAAAAGACGCTATTTGCAGCAACTTTTTTTAACCCTTTGTGAGGATTGTGATTAATTCTTCATCTAAATGGAATTATGTGAGCGTCCTGTCGTTTGGCATCCCTGCGAGAGTGGAAATATTACAGCAAGTTTGTTTTTATTTTGGTTTGTTATTGTTAGCACTCGGCTTCTAAAACTTATTGCTCATCATCTTTGTGTTCTGGATCAAAAATATAAGCTTCTGGATCATAATTGTTCCCAAAGTAATCATTGTTGGCTCTCAAAGTCTGCTTGATTAGCATTGTGGTTACGCTATGTTACGGATCACGTGACTGGCTTTCCTAATTATCTCTCAAAATGGCTCTGGAATGTCCATGAGATTGATACTATTTTAATCATATCTGTTTACTCGACAACTTTGGAAGTGTCTTCGTCTCATAAATCAAATATACTGTATATGGCCATAGCTTCAATATAGAGGCAACCTGTTTTTTCACTTTTCTGGTATGTTTAACCTAACATACAAATCTTGTTTTGTCTTGTCAGTAGCATTAAAAAACATTCCAAAAACTTTACCAAATAATATGGAAGAAGATAAAACATTTAAACACTCAAAAAACAGTATGGTGCTTAGGAAGCCTTAACAATATTTAAAAGTTTATTCTCCCAAGGTAATTCGGTGTTTCCCATAAACTGCCAAGATACCTGTGGCGGTGGGGGCGTGGCTATGGGCGTGGTCACAATGACATCATCGAGTAATTTGCATAATTTACTACAATGATATGATTTTCTCCAAAAAGGCTCAAAAAATGTATACTTACTAATTAATAATAACAGTTTTGTTTTAAACGTCCATCCATCCATCCATCCATTTTACAATATGATTACAACATTTTATGTACATATTTATATACAGATTTGAACAATAAGTTATTCACTGAAATATATTTATTAATTGTGGTTCTTTAAAAAATATATCTTATAAAAATATAAAAGCTAAAATGTCTCTTAAAGCTCTGCCCCTTTAATTAGTGCATACTAAATAATTTAACTTTAGCCTACTACTACAACCATATTATTTACCAGCAACATAAAGTGAAACAGAGGCAGAGGTGTCCTGGCACAGTCAGTAACAAATAAACAGAAAACAGTAGTGGTGTTAGATAGACACAAAGCTTCATCAAACATCTGATCCACTGAACAAAGAGCTCCAAAAATCTTGATCCTACACTTCTCTTTTGTGAAGTAAATCTGAACAGCCGATATGGGCATCTACATCAACTATATGATTTGCCCGAGAAGCTGGACAGGACAAAAAAAAAAAAATATAAATACATTTGTGGCGGCCTTAATTCTTTCGTGGCGGGCCGCCACAAATAAATGAATGTGTGGGAAACACTGTAATTATATTGTCTTTTTACTTATTTTTAAATAAAACATAGTTAGAAGATGTGTACAAGTACTCTTGAGTATCAGTACATCCAATAATAATTACTGTGATTTGACATTTAAATATCAATCCTCCCTATCATTAGTGACATGCAGCAGCTTTAATCAATTCATTTTATTTTTACAATAAAAAAGCAGAAAAAGGCCCCTGTGCTGCTGTTTCAACAACCCATGTTGTAGTATGTACATGGAACTAGGAAGTCATTAACATCTTCCCCTTTGGGACTCGTTTCCAAATCTTCTCTCTTAGAAATATCCAAACATTGCCCTGTTCATCCCTTACAGCTAAAAATGTTTTTTATTCATCTATAAGAATGTTTTACCTAATTTAGTATTCATTTTGTCCTTTGTGCTCAGGGTGTTAAAAAAAATTGATTTTGGAATGAATCGCAATTCTTATTTGTAACGATTCTTAATCGATTAAAAAGAAAATCAAATCGATTAAAAAAATAAATAAATAACTTATTAGTTTTTTTATCTGTCCTGTCCAGCCACTCAGGCAAATCATATTGTTGATGTAGATGATCATATCTGCTGTACAGATTAACTTTAGAAAAGAGAAGTGTGGGATCCCACTTCTCTGTGAGCGCTTTGAGTATCTAATAATAGAAAAAGTGCAATATAAAATCTAATCCATTATTATTATTATTATACTTGTTGCCTTATTTGTATTTGACTTTATTAAATGTTTGGGTAGAATTGGATTAAACTAAACAATTTTTCATTGAAGTAATATATAAATTAATCAGAGCTGTTTAACTACATTCCTCCATAAATAAATAATCATAGAACTGGCACACAATGTTATTTAAAAAAAAAAATGTATTGATTTTGAATCCAGAATCCTTTTGGATCGAATCGTTACCTCCAGGAATTGAATCGAATCGTGTGATGCCGGAAGATTCACAGCCCTACTTGGTGCTAAAGAAAGAAAACTAACTATAAGTAGCCATGACAAGATGGTGACACTGCTGCAGTAAAAATATGGACCTGTTCCATATCAATTTTCGGCGAGTCACATTTTTTTGCATGTTCCCAAATTAGAAGCAAGGGCCCCAAAGAAAATACCCCTGACAGCACACAAGTACATTTACTGCTGAGACGATGCTCTCATATTTTTGGAAAAGATCACCTAATACTGTGGAGGATGTTCCCATATTGGACTCACTCTTCTGATTCGACATGACAAGAATGAAAGCCACTGTGGTCTTTTAATCTGAAAATCCTGACATTTACATCTTTTTGGACTGCTTGTTGCGTTTTCACTGTTACTAAAAATCACATCTTTCTTCTGCTCTCAGCTGGCAAAAGAGCTCAACAATAGAGCAACTGTGGTTAAAACAGAGGTTATGTCAATACGATGGTATATAAGAGGGACGTTGTTTGTAGGAGCCCAAAGTGGGCGAGACCGGGACGAGTGTGTTTGGTTTCCTGACGGAGCTGTGCGGACAGGGCATGAAGTAGAAACGGCAGCAGGGAGTTGGACGATCGTCCACTGAGTCCTCGCTGGCTGTTTGGGTTGGCTGGCCATCCGAGAGTCCTCCAATCCAAACACGAGAGAGTTGTTCACAGCCCATTAGCGCCGTGATTGACAGGTCAAACCTCCATTCACAGGACTTTAAATTAAGCACGTCGTCTGTTACTGCCAGGAGTTGCCGAGGGCGACGACTTAGCCCGCTTGATGTCATGCTGAAAGCATTTTTCGTAGGCTTGGCAGGATTAAAGTCGGTCACCTTCTTCTACGCCAGGGATAGTCAGCTAAATTGTTTTGGGGGCTGCATTTCCAGGAAGCTCAGGACCGAGGTGCTGGATTTCTCACTTCACCATTAGTCCAATTTTATATATTCCAAAGAACCGGGGTCTTCTACAGAAGACATTTAATTTTGGTCCATCTTGTCGGAAATAGAATAAAATATCTTTATTGCATACTTGCCAACCTTGAGACCTCTGAATTCAGGAGATATGGGCGGGGTCGGGGGTGGGGTTGAGGGTGGTGGGGAGGGGGAAGCAGGGGTGTATATATTTTCAAGTATTTCTTTTATATATATATATATATATATATATATATATATATATATATATATATATATATATATATATATATATATATATATATATATATATATATATATATATATATATATATATAATCCGTTCATGAATGAGTATATCCGTTCGGCCACCGTGTTCAATGGAGAAGACTGATCTACAAAATTTGCAGGCAGCATACACCTTCCCCTTCGAGCTGTCCTGGATGAACTGAAATTATTTGTTCTAATCATTTTGGAACTTGCAAGCATACTTCTTCTTCTTACTCGTCGTCGCCATGTCTCTTCTTCGTTCTTCTGCTTCGTCTCTGTTATATTTTTGGACATAACTACTTGCCGTAGTTTTGAAGCAATGCATGATGGGAATCCGGATGTTGTGTGTCAGTGTATTAACGTGCCGGGTGGAATAAACACACGCTGAGAAATAGCTCCGTGCCTGCCTACTTTATGGGTTATAGATAAACCTATGGATAACGGAGACATATATAATAGTCTCCTTTTCAGGTGAGAGAGGACGCTAAAGGCAGTGCCTTTAAGGCACGCCCTCAATATTGTTGTCCGGGTGGAAATTGGGAAAATGGTTGCCCCGGGAGATTTTCGGGAGGGGCACTGAAATTCGGGAGTCTCCCGGGAAAATCGGGAGGGTTGGCAAGTATGCTTTATTGTCACTGCAATAAAAGATACAAGATTGATTTTCAGGACAACTGTCCAAGAGCAGTCATACAATAAAGTTACAGGTGTATACACAACGGAAATGGACAGCATCTCGTGTTAACATGGTGGGGGGAGGGTGGAGGAGAAAAAAAAGCACCTCCCAAACTAAGCCCTCTTGGAGGGGGGGCTCAGTTTGAGACCAGGAAAAAACATCAAGCAAACATAAGCACACATAAACATGACACACAAAAATAACTCGAGACTTGCGTTAAGGGGGGGGGGCATCCAGTCTAAAGCTGCAGCCAAGGGGCGCTGCTCTGTAAACCATCCTACCGCACGGGGTTAAGCGGCAAATGTGTAGAATGGGGGTGGGGACATGTGTGTGTATCTGTGTGGTAGTCCGTGTGTGCGTTGTTATGTCTGTAGGGCTGGAAGTCGCTCTGTTGTGCGTTCAGAGCACAGAGTCAAATATCCCAGGTGTTCTTGAAGAACAGGTATAAGGTTATTTCAGGGCATCTTTTGTTGCACTGGTGTTGCTGGGGTGTTTGCAGAGGGAGTGGAATTGTAGATAAGGATTGTTTTTGGTCAGGTGAGCAAACGCATTCCAATGATTTGTCAGATCTAATTATCCATTATGGCTCTTAAATTGATCATAATTTCGCCTTGCAACCCAAGCCATCTAGTGTGATGGGCAGCCTTTAGGCTCCTTGAACAGCTGCCATCCTCCTGCGAATTTGTTGATAGACCAAAGCAATGCTCAATCCAATCAGCAGATGCCCTGTTATCACAGTTCCAAATAGATGGATATCTTCCTTGGCTTCGACGGAAAGAATCAATCAATCAATCAATGTTTATTTATATAGCCCTAAATCACTAGTGTCTCAAAGGGCTGTACAAGCCACAACGACATCCTCGGTGTCGAGTGGGTCTGACATAATATTGTGAAAGTCCAACACATCAGCGAAAGTCCAGTCCATGGTGGGGCCAGCGGGAACCATCCCGAGTGGAGACGGGTCAGCAGCGTAGAGATGTCCCCATCTGATGGACAGGCTAGCGGTCCACCCCGGAGCAGAGTAGAAAAGAAAAGAAAAGAAACGGCAGATCAACTGGTCTAAACAGGGAGTCTATTTAAAGGCTAGAGTATACAAATGAGTTTTAAGATGAGACTTAAATGCTTCTACTGAGGTAGCATCTCTAACTTTTACCGGGAGGGCATTCCATAGTATTGGAGCCCGAATAGAAAACGCTCTATAGCCCGCAGACTTTTTTTGGGCTCTGGGAATCACTAATAAGCCGGAGTTCTTTGAACGCAGATTTCTTGTCGGGACATATGGTACAATACAATCGTCAAGATAGGCAGGAGCTTGACCGTGTAGTATTTTATACGTAAGTAGTAAAACCTTAAAGTCGCATCTTAGGTGCACAGGAAGCCAGTGCAAGTGAGCCAGTATAGGCGTAATATGATCAAACTTTCTTGTTTTTGTCAAAAGTCTAGCAGCCGCATTTTGTACCATCTGTAATCTTTTAATGCTAGACATAGGGAGGCCCGAAAATAATACGTTACAGTAATCGAGACGAGATGTAACGAACGCATGGATAATGATCTCAGCATCGCTTGTGGACAAAATGGAACGAATTTTAGCGATATTACGGAGATGAAAGAAGGCCGTTTTAGTAACACTCTTAATGTGTGACTCAAACGAGAGAGTTGGGTCGAAGATAATACCCAGATTCTTTACCGAGTCGCCTTGTTTAATTGTTTGGTTGTCAAATGTTAAGGTGGTATTATTAAATAGATGTTGGTGTTGAGCAGGACCGATAATCAGCATTTCCGTTTTCTTAGCGTTGAGTTGCAAAAAGTTAGCGGACATCCATTGTTTAATTTCATTAAGACACGCCTCCAGCTGACTACAATCCGGCGTGTTGGTCAGCTTTAGGGGCATGTAGAGTTGGGTGTCATCAGCATAACAGTGAAAGCTAACACCGTATTTGCGTATAATGTCACCTAGCGGCAGCATGTAAATACTAAAGAGTGCAGGGCCAAGAACTGAACCCTGGGGAACTCCGCACGTTACCTTAACATAGTCCGAGGTCACATTGTTATGGGAGACACACTGCATCCTGTCAGTAAGATAAGAGTTAAACCAAGACAAGGCTAAGTCTGACATCCCAATACGCGTTTTGATACGCTCTAATAAAATATTATGATCAACAGTATCGAAAGCGGCGCTAAGATCAAGAAGCAGCAACATAGATGAAGCATCAGAATCCATCGTTAGCAATAGATCATTAGTCATTTTTGCGAGGGCTGTCTCCGTAGAGTGATTTGCCCTGAAACCGGATTGAAAAGGTTCACAGAGATTGTTAGTCACTAAGTGTTCATTTAGCTGCTGTGCGACAATTTTTTCGAGAATTTTCGAGATAAACGGTAGGTGGGACACCGGCCGGTAGTTTACCATGAGGTCAGGATCGAGGTTAGGTCTTTTGAGTAGAGGATGAATAACCGCTTTTTTGAATGCTAGAGGAACAGTACCAGAGGAAAGTGATAGGTTTATAATATTTAACACTGATGGACCTAATAAAACAAAAAGCTCCTTGATAAGTTTCCCAGGAATTGGGTCAAGTAAACATGTTGTTTGTTTTGTCCCATTTACACATTTTAACAATTCCTCCAATGTTATTTCATCAAAGAGAGAGAAACTATTTTGGAGGGCAATGTCCGTCGTATATACAGTCATATTTGTGTTAATAGAACCCAGTTGTGGCTGGGATGCGTTGTCTTTAATCTCTTTTCTGATGAGTTCAATTTTCTTATTAAAGAAATTCATAAAGTCATCTGCTGAGTGGGTGGAGCTACTGGGAGGAGTCCCTTGTTGGGTTAGCGATGCTACTGTACTAAACAAAAATTTAGGATCATTTTTGTTGAGGTGGATGAGATTTGAGTAATATTTAGCTTTAGCTGAGGTAAGCATGCGTTTATAAGTTATTAAACTATCACTCCATGCTTGATGGAAAACCTCAAGTTTAGTCGCACGCCATTTGCGTTCCAGCTTTCTACATGATAATTTCTGGGCTTTAGTTTCTTCTGTAAACCATGGGGTACGCCTTTTAGGGGCCCTTTTTAGCTTTAGCGGTGCTACAATATCAATGGTGTCGCGCAGGGCGTCGTTAAAGTTGTTAGTGAGGTTATCAATAGAGCCCACATAATTTGGGAATGATGCCATTACTGAAGGCAGTAGGTCAGTAAGAGTCGTCGTTGTGGCAGTATTAATGTTGCGGCTGCTATAGTAGTTATTATTATTATTATTAGTTTGTTGACAATGAGTCAGAACTTCGAATTTTATAAGGTAATGATCGGACATTACTTTAGTGTACGGGAGTATCGTAACTTTAGAGGTGGTGACACCCCTGACAAGCACTAGATCTATCGTATTACCGTTGCGATGCGTGGGTTCATTTATTATTTGTGTAAGACCACAGCTATCAATTATAGTCTGGAGCGCCACGCATGGAGGGTCCGATGGGGTATTCATATGGATGTTAAAGTCTCCCATTATGATTATATTGTCGGCGTGCGTCACTAGATCAGCAACGAACTCTGAAAATTCATTGATAAAGTCCGAATAGGGCCCAGGGGGGCGGTAGATGACAGCCAGGTGGAGAGGCAGCGGTGTGACAAACCTCATAGTGAGCACCTCAAACGAGTTATATTTATTATTTAGGTCCGAGGTAAGGCTAAAGTTTTTGTTGTATATTAGTGCAACACCCCCACCCCTTTTAATGGGGCGGGCAATATGCGTTCCCGCATAGCCAGGAGGAGACGCCTCACCCAGCGCAAAAAATTCGTCTGGTTTGAGCCAGGTCTCGGCTAAACCAACGACATCAAGATTGTTGTCTCTGATGACTTCATTAACTAATAACGTTTTGGAAGACAATGACCTTATGTTTAAAAAGCCCATATTACATGTAGTGGGCTGTTTTGAGGAGTTTTTGTTGAAAGTATCCGTAGTAGCAATATTAATAATGTTACGTTTATTATGCATAGTGCACTTTAAATAATTTCGACCATATCTAGGAATTGATATGACAGGAATTTTTAGATTGTTTGCCACCTCAGTAAAATGCATGTCCACCTCTGACGCAGAAAAAACATTATGTGAGTTGTATATTATTCTAGAAGAATTGCTATGTGTGCAGGGATTATCCAGCCTGGCGCTGGCTAGTTCTAGCTTAACAGACTCATTATTAGCGCTTCTTTGTGGATTAGCATTTAGCTTTTTCGTTAGCCCCGCTAACAACAAAGCATTTAGCTTTGTTGTTAGCCCCGCCCGACACCCCCGCTTCTGCTTCCGAGCGCACCGCTTACGTCTCTTACGCTGACGGTCTCCGCTGGTAGTCGACGCCGCTGCTTCAAAGGCCACTGCTGGATGTAGCTCGCGAAGAATTCCCAAGCTAGCGAGCAGGTCCATCGTACACGCATCTATCAGCCCAAAATGGCCCGATCTCTCCACATCCAGAATAGTAAGTCGGTCGTAAGTGATCACGGAGTGAACACGCTGTGAGCCAGCCATGAAATTGACTGAATTGAGGGGTATTTTTGCCCTCACTTCCAGGAGCGCTCGCACGAAGCCGCTGCTCTGAAGCGCAGCCATCTTGGATCCCATCAGATCCCAAAGAACTATTTTGCACAGGACTCGATACTTCTCCCAACAGTCCCTCATGTATCCGGCAGGAAATGTCCCATCAGGACAGGCAGGTTCCCCCGAAATTGAGAGTTCAATTTATCTTTTCCATGTTTAGATTTTTGAGGAACAGTGCAAAAGGCTCTTAAAAAAGTTGATGAGACAAGGAAGCAAGCAGGAGAGACAATGGAGAGGGAGGGGAAATGTGACCACTGTCGTTAAGAGCCAGAGAGTCTCAAGAGCTCTGTGCTGTTTGTCTGCTAGTCAAAGATCACCTCTATCACAGCACTCTAGTCTTTTTAAGAACCTGCTGCGTAAAATGTGAGTCTCTCGCACGGTTTTTGAACTGAGCTCGCGGGCCACTAGTTGAGTAGCACAAATGATAAAAAAAGAGTGCACCTAAAATGGAATCCTGAGGAACGCCACTGATACAACTAAAGAAGTTAAATCTATGACAACTCACTGCATCTGAAGTAAACAAGCTACAGCGACACTTGAGTTACATATATTACATCACAAAAACATGTGGAACTCCTGAAAAGGAGGACTTTGGACCACAGTGTTCTATGTTAAAATGTCAATGCAAGGATCTGTTTACAGTGTTTACAGTGGTCCAAGTTGCAGCAGGAGCACTCTTGTGTTTTTAGGAATTTGCTGCAACAATGTTTCTCAGACAGACCTGGGGGGCTGCTACGGTGTCATTTAAGTTAATACAAGCCGGATTTTGCCCTGGGTTGCCGTTTAAAAATCCCTTTTCTTCGCTGATAAATTTTAGTGCTCGGGTACGTTAATGAGGTTCATTGGGACTTTGCTTTGACTTCATACACGTACTCTAACTTGTATTTCACTGACACCCGTATGGCCGTTTTTCACCGATAACACAAAGCAGAGACAAAGTTTTCTTTTCCTGAAATATATAACATGGCTTCGATTTCCTGACTTACATTGGTTTAGTTTTACGGACTTTAATGAACAAATGCAGAATAATATCAAAGCACCATTTGCATCCTTCCAAGTGTTCTGTAAGCGGCCCACCACTGACCAACTTTAGCTTCCTGATCCCACTTTTTCCAAATTTTGCCTGTACTAAAATCTAAAATGCTATAAAAATACCATTTTAAAAAATCACATCAGTTGCCAATTGCAAAGCAGCGGTCTCGATGTGAAACGTACTCCATTGTTTCTGGAAGGCTCACGTCGAGATTTTACGTTTTTGTACCTCAGCGTTTCTGCGGCCTCGCTGCGAGCGTGGGCTTCGTAGGCGATGATTCTCACCATTTAAGAGCTATTCCCTCCTGAATTGCGCCTGCCAAACTATGCAGCGTCCCGCCGAGTTCAGAGACGAGGACATGGGTTTGCAGCGAAGCCTAGCGGCTCACACTTCCTATCGGTGACAAGGAGCATCAATCTTAGGCCGCCTTCACTGCTGGACCTTGCCAAGCTCCATTACTGTTGGATCACAGGGAAAAAAAAGACTGTTACTGGAACAAAGCATGGATGTAAAGACCTTGACAAGCAGTGGTTCTGACTGGCAATGTGATAGGTAAACTTGACATTTTTGTACTTTGCTATTTTCTTTGGTCGACTTTTTTTCTTTATTTTCAAGAATAGCCAGCAGATCTGGGTTAAAAATAACTCATTAGTATTAGAGGTATGGACCGGCATAAATGCGGTCGCATATAAACCAAGCTATTGTGTAGTTTGTCCTGAAATAACAAAGACAAATAGAGTTCACGACATGGTCATCCCTCATACACAGTTGATATTCTATTCTCTTGTTGTTTGGCTACTAGCTAACTGTCTTGCTACTGTAGCAAAATAATTAATTCAGCACTTTAAATTCAAAGGGTCATATTATGATGTTTTTCTACATTTAAAACACTTCCTTGTAGTCTACATAGCATGTAATGGTGGTTCTTTGGTCAAAATGTTGCATAGATTACGTTTTACAGACCATTTTCAAGCTGCTTTCTGACCGTCTCTTCAGGATGCGCCGTTTTGTGGGCGGTCTTATTTACGTGCCTCCACTTCTCCTGTCATCTTTGTTGTAGTTTTCAGCGCTTCCATAGCGAGTCTACTGACAGCTATATGTTCGAACTCTATGCTACTTTGTTTTAGAAATGGTAACAATGGAGGATCCATGTGCATGTACGAGCCAGTCTGCCCCACAACAAGAGAATAGAGAAAAATAACTAAGTGATACAGTCGTCCCTTGTTGATCGCAGCTAATTGGTTGCAGGCCTGACTGCGGTTAAGAATGTCGCGAAGTAGGATTATTAATAGTAAATGTTATATTTTCATAATTATAGCAATAAACCTGTTTACGACTTCCTTTTTATCATTATTAGAGCCTTTTAAAACATGAAGTAACACCTACATAGTCACCATTACACTACTTACACCCAATAAAATTGTGTGTGTTACACTTGCCAGTACCAGAATTACATCCTGTGTAATTCTTCTGTTAGAACTGGGTTTCCCAGGTGTTCAAACCGCAGGTGTATGTTCTGCTAAAACGTGGTCAACGACAGTCGCAGCGAATGTCAGCCACGTCATCAGAATTGTGTGTTTCGCCTTGTTTTCCCCCAACTGTTGTCGTTTTACATCGCTCATGTCAAAAGCTCACCAATGTCATGTGGAGCTGTGGTAAACGCGTAGAAATCGCTTACCACTATCCCAATCATCCTCTGTTCAGGCGAGTGTGAAGGTGGCTGCTAATAAAACGGTGTAGCGCCAACAAACTGCAGAAAGTCATACAAACTCAGCAACGAGGGTAAATTTAAGGTTGACGTGTTATCCTAATCTGAAATCCCCCGTTTGTGTCAGATCCTCTAACGCAGGGGTGTCCAAAGTACGGCCCGGTGCCATTTCCTGCCTGCAGCTAATTTAAAAACAATGCTATTACAAAAACAACAACATAAAAGAGCAAACTGGTGAACTGTAACGAGAAAATTATGCAATATTGACACTAATGACACAAAACTGCCATGCAGGCTGTTTTTTCACTATAAAACTGGCATTTGTTGAAAAATAATAAAAGCTTACACTCAACAGATCTGAAGTTGATCTCGAGATTTAAGCATTGAAAGTAAAAATAATATATTTTGAGATATGACTTACTTTTAAAACTTTTTGGGGTCCCCAAGATCTTTAGTCTGATTTTTTGTTTTTTAAACTGTCATTGTTCAAAAAATATTATTGAAACAAAAGCAATGTTGTTATGGATTTTCGACTAATTTAACCTCCTAGGATCTGGTATCCACATACTGTATATGGACATCACATTTTTCACAATACAAGATTATTCTGTACAAGACCCTTGTTTATTATACTGCCAATTAGTAGTGGAGGAAGAGTATACTACAACCCGTCCATTGTGTCCTTGGGCAAGACACTTCACCCTTGCTCCTGATGGGTGCTGGTAGCGCCTTGCATGGCAGCTCCCTCCATCAGTGTGTGAATGTGTGTGTGAATGGGTGGATGTGGAAATACTGTCAAAGCGCTTTGAGTACCTTGAAGGTAGAAAAGCGCTATACAAGTATAACCCATTTATCATTTATTTATAACACATGCTAGATTCAAGATGTCTGAAAACACACCCAAAAGTTCAGATGGCAACTTTCAACTTTTATTTTGTTTACATCATCATTGGGTTCCAAAGAGCCCAAATAGCAAAGATCAATTAAAAATGCATCCCCTACAAGGGTTTTGAGTTTGAGGGTTTGAGGATACGGCTTCAATTACTTCACATCAAAAATTCCATTTTAAATTTTGGGGAAATATTTCACATATTTTGTGTTTTTGACATAAAAAAAACTGTTTTCTTTAACAAAAAAAGGAATAAAACATACAAAATAAAACGTTGTGAACAGCTAGATCTGAAGTATATCTGTAGATATTTAGCAATGAAAGTAAATTTAAAAAAAAATATCTGACTTGTTTTTAAGGGTGAACAGCACATTTTGTTTTATTTAGCCTATTGTTCACAATCATTATGAGAGACAAGAAGACAAGTGTTTTTTTGCATTCTAACATGTAAAAATTGGATCGTTCTAAGTGGCTAGCAATGCAGCTAATGAGAGCAATCAATTCGACCTCTAATTCGCTTCAAAAATGCATTCAAAAACCGTCACCAATACTTCATTTACGTTACTTAACCTGTATAATAACCAAGCTGTAGCGACATTGTTATTGTAAGAGCAAACACTGAGGAACTCTTTTTCTAGCATAGTAACACAATGGCTTGCTTCGGTATTAGCCGTAAAAGCTAGCTACAGTAAGAAGTGAGCTCGCTTCATGTTTGAGCTTGTAATACACAACACAATTTGATAAGACACCAATCTGTACTGACTGAAAAACATGAACAATAATAATACAGTATCTGTAAAGTATTAGCCCACATTTAATGTTTTGCTTGTACACAGCTAGCTCAACAGCGTATGTACTGTAGTTGTAATAACACGCATGATGTGCTGCGTGTATCATGATCAATATTAAAGTGACTCACTTGATGGACAGTTGTCCGTCTGGTCCAGCTGGCCTGGGACGTTTTTTACGGTTTATTTTGGGAAAGCACTCCATTTATGTCGGCATAGCTTGGCTCCAAGTTCCACATTTACAGCATCAAAGTCACGCCGACCTCAGTCTCTCGGCTTCTATAAGCAGCATTTCGTCCTCCGTATATTCAACTTCAAAAAGAAAAGGTTGTGAATCTTCATTTGTTAAAAAATAGTCATCTTCGATATATATATATATATATATATATATATATATATATATATATATATATATATACATATATATATATATATATATATATATATATATATCTATACTTGGTGTTATAAAACTTTAATGTAGGTAGTGTGTGAGTGTGAATGTTGTCTGTCTATCTGTGTTGGCCCTGCGATGAGGTGGCGACTTGTCCAGCGTGTACCCCGCCTACCGCCCAAATGCAGCTGACATAGGCTCCTGCACCCCCGGTGACCCTGAAAGGGACACGTAGTAGAAAATGGATGGATGGATGGAGGGTTTTGAAGTTGCTTTTGAGGGCTTTGAAGGCTACAACGGTGTCTCCCCTTAGCCGCATCTTCCAAGCATTTTTTTATCATCTTTAAAATGAAAAAAAAAAAGAAAAAGATGTGTGTTTTTGCCTCTCATAATGATGACTGAGACCCTTTTGGGTCCCCGGGACCTTCAACGTTCAGCAAAATTGCGGTTAGCTCTGTTTACCATAAATATTGTATTAGTTTTAAAAATGAAAATATCCGAATGGCTTCGGATGCTTTCATATTTTTAAAATGTGCGGTTCTCAGTGGAACAAGTTTGGACACCCCTGCTCCTAACACCTCCCTGGGACCGTCACTCACACACCTGCTGAAGTCCAGCAATAACACGGCCTCCAAAACGCAAATATCGCTCGCTTGCGGTGGTTCCCTCTCGGAATTCTTCCCCTGGAGGAGTTCCGCCTTTTCACTGATTGGAACTTGGAAGAGTGTCGGTGCAGGTTCACGCGGCGCGCACTCTGACTTCCCAACAATGTGTTTGTTCAGGTGCTGGAGACCCCCGACCTTTGGGCTTGATGACTGTCAGCTTTGATAGAATTCACAACCAGAGTTTAGCGTGTGTGTGTGTGTGTGTGTGTGTGTGTGTGTGTGTGTGCGTGTGTGCGTGTGTGCGTGTGCGTGTGTGCGTGTGTGCGTGTGTGCGTGTGTGCGTGTGTGCGTGTGCGTGTGCGTGTGCGTGTGCGTGTGCGTGTGCGTGTGCGTGTGTGTGTGTGTGTGTGTGTGTGTGTGTGTGTGTGTGTGTGTGCACTGAATCACATGGTTGAGCACAGCTGGCACGTGCAAACACTATTTCAGGTTGTTTGTGAGAACAATCTTGCAATAAAGTAAAAACCAGCGCGCTAATAAAACCTGAGTATTTATTTAAGTGGGGCTCAGTCGTAGAATTAAATCAGAAAGACCCTCCTAGGCAAGGCTTCTGTTTAGAGCCGCATCTTAATTTCACGGAACCTGTGCTGCTTTACGATATTATTTGAGGATTACCGTTCGCCACTGCTAGCCAAAAGCGGACGGAAGGTGCCAAGTTGACGTGGTGGTCCGGAACCTTCTCAGTGATCCCGTAAAACTTGACAAGCTTGTTAAGGTGAAGTGTGACGCCGATATAAGTGTCGCTCACAACAGCTGAGGAATGATGACTCGAGCGCTGGATTCTGAGCAGCGGCAGGATAACAAACATCGACCTGCATGTTCACGTGGTTTATGTTCTTCCTGCAGAGGTGTCCGTCTTGTGGGCGGCCCACCAGGTTCACCACAGTTCGGAATACTTCAACTTCAGCACGGCCCTACGGCAGCCTCTCACGCAGCAGCTAACATCCTGGGTACGTATGTTCCTGTTCCTTCAAGACCCAATTTGATAGTAATTTTCAACAAATGTATACGCTGTGAAATGAGTTGTTTACACATAAATGTTTTGTGAAGAATTATTGCCCTACCTTAATTATTTTCAAACGGTGTCGGCTGATAAAACACAACAAAAGTCATCGTCAGGGACCCACTAGCTGCAGAAGCTAGCTCCACACTGCAAAAAGTCAGTGTTCAAAAACAAGAAAAAAAATACAAAAATTAGGGGTATTTTATTTGAACTAAGCAAAATGATCTGCCAATAGAACAAGAACATTTGGCTTGTCAAGACTTTCCAAAACAAGTAAAATTAGCTAACCTTAATGAACCCAAAAATACTTTAAAATAAGTATATTCTCACTAATAACAACTGCACTTTTCTTGGTAGAAAAAAAAGGAGACCTTTTTGCTCAATATGTTGAAAAATATTCTTAAATTAAGTAAATGCTAGTGCCATTATCTTGACATAATGATATGCGCTCGGCATTACATTTCTTGAAACCAGCAAACTTATACTAAAAACTAATTTATTGTTCTTAATGGAAAGGCAACAAGGCAACCGCTTGTTACTCTCGGGGTCTTCTAGCCGCTCAGGCAAATCATATTGTCTAAAAATGCATTTTTCCATCGACAACATGACATCATCGCGCCAAGTGCGTGCTCTTTCAGTCAATTAGTGCGCATATATACAGCCCGGCCCCCGGCCAAAAATGTTTTAATTGTAATTTTGAAGAATGTACCTGAATGTGCATGATCTATTTCTGTTCAAAATTGTTAGAAATGTCACATGTTAAATGTTTAAATATTAACTGTCAGTTTACTGTACTGTGCCAACTGTACTACTATATGAGTAAGTATTTTCTATTGTTTCATTGAAAATAAAACAGCAAAGTCCATTTGGCTGTCGTCATATGAGACACGATTGTGTCAAAGTCATGATTTTTTTTTTTACATGCTTGAAATAAGAAATTATTACTTTAAAAAAGTAGTTTTATACTTGTGAGTGTTGATAACACAGCTTTGCAACAGTTGATATTCTAGTTTCAAGCATGTTTTACTCAATATATGTCATAAAATCTCAGCTATAAGCTGTAATATCTTACTGAGATCATTTAGGACCAAAACCCTTAAAACAAGTAAAACACTCTAACATAAAATCTGCTTAGTGAGAAGAATTATCTTATCAGACAGAAAATAAGCAAATATCACCCTTATTTGAAATATTTAATCTTACTTAGATTTCCGTTTTTGCAGTGTACAATCAGCTAAACCGGCTCTTTAGTGCCGCCCTAGTGGTTCCCTGGAGCATTTAAAAAAAATAATTGAAAATGGAAAAAGATGGGGGAATTTTTTTTTTTGTTTAGTATGTTTTTTGTTTGAGAACAAACATGACACAAACCTTCCTAATTGTTAGCCCGCTGTTTAATATGTTCGTATGTATGCTTCACTGATGAGAGTACTTGGTGAACATCGTTTTGTCTTACTAATTTCAGCGGTTCTTGAACTCACCATAGTGTGGACTGTGACGCAACAGTTTGTTTACATGTAAAATCTTCCACTCCTTCTTTGTCTCATTTTGTCCACCAAATGTTTCATGCTGTGCGTGAATGCATAAAGGTGAGCTTTGTTGATGTTAATGACTTGTTGGCGTGCTAATCAGGCATATTTGATCAGTGCATGACTGCAAACTAATCAATGCTAACATGCTATTTAGGCTAGCTGTATGTACAAATTGCATCATTATGCCTCATTTGTAGGTATATTTGAGGTCATTTAATATCCTTTACTTTTATCCTCTTTGTATATAAATTATATTTGCATGTCTCATGACACATTATCTGTATGTATGTAATATTGGCTGCATTTCAGTTGTTTGTGTGCCATGTTGTTCCAGACCACAGCAAACATTACCTAGCTTGCCAAAGACATACTTGCCAACCCTCCCGTTTTTAGCGGGAGAATCCCGGTATTCAGCGCCTCTCCCGACAATCTCCCGGCAGAGATTTTCTCCCGACAAACTCCCAGTATTCAGCCGGAGCTGGAAGCCACGCCCCCTCCAGCTCAATGCGGACCTGAGTGGGGACAGCCGTTCTCACGTCCGCTTTCCCACAATATAAACAGCTTGCCTGCCCAATGACGTCATAACATCTAAGGCTTTTAGAGAGTAGAGTGCACAACAAGGAGAGAGAGTTCTTGGTTTCTTATGTGGGTTTATTGTTAGGCAGTTTCATTAACGTCCTCCCAGCGCAATAACAACACACAACAACAGCAGTCACGTTTAGTCTACCGTAAAGCAGTTCGTCTGCAGTAAACAGCAATGTTGTGACACTCTTAAACAGGACAATACTGCCATCTACTGGATAGCCTGCAGAACACTGACATTGTAATATTTTATTTATATGTATAATAGAATTAAAAAAAATATATATATATATATATATATATATATATATATATATATATATACATATATATATATATATATAGCTAGAATTCACTGAAAGTCAAGAATTTCATACATATATATATATATATATATGAAATGCTTGATTTGGTGAATTCTAGCTGTAAATATACTCTCCTCTTAACCACGCCCTTAGCCACGCCCCCCCCGATATCGGAGGTCTCAAGGTTGGCAAGTATGGCCAAAGATTGTAATAAATCTATTAAAAGAAGACAGCCTTAACTTGGACACACACATCTATACCTTTAGCCATTAAAAGCCAGTAATTTCCAGGAGTTATCTCACCTTCTGAGTAGCCTCTGATTTACTAATGGTTTCTAATGTTGTAAAAATGTGTAGAATAAATATTACATTTGAACATTTCTGTCAACGAAGATTTGCTTCAGCCTGCGACACGTAGTCATTTTGATAGTAGGCTTTTATAGCTAATATAGACACTTATGTCATGCGTTGCTTTCATTATAAGACTTATATACCGGTACGGCTTTTCATTTTTTGCGGCTCCAGACAGATTTGTTTTTTGTATTTATGGTCCAATATGGCTCTTTCAACGTTTTGGGTTGCCGACCCCTGATCTAAACCAACTCAATAACTCCACGGTGATGTTTTAGTGAATTTATTGAGGAAATTGTGAAACTAAAACAATACAAAAAGAACGCCATTGTAAGTTAATAATACTAACACAGACACTTGTAAACGTCTTAGCATACGAGCTAATGCTAACGGCGCTAGCTTCATTACATTACGACAGCGCGTACAAATATGCATGGAAACACTTCTACAGACATCACACATAGGACGGTTTAATAAGTGAGAATTGTTTAATTTAAACTGTTAAACTTACTAACGTTGGTTGAAGGGATAAATGAAGAATCCTTTTGAGCAAAAACGCAATGGACGTTTATTTCCGGGTTACGTCATCAAAACAGAAAGTACAATTTCAACCCGCAATTCCTTCAGTGAGCGAACTCGTCCAAAAGATGGCGCCCTAGCACAAACAATAACACACTATTTCAGTCATCTGCTTGGGTTTAATGCAAATCCTCGAACACAAAACATTATTGGAATTAGCGAAAGAAAGAAAAAATCCATAAATTAGCCGCTCCATCTTATAAGCTAATAATATACATCTAGGAAATAAATAGCGGTTTATGGTTTACGGTTTTACTGTATTTTATAAAAAAATATTTCAGGACAGTGCACGTTAATGAACAGTCTGCTGCACAGACCGTAAATGAGCCAGATTATAGCATAGTTGCTCATTTCCATCTGTGCTGTGTGGCTGGCACTGGTTTGATTGATTGATTGACTTCATACAAAGTGTATAAGAACTGTCCCAAACTCCTGCAGCGTCTGTGGAAAATCCTGTGAGTCTTCTGGAGAAGGGGGAGGATCCCTGAGCAATGGCGAGTGGCGGAAGGGGTATGGATCCCAAAGGAGGAAAACTCCACTCAGCTAGACCAGTTCCGCATCATCTCCCTGCTGTGTGTTGAGGCAAAGGTTTTCTTCAGCGCCGTTTCCAAACGACTGTGTACCTACCTGGCAAATAACACCTACATCGATACATCTGTCCAGAAAGGCGGCATTTCAGGAATTTCAGGTTGTATGGAGCATACCGGTGTGGTGACGCAGCTCATCCGGGAGGCTCGAGAGAACAAGGGCAACCTATCAGTACTGTGGCTTGACCTGGCAAACGCTTTCGGCTCTATTCCGCACAAGCTCGTTCAACTCACTCTGATGAAACATCATGTACCCAGCAGGTGTAGAGACCTCATTGCTGATTACTACAGCAATTTCAGGATGAGGGTCTCTTCCGGACCAACAACATCCAGTTGGCACAAAGTGGTGATTGGTATTATCACAGGGTGTACTATCTCTGTGACACTGTTCTCACTAGCCATGAACATGCTCACCAAGTCTGCTGAGCCAGAGTGCAGAGGGCCCCGCACAAATTCCGGACAAAGGCAACCACCCATCAGGGCATTCATGGATGACCTCACAGTCATGACAGAATCAGTCCCAGGCTGCCGTTGGATTCTGAAGGGACTTGAAAAGGGCCCGGATGCGTTTCAAACCCGCCAAATCCAGATCAATGGTGCTGAAGAAGGGGAAGGTGGAGAACAAGTTCCGGTTTAACATCACAGGCATGGCCATTCCAACTATCTCAGAGAAGCCAGTCAACAGCTTGGGCAAGGTTTTTGACTGCTCTTTGAGAGACACAACATCCATCCAGTCGACATGCGCTGAGTTGGATGGCTGGCTGAAATCCGTGGACAAGTCAGGCTTACCTGGGAAGTTTAAAGCCTGGATTTACCAGCATGGCATTCTTCCCAGGATCCTATGGCCCCTCCTCATCTACTCGTTCCCCATCACGACCGTTGAGATCCTAGAGCGGAGGGTCAGTAACCACCTCCGGAGATGGCTGGGACTACCTAAGAGCCTGAGTAGCATTGCACTCTACGGGAACAGCAACAAACTGCAGTTGCCTTTCAAATCCTTGGAGGAGGAATTTAAGATAACTAGAGCCAGAGAAGTGGTACAGTATAGGGACTCAAGTGATCCGAAGGTGGCCAAAGCAGGGATCCAAGTGAGTACTGGCAGGAAATGGAGGGCAGAGGAAGCAGTTCAGGAGGCAGATGCATGGCTGCGACACAGGAGCCTGGTTGGAGCAGTCACACGGGGTCGAGCTGGGCTGGGATCCTTTCCAACTCCCCAAATGAACACTAGGGGGAAGGAAGGCCAACGTCTTGTTCAGGATGAGGTGAGAGCGGCAGTGGAGGAGACAAGAACCTTCAAGGCTGTTGGAATGAAGCAACAGGGAGCTTGGACAAGATGGGAGAATGCGGTTGAGAGGAGAGTGACCTGGGCTGAGCTTTGGAAAGCCGAGCCGCAACGCATCAAATTTCTCATCCAGGCAGTGCTCCCAAGCCCTTCAAACCTGCACACATGGGGCATAGCAGAGACACCAGCATACCCACTGTGCTCCAAGCGAGGAACCCTGGAACACATCCTCAGTTGCTGTACAAGGCCACTTGGAGATGGAAGGTACAGGTGGAGGCATGACCAAGTCCTGAAGACCATCGCTGAAGCCATTAGCACAGGACTTTCATGGGCAAAACAGTTCCACCCCTCCAAGAAAACCATCGCCTTTGTCAGAGCTGGGGACACGCCAACTCCTGCTAGAAGAACATCAGCAGGCATCCTGACGTCTGCAAAAGACTGGCAGTTGCTGGTGGACCTTGAAAACCAGCTGAATTTTCCCAGCCATATCGCAGTCACCACCCTGCGACCCGACATTGTCCTTGTGTCTGAGTCCACCAAACAAGCTGTGCTGCTGGAGCTGACAGTCCCGTGGGAAGATCGCCTGGAAGAAGCCTTCGAGAGGAAGCTCTCCAAGTATGCAGGAATGGTCAGCGACTGTCAACAGGCTGGTTGGAGAGCAAGGTGTTTCCCTGTGGAGGTTGGATGCAGAGGATTTGCAGCCCGTTCCTTGGTCAGAGCCTTCAGCAGTTTGGGCATCGATGGAGAGAGAAAGAGGAGAGCCATCCGCAGTACCACCGAAGCGGCGGAAAGGGCCTCGAGATGGTTGTGGCTCGAAAGAGGAGATCCTTGGAGTCATGGTAGCTAGCTAGCCGTCTGGACACAAACCGGGGGATTTGATCACCCCCGGTTGGGTCGCTTGGAGGAGGGCGTATGACCAGTTGAGAGACCTGAAACGCCCGGTGAATCCAAGAGGTCACTGAGGATGTGTCCAGACTAAGCATCAGTAGATGTATGTACACAACAAACTTTTATTAGTAGATTGCACAGTGATACATATTCCGTACAATAAACCACTAAATGGTAACACCCAAATAAGTTTTTCAACTTGTTTAAGTCGGGGTCCACTTAAATTGATTAACTGGGAGCAAGGATGGTTAAGTGTCTTGCCCAAGGACACAACAGCAGTGACTAGGACGGCAGAAGCTGGATTCATACTAGGAACCCTCATTTTTCTGGACAACAATAAGCTCCACCGCGCCCACCTAACCTTGATGTTGGAATTTAGACTGTTCGAAAGTGCTTTTAGAAACGAGCAAACACAACACAAACAGAGCACGATAAAAAATAAATAAATGTATCTTAATATGTGTAGTGAAGTTTGTTTTTATTCTTATTTTTAGTTTTTAAAAGTTATCCTACGTGAAGTAGTGCCGGTAATCAGAGGAGGTATCATGTCTATAAGGAAGTTTTTTTTATCTTCACAACTTAATGAAAATAAAAAATATAAAACAAGCATTTAGGTGCATTTTCTCTAAAAAGTGAGGGGATTGTTATATTTTTATCAGTCTCCTGGGACATTTGTACTGTATACTACTGTATATTCTGTATATATATATTTTTTAAATAATTTTAATATTTCACTTTCGCTTTCAAAAGACTAGTTAAATTGTCTGGTAGTGATGGGAAAATAATTGTTTTTAATTTTTTTGTGGTGTTTGGGTTTTATCTTGTTCAGATCTTCTACCTGCCCATGGCTCTGGCTGTGCCTCCCTCAGTCTTTGCCGTCCACATCCAATTGAATCTGCTCTTCCAGTTCTGGCTGCACACAGAGGTCAGCTTTTTGTCACAAACACGACTTTACCTTGGTGTATGACCCTTGACCTGACTGGTATTTCTTGCACAGTACCTCCGAATAATTTTTTTTAATCAGATTTGTAATGATGCAGTTGTAACATGGACAGTATTTTGTTTTTCTTTTGAACCAACAGCTTTCTGCTTCTCAAGACTGATAAATGGCAAATGGGTTGTACTTCTATAGCGCTTTTTCTACCTTTTTAAGGAACTCGAAGCGCTTTTACACTATTTCCACATTCACACACACACACATTCACACATTCACACACTGATGGATAAACCGGTTAATGGGTTAGTTTTTGCCTCATTCCTGTAAGAATCCTGCGTGTGACTGAAGCATTAAGGAGCGGGACTATCCAGGTCTAGTTGCAGTGCGCTCAAAGAGCCACAGCAGATAATATTGTATTGTCTCTTTCTCTTTGGGATTTTTACGGTCGGTAGTGCATTCTTCACTCACGCTTTAAGTGATGTATGAGGCAAAAACAAACCCGGATCCACTGTATATCTATTTTTTTTGTAAATGTAGATTTAGGTGTTGTTATTTGCACACCTGCAGGTAAGAAAGAGTCAAACAAATTTGGGTTTGCGGAAGTGTATCTCTGACAAGAGCCAGTCTCTTCAGTATCTACAGTCGTCTCTCTGCAAACTTTTAGCACTTTTCAAACGCTGCGGAAAGGAACAAGACTTTTCTTTGCGGCTGGCTTTAGGGCATGGTTGTTTTAGACTTTTAAAATTACCGTCATAGTGATGCTGGCGTTTCACGTGGCTGATAAAGTTTGTTTTTTTATTTTCCCCCTCCCTGTGTAATGTTTGCAGAAATGTTGTTGCAAATTATAGCACCAATAAGCCCCACAAGATGGACATCATTTTTGTTTACAATGAACTCAGGGGAGGGTTAGGCTTATAGGCTTACAGCGCAGCAAGTAGAAAAAAAGGAGCACTTGATTTGCTCACCGTAATAGAACTAGAGCACAGTACGAGTAATCTTGCCTCATTGGAGCATTTTATTTATCGGTAATTCGAGCTATTTCATAATATTATCTATTGTGCACTCCTAAATCTTTCACTGCATATTATGATTCACACAAGCACCTTTAAAAGGGACCTGCACAAAATTGCCTATCATTTCGAATCCTTATGAGAGACAAGAACATGTCTTTTTTTATGCATTCTAACTCGTAAATAAAAGTCAGCTAACAATGGAGCCAATGTAGTGATGATGTCATTGCGTGTATTGCACCCATAAAACCCATTAACCCTTGTGCAATGTTCATATTGTTGTTACTCAGCCAGTGTTTGTGGGGCTGATGGACCCGTTGCATTTTGTGGCTTTTAATGCCTCACATTCAAACACTTTTATGTTAAAATACTGAACAGATGTTTACCTTATCCCAATAAACATCTGTTCAGTATTTTAACATAAAAGTGTTTGATTGTGAGGCATTAAAAGCCACAAAATGCAATGGGTCCATCAGACCCACAAACGCTGGCTGAGTAACAACAATATGAACGTTGCACGGAAAATTTCTCTGCCAGTTTCTGCATCTCACAGGGATTCTTCTTTTGTGTTTCCCACACAATGTTGCAACATTGTTTGTCAACACTGTCTGCTCTCATTTTCTCGCACATTTGACCCTCTGATGTTCTGTGTACCTACACTCTGTCCTCCTCCTGTCTAGGCCTGCTGTGTGTGTGTGTGTGTGTGTGTGTGTGTGTGTGTGTGTGTGTGTGTGTGTGTGTGTGTGTGTGTGTGTGTGTGTGTGTGTGTGTGTGTGTGTGTGTGTGTGTGTGTGTGTGTGTGTGTGTGTGTGTGTGTGTGGTACACAGAACATCAATTTCCACACAGGTGGACACGGACATCTTATATGTAATAGAAATGTGTAGGGGGGGGGTGTATGGTGTGTGGTCATTAAATATGTATTCTGATATATATTCTTCACAGAAAATGAGCCAAATTAATTAATTGTATCATTTTTCTTTTAATAAAAAATGAAAACGGGTCCCACAGACCCGAACACAACACAAGGGTTAAAAACATCCAAAGAGGGCCAACAATACCCCATTACCATTTTGTGACCTTGATATTAACCAAGTATTAGCAATATTGTTATTATAGGCGCTAATGTTTAGGACCTTCTTTTAGTGGCACATTGATCACAGAGAGCTAACTAGCTTTTACTGCTGTATTGACATCATCAGCTGGTGAGCTGCTGCACCGCCTCTGAGCTGGTGAAAGTTAATTCTAGATTATAAATCATGCCTTTCACCTGGACAGCAGAATATTGTGGACATGAACCGAGAATTTGTTTAACTTTGACAACCAATTTATACCCGGCAATGATGAGAAAGACATGAAAAGGCACTCTTTTAGACCTACCTTTTTAATTAACTCTTCGCAAGGATTTTGATTAATTCTTTATCTAAACGGGAATATATAAACATCCCATCAGTCTGCATCCCAGGGAGAACAGACATTGTACAGTAAGTTGTAGTTTTATTATGTTGTCTCAAATATAGTCTGCATGAGTAGTAGTGTTGTTGTTGTTGAAGGGAAAATGGAACGTTGTGATGCGTCTGTGACGCCGTATGCTTAAAATTAGCAAAATATGTAAACATTAAAAGTTATTATGAATGTGCCTGTTACTACATTGCATGTATTCTTACAGTGTGTATATAAAACCAGTGTGCTTTATAGGCGAAATCTTGCGACTCCAATTAGCTCCATTGTTAGCTGACTTTTGCTAACATTTATTTTGGTGTCAGAATGCATAAAAAAAAATGTGTGATCTTGTCTTACTTATACAGGCAAAAATCTTAAGTATAAATCCTAAACAAGCATGTTGTGTAAGGTTTATTTTTTTAACAACTCTCTTTTACACTGTAGCCATTTGGTGTCTAGGTAGATGTTCTTTATTGATACCATGAGGGAAATGAAGGCCTGTTGCAGCAACCTTTATATTATTTATGTAGTCTGTCTATGAATAAATGCTGTTGCTGGAAAGGATTTCATTCCGTATCGGAGTGTCCCAGTGCCAGCACTAATCTGTCCTCTTTAGTCCAGACGGCCACGGAACCTGTCCTCAATAAAAAATAATGAGATACTATGAAATATTCCAAACAGAAGCGCATGGCCTCTCTCTCTGCCTCGCAGAACCACGGCGAGTATCACTTTTACGACGCTTCCAGGGAATGAATGGAGTTGGAACCCCTTCCAAAACCTTCAGTGCGCTATTAGCCAAGGCGCTCGTAATAGTCGTCATTTTCTGAAGGGAGGTAATTTATGCCTTCTTTATGGTTTTTTTTTTCTTTCTTCCCCCGTGTAATTCATTGGCACGCAAGTGCTGCTCTCATCCAGACGCAATCAAAGTGAAGTGACGGGATTCTTTTAGTCCAGGCAAAACTACCAGACGCTACATTACGTGGTAATAACTGTAGTAATTGCTGGCAAACTGTGCATTTCTTCTCCACCCTGATAGTCGCGTGGAATATGTCAAGGTTTTCTATGACCTCACCAACAGTCTGTTTGGCATTCAAGACCAAGACTGTCTTAAAAGAGACGTTCATAGTTTATATAACTCACTTTTTTTTTTTTTAAGGTGGTCCAAGACTTGGGACCTTTGGAATGGATCTTCAACACTCCAAAGCATCACAGAGTTCACCACGGTAAAAAGCAGTTTGAGCTACATTTTTGCTGACCTTTTAGTTTTTATTTTAGTTGTATGATGCAGTCCAATGTGAAAAATGGATGGGGGATCAGGAATGTCCCAGGAGGCACAAGACATTGAAACAACATTGAGAACTTGTTGAATCAGGTCCTGACTTTGAACAACTCAAACATAACGTTGAAACAACAGGCTTTTTGACAATGTTCAATCAATGTTGTGTTCTGATGTTGATATGACCATTGAAATTTGGTCATTTTCCATCCAATATTCTACATCACAAATACAACATTGAAACAACATGCTTTTTGACAACGTTTAATGAATGTTGTGTTCTCACGTTGATTTGACCATTGAAATTTGGTCATTTACCAACCAATATTCTACAACACAAATACAACGTTGAAACATCATGCTTTTTGACAACGTTTAATCAATGTTGTGTTCTCACGTTGATTTGACCATTGAAATTTGGTAATTTACCAACCAATATTCTACAACACAAATACAACGTTGAAACCTCATGCTTTTTGACAACGTTTATTCAATGTCATTGATTTGACCATTGAAATTTGGTAATTTCCCAACCAACAACGTGGATCCAACATTAGACATCAACAATGTCTCAATTTAGAAATACAACTATTTTGCAATGTTGTTTCAAAGTCATTTTTAAAGGACATGCATTTATAATCAACGTTGTATCAATGTCTTGTCCCTGCTGGGATGTAGTATTCTCCTAACCTGAAGCGCTTTTCCACCAGGGAGGAATGAGTACTGCATTGACAAGAACTACGGGGGCATTCTGATCATATGGGACCGATTGTTCGGTAAGTATTCTCCTTTTAGTGCTGGAATGAGCAAATTATTAATAATGTGAAGATTTTTGTCTGTTACGTTGTTGTTACATCAAGTACACTATCCTCAAGTGGATAAACGCCCCGTGCTAAATCCGTAGTGATTAACCCTGCTTATTGTCATCTTTTATCATTTGAATCCATTTATAAGATTGCAATGGTGGTGTTTTGGGTGTTTTCTGATGGAATTCACACTTTAGATTATTTCAGATAACTAAAATAACATGGATTAATTTAGTCAACAACAAGACTTGAGTCCAGGGGTAAGTAACCCAAAATGCTGAA
Source organism: Entelurus aequoreus (assembly GCF_033978785.1). Lineage (NCBI taxonomy): Eukaryota > Metazoa > Chordata > Actinopteri > Syngnathiformes > Syngnathidae > Entelurus > Entelurus aequoreus. Next base: position 23,519,137 of record NC_084741.1, on the reverse strand, counting down.
AGAGCTATATTGGACCAAAAATACAAAAAACTGTAGCCGCAAAAAAATTTACGCCTTATATAAGTGTTATAATGAAGGCAACACTTGATGTAAATGTCTATATTAGCTTTATTTTGCACTTAAGTGACATAGATCTGATTTTTTTTTTTGCCAGTCTAAACGCTCGAAAGTGCTTCAAATCTGGGGCCGTACTTATTAAGCTTCTCAGAATTACTCCTAAGAAGTCTGCTAAGAGTTGACTTAAGAAAAAAGTTAGTTATCAAGCGTCTTACTCAAAATTTCAGCGAAGTGTAGGACTGAATCTTAAGTGTCACACTCAAAGCTGAATTACGACATTACTATGTGCCGTAAATGGAATTTTAGGTGACGTCATTTCTGTGTCCATAGAAATGACCAATCACGGAAGGGAATCCGTTGTCTAAGAATAAAGAAATATCTTGGAAATATTTAATTGGACAATGGGAGTGTATATTTTGACAATAAACTACAAAATAATACAAAACAAACTAGTCCCCGCCGGCACTCACGCTACCGCTCCCTCTCTTCTCTTCTCTCGCCCACACACTCACTGACGTCACTCACCTCACGGCCACACACATATGCTACTGTCATAACATTTTCTTTCCAATTCATTAATTAGGCAACTAATTTGAAACTGGTGTGGGTGGCTCTATATGTACTAGCCCACTGCAGCCACATGCAGAAATCAACATGGAATCGAAAAGTATTAAATCTGTGACAAAAATAATACCCGCTCTGTCTAAACGATACCGTTTGATCAGCTGCTCGTCATCAAACAAATCCAGGACATCGTTCCGCTCCCTGAATGTTCGCGCACGTCTCTCTCGCCTCAGTGCCATCCCCTGCTGGCAACTCCTAACCACTTAAGACACCTCTGAAGGTCTCTTAAATATCGTGGAGAGTAGGAGTGATTCTTAGACTTAAGAATGTTGATAAAAAGCTTTTATTCTTAAGTTTGAGAGTAGGACTAAATTTCGCAAATTCTCAGGACTTAAGTGTAAAATGGCACTCTAAGAAGCTTGATAAGTACGGCCCCTGATCATCAGATTCAGGCCACATCAGCAGGTAGTCCAAATCCGGTTGGAATCTTATCTTTTCAAATGTAACTTCAGTCTAAACGCAATGCGACCTGAATGCAACCCGTATGTGACTTTTTCGTCAGCTTTGGGCTAGGGCTGGGCGATATGGCCTTTTATTAATATCTCGATATTTTTAGGCCATGTCACGATACACGATATATATCTCGATATTTTGCCTTAGCCTTGAATTAACACTTGATGCATATAATCACACCAGTATGATGATTCTATGTGTCTACATTAAAACATTGTTGTTCATACTGCATTAATATATGCTAATTTTAAACTTTCATGCAGAGAGGGAAAACACAACTAAGTCAATTTAGCAAAACTGTATTTATTAAACAGTTATTAAGCAGTGGCACAAACATTCATGTCATTTCAAAACAAAAAGTGCAAGATTGTCAGAGACATTTTAAAACAAGCTATGAGTGCACTTTTGTGCATGATGTCACTAAGATGACATATCAAAACAACACTAAATTAAAGTGCACTTTTTGTACAGAACGCCACTACAATAGTTTAAAACAAATAAAGTGCACTTTTGTGCATGATGTCACACAAGATATGTCAATAACTGTCGAATAAAAATGAGCTGCATAATAGGAAATCAAATAGTGTATGTCCTTCGCTATGTGGTAGGTTCCTGCGGACGTTATCTCCTTCTGCTGTTGACTAGTTTTTTCATACGGTGTTGACTGGTCATTTTGTGGGTGTGGCACCGGCCGGAGATGTTGACATGCGGAGTTTCAAGCACTCTTCATTCTCTAGCAGGTGACTTTTCAAAAGCTACAAATTAGCAGTGCTGCTACTTTTTGTAGCAAAGCTTTTGCCGCATACTTGACATATTACAGTTGTCTGTTCAACATATTCCTGCTTGAAGCCAAACCACCGCTAGACGATGGACCCCCTGCTGTTTTTCTTGGGAATTAATTCTTCTTCCTTCATTTGTTACCAGATTCGCATCTTCTCTCTCTCGTATTACCATTGCACCGCACCGTTAGCACCACAGCTAACGTTACCCATGCTGTTACCTCTCTGCTCAGCGAGGGCGTATGACGTTGCACATGCGACAGTATGTGACGCACAAGGTGCGCTTGTTTAATGTCTCTGTGAGAAGGACAGAAAAGAAAGAGTGAGAAACGCATGTAGTGTAATGCCCGCAGCTAAAAGCAACTGTGTGAGAACGTACACTCGAATATCACGATATAGTCATTTTCTATATCGCACAGAGACAAACCCGCGATATATTGAGTATATTCGATACATCGCCCAGCCCTACTTTGGGCGAACTACGTCATTCGTGTGCACAGGGAAAGACGCAGTCGCCAGCGGAAATGGATACTTCATCACAAGATCCGGTTTTGGTGAGAAAAGTCTGTTTAAGACAACCAAATTTTCGGTGCATCACTAGTCAATAGTGCACAAATAATAGGCTATCTTTCTGTGTGGAATGTGCATGTTCTCCCCGTGACTGCGTGGGTTCCCTCCGGGTACTCCGGCTTCCTCCCACCTCCAAAGACATGCACCTGGGGATAGGTTGATTGGCAACACTAAGTTGGCCCTAGTGTGTGAATGTGAGTGTGAATGTTGTCTGTCTATCTGTGTTGGCCCTGCGATGAGGTGGCGACTTATCCAGGGTGTACCCCGCCTTCCGCCCGAATGCAGCTGAGATAGGCTGCAGCACCCCAAACAAGACAAGCGGTAGAAAATGGATGGATGGATGGATGCAATATATGAATATATATTTTGATTCCTAAGGAATAGCGATTGTTGAAAGACCGGAATTGACACTGTGGCGCATTTGCTTACATGTGAGTTGACAAGTAAAGCTCCTGTAGATTCATGCTGATATACGTGTCTCCTCTACTTAAAAGCCATAAAAAGATTAAAACCCTCCCAAGTATATTACACTATGAATATCTATTTATACATTATATTACTTTATTTACTTTCATGTAAAAAAAAAAGCTAATTTTTAGGGTGTGATGACTTATTTTATTTTGTAGTAGTAGCGACTTCCTCCAGGTCAACTTCCTTTGTTTTCACTTTACCACACTGCGCATGCAAGTGACGTCGAGGGGTTGCATTGGGGCCACATGGGGCCTGTGCGCGTTTACACTGGAGGCTGATAAAAATCCCATTTTACTTGCAGATAAAAAAAATTTGATTAAAAAAAATCCCAAAAATTGCCCTCCAGTGTAAACGTAGTAATCTTGCTCAGGCTGACAAAAATCTTCGTTGACAGAAATGTTGAAATTGTATGTTTGTTCTACACAGTTTTACAACATAGGAAAGCATTAGTAAAACGGAGGCTTCTCAGAGGGTGCGATAACTCCTGGAAATGACTGGCGTAGAATGACCAATGTGTATGTTAAAGTAAACAGCAGGCTGTCTTCTTCTAATGGATTTATTACAATCTTTCCAAGCTGGATAACGTTTGCTGTGGTCTGGAACAACATGGCACACAAACAACTATCAAAAATGCAGCCAATATTACATACAGATAATGTGTCATGAGACATGTACATATAAATTAAATACACAGAGGACATAAGTAAAGGTTAAGCTGAAATATACCTACACATGATGCATTATGATGCAATATGCACATACAGCTAGCCTAAATAGCATGTTAGCATTAATTAGCTTGCAGTCATGCACTGACCAAATATTCTTGATTAGCACTCCACACAAGTCAATAACATCAACAAAGCTAACCTTTGTGCATTAATGCACAGCATGAAACGTTTGGTGGACAAAATGAGACAAAGGAGGAGTGGCATAAGTCTTTCTTTGGCAGCGTCAGAGAAAGTTGTACATGTAAACAACAACACACAGCTACGGTGAGTTCAAAGCCGCCGAAATTAGTAGGACAAAACGGCGCTTGCCATATACTCTCATCAGTGAAGCATGTTTCATATAAACAGTGGGCTTTCTAATATTTAAGAAGGTTTGTGTCATGTTTGTCCTCCTACAAAAACTATATTAAAACAAAAAATAAAATTTTTACCCCATATTTTTTGCATTTGCATACATTTTGGAAAAAGCTCCAGGGAGCCACTAGGGCGACACTAAAGAGGCGCATGCGGAGCCGCGGGTTGCCGACTAGTCAAATCAAACCCACAAAATGATTGACTTAATAGTGCTGGACATTTATTCCAAATCTTAATCGTCTGTTTTTAGTGCAGCCAATAGTTAATGAATATAATGTAATAAAAAGTCATTGTAATTTACTGGTATTTACTGAAGTCCAGTGTAGTCCAGTAAGAGCGACAGTGGGTACATGTTGTGGCGTATCTTGGGGATAGGTACCTTTCACATTTGAACCGATACAGTACCAATTAATGGTGTCTGAGAATTGATACCAATTTTCAGTAATTTTGTGTGTTCATGTGGAAATTAATGGTAATTTGTTTCATGTTAAAATCTAAATTTTATTTTATTTAACACGTAGTAGATGGATACCGTAAGGAAGGGATTCATATGGCCCCAATCTTGCGAGAGAGGAAGAAGGGGGGTAAATGATTTTGCAATGCAGTCTGCTGAAAAATTATGGAAAGCGCCACTCTACATAGCAACTGATGCTGAGGTCATTGTTGGAATTGTATTGTAAGATGTTCAACACCCTATTCCCCTCTGGCGGCTAAATTGGATAGGGCACCCCCAAATTCGTCACGTTTCAGGTGTCAGGTAAACTGTGACGAATTGGGCAAGATGAATCTTCTAATTACTGTAGATACTTTGTCCTAAATGTGTTGCTGTAGTCAGGAATTAGTCGTTGTCATTAAATGGGCTGTTTGCAAATTGCTCACAGTAACATTTTTAAAGCAAAAAATATAGCAAGAACACCACCAAATAGCTTAGGTCACCAATAGTGGGTTAACAGCACACATTTGTTTGAAAATTGTCCATATTTCTCACAATTACAAAGTTTGTGTAGTAAGGGCATTTTCGGGCCCGAATAAAATGATTGGTGATGACGGCGGTAACTCGCCCTGTATCGTCAACACATACAAAAGCAGTCCAAGAGAAGCAACAAACAATTTACAGACATGTTGTTATGATAGAATATACATTCTTGACAACTAATGCTAACTATGCAAATTGATATCATTAGCCAACAACACCCAAAGCTAATGTGCGTGCATGTGTTATGTATGTACGCAGTTACGTCATTACATCCTAGTAGCCAGAAGAGGTCGGGATATATTGTGTAAAATACATTGGAAACTTAGAGTCATCCTTAATTGAATCAGTGTTGCCAACTTTCTCACAAAATCTGGCGACTTTTCAATTCCGCTTAGCAACTTTTTTTTACCCCATCAAAAAGCCCCTGGCAACAAATCTAGCTATTTTTTTGGATGTTTTGGCGACATGAAAGCAGCAGTCCCAGCTGCAGTCAGAGCAGAGAGAAGACCCAAAAGTGCAAAGCCTCCGCTGTTTTCCTTCGTTTACAGAGTGAGATTGGGACATAAATGTTTTACTGTCATTTCAGGCAAAATAAATCACTGCAATGTCCCAATCCCGTCTTTCACGTTAATGAGCCGGTCAATAGATTCGGTAATAAACTCTAACAAAGAGCAACCACATGTATTTAAATTCAAAGTGGACCTGTTATACAAAACCAACTTTTCTTACCTATTGGTACCTGTTTTTGTGTATTTGGGATCTGCGTAAGTCCCGAAAATTAGAAATCAAGCCGTGGAGGCGTGGCGGAGAGATTTATAAAACAATCTTGCCTTCCTTCGTTTAGATTTTGCCCCATTGGTGGCGTTTTTCCAATTGGTGACGTCAACGGATATCTCCATAAACAGTAGAGGTTTACCCAGAAAGCTTTGCGCGAGTCCACCATTGTAGTCCGACGTTGTAATCAATAAATTCCTTCTTGTTCTCTATCCTACATGCACATGCATCCTCCCCTGTTGCCATTTCTCATACAAGTGTACAGTGTATAGTTCAAACTTATATCTGTCAGTAGACTCGATATGGAAGCGCTAAAAACTACAACATGGCTGACGGGGAGAAGACTCTGTCGAAGTAGAGGCATTTAAATATGACCGCCCACAAAATGGCAGAAAGTCAGGAAGCGGCTTGAAGATGGTCGGTTAAACATAATCGATGCAACATTTTGACCAAAGAACCACCATTAAATGGTTTGTAGACCACAAGGTAGTGTTATAAATGTAGAAAAAAAAAATCCCAACATGACTAAAATAACCTTTATTTTCAGATTAAATCATAATTAAAACACACTTTAGGTCACTTTTTTATCTCCCCCAGGACGTCATTCCTTTTTTATACAGTGACCATAGCAATCAATTATGCAAATGAGGCGATTATGTCTTTTAGGACAGCCAACATCTACTTTCCATACTGAGGAGTTGGCAACACTGAGTTGAATGTACCAGTCTTTTCTTTTGTTGAGTCCTACAAAGTGTTTATACTGTAAGTACTGTATATTCCAGCTGTTTGATTGTAACGTGCATCTTAGTTGTGGGTTTCATTACCAAATTTGGAGGTGTTAAAATTGCCATGTAAAATCGCTGATGTTAATCAGTAGCATGTATATGGTATATGCAATGTAAATTTGGAAAAGTGGAGCCTTACTTTTAAACTCTTTTTATTACCGTATTTTTCGGACTATAAAGCGCACTTAAAATCTTTTCATTTTGTCAAGAATCAACAGTGCGCCTTATAACCCGGTGCGCCTTAGTTTGGTGTGTATAAGGAGACCAAAATGACAACTATTAGGAGACATATTAGGTGTTTTGTTTCACAACATTATGCAAAAACGTTTCTTACCTATTGGTACCTGCTGATGTGTATTTGGGATCTGCATAAGTCCCGAAACTGTGCGCGCATCGGGCCATTGTAGTTTGCGCCGTAGTCAATAGGATCTTTCTTTTTCGCTGTCCTCTTGTTGTGGGGCATTCATCCTCCGCTTTTGCCATTTCTAATATAAAGTAGCGTACAGTCATACTTGCCAACCCTCCCGTTTTTAGCGGGAGAATCCCGATATTCAGCGCCTCTCCCGACAACCTCCCGGCAGAGATTTTCTCCCGACAAACTCCCGGTATTCAGCCGGAGCTGGAGGCCACGCCCCCTCCAGCTCAATGCGGACCTGAGACTGAGTGGGGACAGCCTATTCTCACGTCCGCTTTCCCACAAAATAAACAGCTTGCCTGCCCAAAGACGTCATAACATCTAGGGCTTTTATAGAGTGCACAACTGCGCACACAACAAGGAGACGAAGCAGAAGAACGAGGAAATTACAGACATGGCGGCCGGAATGATATACTCATCATGAACGGAGAAGTTAAACAGGACAATACTGCCATCTAATGGATAGCCACTGGAACACTGAAATTCAAGTATTTATTTATTTTTTCTATGTAAATAAAATAAAAAAATAAATATATATATATAGCTAGAATTCACTGAAAGTCAAGTATTTCATACATATATATATATATATATATATATATATATATATATATATATATATATATATATATATATATATATATATATATATATATATATATATATATATATATATATATATATATATATATATATATATATATATATATATATATATATATATATGTGTATGAAATACTCAAGTTGGTGAATTCTAGCTGTAAATAACCACGTCCCCAACCACGCCCCCCGCCCCCACACCCGACCAAGCCCCCACCTCCCAATATTGGAGGTCTCAAGGTTGGCAAGTATGGTACAGTTCTAACGTATATCTGTCAGTATGAAAGCGCTAAAATCTACAACAAAGATGACGGAGAGAACACTCTGTCAAAGCCGAGGCACGTAAATAAGACCCGCCCACAAAATGGCGCCTCCTGAAGAGACGGTCAGAAAGTGGCTCGAAAAAGGTCTGTAAAACATCATCTATGCAACATTTTGACCAAAGAACCACCATTACATGTTATGTAGATTGTAGAACACATGGAAGTGTTTTAAATGTAGAAAAAAATCGTAAACAGTATCACCCCTTTAGTGCGCCTTATAATCCAGTGCGCCTTTTGTATGAAAACAAACCTGAATAGTTTCGCTCATTGGCAGTGCGCCTTAAAATCCGGTGCGCCCTATGGTCCGAAAAATATGCTTGCTTTGTTGACATGAAATATGGTAACCTTACGAAGAGGCAGCTTGCTATGAATACGCCTGTTTGCTCGCCAAGTGCTCGAGCAGGTGCCAGGTCAGGTCTGCAAACAGACCTGAAACAAACATATAGAAAATGGTACAGTTTGATTTTAAGTGAATCGGTACCAGTTGGTGCAGAAGGAATTCGGTCAGTACCTTTTAAAGTACCAAATTTGCTACCTATCTTGAGTACTTTCTTTGGATCGACAGATGTCTAACAATTTTTATAGGCCTGCAGTTTGTATCTAATTACTTTGCTGCCCTCCCTGGTGAGGCTCAGTTCTGCTTTTGAGTAACATTTTAAAAGAATATAATCAGAATCTGCTTTTTTGGCGAGTAAGAAAAAAAACCTTCATTAATGAGCAATTAAATAATTTGCCACGTTATTTTAAGAAGTAACGCGACTATAGTGCGTTAACCAGGCTAGTGCTAAGCATTATATAAAAACATTAGTGTGGCATACAAGTGAAAGACAAAATAATATTTTAAAGTATTTTAAAAAAAAAACCCTCAGGCACCTTTGCTGCAGAGGAGGACAAAGTGATGTACGGCTTGGTCTTCCCTGTCAACACGTTTGAAATAATCACAAGTCAGGTGAGTCTCTCTCTCTTTCGCACATCCATCCATAAAAACACGTCCTGTAGATGAAGCATGGGCTCATGGGTTTTGTATCGCATTAAATCTTCACCCAGCAGGCGCAAGACATTGAAACAACATTGAGAACTTGTTGAATTAGGTCCTGACGTTGAACAACTCAAACCTAACGTTGGAACAACATGTTTTTTGACGACAATTATAGAATGTTGGCTTTTGATGCTGTGAACCATTGAAATTTGGTCATTTTCCAACCAATATTTTACATCACAAATACAACGTTGAAACAACATGCGTTTTGAAACCTTTATTCAATGTCAGGTTGTGACGTTGATTTGACCATTGAAATTTTGGTCATTTTCAAACCAATATTGTACAACAAAAATACAATGTTGAAGCAACATGCTTTTTGACAACGTTCATTCAATGTCAGCTTGTGATGTTGATTTAACCATTGCAATTTGGTAATTTTCCAACCAATATTGTACAACAAAAATACAATGTTGAAACAACATGCTTTTTGACAACGTTCATTCAATGTCAGCTTGAGATGTTGATTTAACCATTGAAATTTGGTCATTTCCCAACCAACAACGTGGATCCAACGTTGGGCATAAACGTTGTCTCGATTTACAAATTGAGACAACATTTTGCCACGTTGTTTAGAAGTCGGTTTTGAAAAAAACATGTATGTATAATCAACGTTGTATCAATGTTCCTGTGCCTGCTGGGCAGCCGCTTTCTTTGATTGCTGTTTGTTTTATTTCTCTACTCTATTACTCACCACACCATCTGCATTTGAAGTTTCTTTCCTTCCTGTTTCAGTTCCATTACTATTTGTCTTTGTGGAGACGGGCCAGCACCTACACCAGCATGAAAAACAAAGTGTTGACGTTTGTCAACGGTCCGAGCTGGCTGCCCGGTAAACCCAGGTTGGGCGACCACGAGCTAGTCCCGAAGGTGGGTGGGACCCATCTTTGTTTTACTGTGATACCTTCTCTTTTATTCGTATTTCACCTGAAAAAGGTTCGACAAAGGCTGAATCGTATGAAAACTGAAATAATTTATTCTAGAGGAAAGAATGCAAATCCAATTGATGATTCGGAGAATGGAGAATAATTATAGTTTACATGCAGAAAAAAATGTGAAATGCATACAAATGATAATGAAATGTATAAACAAACATTTAACATAATTTAAAATGTACAGTACCCACCTCTGCTCGCAACTAGGATTTGGCATCTAGCATTGGGCGTTGATGGGAACCGGCTGTCCAAATTTTTTAACGCTGATTCCTATTTCCAATGCTCTGTTCACCAATCGACAGGAGTAACTGCCACACGGGCATATAGCAGCTAACCGTATCACCATAGACCATGTGGTGCCCCTCCCCAAAGTCAATATTCCTCAGTTGCGGCAAATAAACTACAGTTATTTTTTTATTATTATTATAATCGTATTGTTTTCACAAAAGTGAGCATGTTACACACGGAGGAAGAGCAAGCAGGATAGGGTGACCAGGTGTCCGGATTCAGGCCGGACAGTCCGGATTTTTAATGCCCTGTCCGGCGTCCGGCGCAGCATCAAGCCGGACACGTATTTGTCCTCCTTTTTGAGGCATTAGGCTTGAAGAGCGGAGTTTTTTTTATCTTTGCTGGGCTGCAGCGCAATAGCCAATCATAGACCGTAAAAAAATGCCCCCCAACGCAGTAACATATCAAATGATTGGCTAAGAGCAGTGTCGGATACAAATCTGCTTATCATTGGTTAAAAAGGTAAACAAGGGTCCAACGTTCCCTCTAAGGTGCGCGCATGCGCAATGGCGCACCGCTCACGCGTCATCAGCGCACTGCAAATTATGGCCGCGCAGGAAATCAAAAATCCCATCTGAACTTTAAACAAAATAAACACATTACAATTTATTCTGTATGATTTTGCAATGCAACTCTGTGAGTGACAGGTGACAACAAGAGTGGCCCCAATGAATAAAACAATCTTTGTCAACACAGTTCAATTATCGTCTGTCGAGACACTTTACGGACAGGAATTCCATCAATCACTTTATTGAGCAAAACTGTTTGTAACCACACCAAAAACATGAGTAAAAAAAACTTTTATCTATAAAAACTGGTAATTTTCTGCCATACAAACCAGGCTTAAACCAACGTTGTCATCCGTCGTTTCAACAGAAGCCGCTCGCTCGCTCACCTGCACCAACACACGCACTCATGGCACTTAGCCAGTGCTGCGTTTATGGCCACACAAAAAGTCGGACTACCCCAACGCCACACAATGTGTAAATGCCAGGTTATAACACTGACTCCTCAATCAGATGTGTGCTTATTTTACTGCCATTTATTAAGAATGTTAATCTAAGGATATTATTCATGAAATATTGTCACTAGATTTCATAAATGCTAATAAAAATATGTATTTTACAGACAGAAAGTTACAGGAACTAAATGTAATCTCTGAAAGGGGTAACATTTCTTTTAAAGGCAGGACCCGCAGCTACTATAATAATACTAGCACATAGGTCATGAAAAAAATGTTTTTTTGTTATTGTCATTGTAAGAGGGCAAAATCACTTACATCAGAACATTATTTTAATAAAACATTTAAATTGTTATGATGTCAAGTTTGGGACAGGTGTGACGCTGGTGTGGCCACAGTGTGCACGTCTGATGTCGCTCACATTTTTTAAAAATTATATAGGTAAGGGCCGACATCCGGGCAACTGAGCTACATACGGGTTCTTCGAGCCGTAGCAACCAGACTGCCGTTGAAAACAACTGGAAACAGGGAAAACAAAGGTCGTATTTTGTTCTGCCAAAGCGTGATAAAAGCCCACAGAGACGAGAGAAATGGCTCGCAGCTTTACACCGGGAAAACGAGGACGGTTCTCACTGGAGTCCCCCAAAGTCCCGGGTCGTGTGTTCGGATCACTTCGTTTCTGGTAAATATAAGGAACAAAAATCCACCTTCTTAACCACAACTTGGCTATACCGTCCGTGCTAATGTTGTACTTGTTGAATTTGTACCTTATAACGTTCGACAGCTGAAGTTGTTGTTGTACAAAAATAACATGCGGTATATACTATATAGTCTATAGCCTGTATAGGCTATTTTCGAAAACCGGTTTCGTTTAAATTTGCACTTAACAGTTGGGTTTTTAAAAACCAATAAACCCTATAATTTTCATGTTGCCATTTAATCAACTTGTATCTTAACCTAGCCTCACTGGAAAGACTGTTTACATAATCATACGCCATTTAGAACAGTTTAAAATGCCGTGAAACCTCGTTAAATGCTTTTTCTGTCAATGCTGTGTTCGCTGTGAGCTGGTTTGTTTTCAACGAATTCAATATGGCGACCGGTTGCTAGGGGATTGGTAGGCGGAAGTGACGTAGGTCCGCCCTCGCCTATATGTTACCTGTTAATTGTTGTTTACATTTAAGTCCACACATGTTATGCTTTGTGGCACTCTGCACTTGTAAAGATTCATCTCAGTGGTCACTTTTTGAACACCACAATGTACTGAATAAATACAAATACTGTTAACAAACACTTGACTTTAATATTTTTTCCTATTCAGCCACACAAACATAATCTTTAAACCACTCAAAATTGTACTATAAATAAGAGTATACCAGAGTCCTATGTACACCAATTTACTGATATGCCGCATATTGTCCTCCTTTATGGTGTAATGGAAATGGTCAGGCAAGTTAATAGCTAAGCTAGCTGCTCAACTAGCTTGAAGCAACAGAATAAATAAGTGCTTTGTTAAGTTTAAAACGTGTAGATGGAAGTGTGTAACAGTAGAAAGTAAGAAGATATTAACAAGTAGATTAGTAAGAGTCTAAAAGAGGATAATATAACTGTTGAGCTGCTTTGTTGCGGTTTAGCGACCACTGCCAGGCATGCAAACATGGTCGATCCGTATATCGGTAGTTTTGATACCAAGGGTAGTTTCAGTAAATGATGGATACTAGAGTGATTAAATCAATATTTTATTGTGCCCACATTTTTATGGTTGTTTTTGTTAATGTTTACACATTGAGGAAATGATTCCTTGGACACAGAATAATGACTTTGAGGGTGAAAACTAAACTGTATTGGCAACAGAAAACTCTGATTGTACCATCCCTTTTTCTAACAACATATTTGTAAAAATGTTTTGGTTTTCATAAATTAAGTAAAACTTTTCAGGCAGTGTACCCCTGTGGAATTACATTTCATAACATTTATATTCAAGTTCAGAGGGTTGATAGTCACAGTATATGTTTAATATTAGCCCTGTGAGAAATCACTAGTACATTTTTGACCCTGCTTCTTAAAGGGAAAATGCACTTTTTTTTTTTTGAATGATATAATCGCATTGCCGGCAGTAAGTCGTTTCCAGTGAGGGTTGGACTCCGCCAAGGCTGCCCTTTGTCACCGATTCTGTTCATAAATTTTATGGACAGAATTAATAGGCGCAGTCAAGGCGTTGAGGGGATCCGGTTTGGTGGCTGCAGGATTAGGTCTCTGCCTTTTGCAGATGATGTGGTCCTGATGGCTTCATCTGGCCAGGATCTTCAGCTCTCGCTGTACGGGTTCGCAGCCGAGTGTGAAGCGACTGGGATGAGAATCAGCACCTCCAAGTCCGAGTCCATGGTTCTCGCCCGGAAAAGGGTGGAGTGCCATCTCCGGGTTGGGGAGGAGATCTTGCCCCAAGTGGAGGAGTTCAAGTACCTCTGAGTCTTGTTCGCGACTGAGGGAAAAGTGGATTGTGAGATCGACAGACGGATCGGTGCGGCGTCTTCAGTAATGCGGGCGCTGTATCGATCCGTTGTGGTGAAGAAGGAGCTGAGCCGTAAGGCAAAGCTCTCAATTTACCGGTCAATCTACGTTCCCATCCTCACCTATGGTCATGAGCTTTGGGTTATGACCGAAAGGACAAGATCACGGGTACAAGTGGCCGAAATGAGTTTCCTCCGCAGGGTGGCGGGGCTCTCCCTTAGAGATAGGGTGAGAAGCTCTGTCATCCGGGGAGAACTCAAAGTAAAGCTGCTGCTCCTCCACATCGAGAGGAGCCAGATGAGGTGGTTCGGGCATCTGGTCAGGATGCCACCCGAACGCCTCCCTAGGGAGGTGTTTAGGGCACGTCCGACCGGTAGGAGGCCACGGGGAAGACCCAGGACACGTTGGGAAGACTATGTCTCCCGGCTCGCCTGGGAACGCCTCGGGATCCCCCGGGAAGAGCTGGACGAAGTGGCTGGGGAGAGGGAAGTCTGGGCTTCCCTGCTTAGGCTGCTGCCCCCACGACCCGACCTCGGATAAGCGTAAGAAGATGGATGGATGGATGGATGGATGGATATAATCCTTTTGTAAGACAAGCCCCCATATGTTTTTCTTTTGTAATGCATTCTAACTCGTAAATAAACGCTAGCAAAAGTCAGCTACCAATTGAGCTAATGGAATTGCTCTATTCCGAAAATAAAGCACTCTTAAAAACATCCAAAAGCCTCCATCATCGTTTCATATACACACTGTAAGTATATATGTAATGTAGTAACAGGCACATTCATAACATGTAATATTTATGTATTTTGCTAATTTTGAACATAGTTTTAACAAATTCATCACAACGTTCACTATCACTCATTATAGGCTTAATGAGAGACAACACTACTTTGGGACAAATTATGGTGCAGAAACTTATACATTTGAGCCTGAGTATAAGGAGGATGAGCTACAAGTTTTAGAAGCTGTGTGCTAAACAGATGAAGCTTTAGTGAAACACTAAGCATCATGTAACAATATTGCTAAGTGCTAAACAAGAAATACAAACTACGAACATAATAAAACAACCACTTACTGTACAATGTCTGCTCTCACTGGAATGCCGACTGATGGGATATTCACATCTTTCCGTTTAGATGAAGAATTAATCGTAATCCTCACGAAGGGTTAAATAAAAAAAGGTGCCGCAAACATTTTTATGTTGTCAAAAGTTGACCAACATCTCAGTTTATGTCCACATCCTTCTACTTTCCAGGTGAGACTTTCACTAGCTCAGTTTGTCAGAAGCAGCATAAGCTAGTTAGCGCCCTGTGATCACGGTGCCGCTGAAAATAGTTTGCCTGCGTTAGCGCTTATAATAACAATATCCCTAATACTTGCTTAATACTCAAGTCACGAGATGTAAATGGAGTATTGTTGCCGGTTTTTGGATGTCTTTAGAGGGTTTTATGGGTCATCGGCTTCATTGTTATTTGCCGTATTGTATGAGTTAGAATGCATAAAAAAAAGAAAAGCATATGTGTTTTGGTCTTTTATAGGGATAGTGAGTCATAGGCAGAATTCCAAAAAAAGTGCAGTTCCCCTTTAAAACTTAGACTTAGACTTCCTTTTTATTGTCATTCAAATTTGAACTTTACAGTACAGATAAGAACGGAATTCCGTTGCATTAGCTCGTTGAAGTGCAGGATAAAAGAGCAATAAGGTGCAGATATAAATAAATAAATAATAAAAGAATCTAAATCGAAAGTTGTTGGGAAACGGAAACAAAAAGAGGAGCCAGAATCGTAACAGGCTAGTTTTGGTCATACAATAATCAAGACAATATACAAATATGAGGCAAAATCTTGGAAAAATGTTTGTCCAAAACCAAATTTATCAGAAAAGTGCGGCGTACGGAAATCAATGCATGTTTAAACTCCTAAAGGATGATGTAATCACCTGACTGAATTCTTGGTAGGATTCCCTGACTGAGTTTTAGGGGATTATTAATACCACATCAAATAAAAACTGCAAAGCCTTTTGTAGCTGCAGCACAATAAGTTCATTTCACCGACTTTAAAAGGACTTCTCTGGCATGCAAAACCGCACGCAACCGAGTGGAAACGTGCACGTGCGCCTGTGCGGAGAGGCTCCAGTGGAACGACTCGAAGGCTTTGAAATAACGTTGATGGCGGCACATATTTGGTTCCCTCATGCGTGACACTTTAGAAAAAAAAAAAAACATCCCTCGCCGAATGTCCCCCCCCCCCATTTTTTTTATTGACGAAACTAGCCCCTTAAAGCCAGCGGGGCGGTTCCAAACACGCGGCGAGCCCTGCTGGAAATAAAACCTCATGAAAGGCGTCTTGTAGACGACGGCCGTCGAATGCTGAGCCGTTGTACCTGCAGCTGCTGCCTTTGGGAAACCCCCCCCTGAGTGAGACCAGCGCTTGAGATTGGTCAGGTTATTTTAATCCCCAATGACTGTTTGCTAACTATTCATCATCCCATGCACAGAAAGGGTACTGATGACTCAACAAATTCTTAAATATGGACTCACGTCTTCCAGTAAAAAAGTCCAGATGACCTAATGAGGTCATTTTAATCCGAGCAGAAACTCAAAGGTGACTCTGAGCGACTTGTCGTTTGCTTAAATTTTTCGGAAAACTAATGTAAAGCATCCAAACAGAAGAATTAATGATTATGACATTGTAACAGAAGTATAGATAGAACATTTTAAAAGAGAAAGTAAGCAGATATTAACAGTAAATGAACAAATAGATTAATGATTCATTTTCTACCACTTGTCCTTAATAATTTTGACAAAATAATAGAATGGAAAATGACACAATATGTTACTGCATATGTCAGCAGACTAAATTAGGAGCCTTTGTTTACTTACGTACTAATAAAAGACAAGTTGTCTTGTATGTTCACTATTTTATTTAAGGACAAACTTTCAATAAGAAACATATGTTTAATATACCGTAAGATTTTTTGTTAAAATAAAGCCAATAATGCAATTTTTGTGTTCCCCTTTATTTAGAAAGTATCGAAGTACAGAAACGTATCTAAATAATTTTTGTACTGGTACCAAAATATTGGCATCAGGACAGCACTAATATGTTATATATATTGTTAAATAAAACCTTTGCCTTGTTTTTAATGAATACTTAGGCCTACTACGCTGCTGTATTACAATGTTGGCCATTACGGTGGTACTTGGAGAGCCATATGTTTTTTGAGGTGGTAATTTGTTAAAAAAGTTTGAGAACGACTGATTTAGACAGTAAGAGTATGAACAATGTGAATGAATATTTATTTGCTGAAGTGCAACATTGATAGTTCCATCTTGTCGACTCACTTCGACTTTATTTAATTGTCTTTGTCTGTTCACGCCCACTTTTCATGCCCACTTCTTGTTTTTAAAGGGTGAGAAAACCTTTTAAAGGCCTACTGAAACCCACTACTACCGACCACGCAGTCTGACAGTTTATATATCAATGATGAAATCTTAACATTGCAACACATGCCAATACGGCCGGGTTAACTTATAAAGTGCAATTTTAAATTTCCCGGCAAACTTCCGGCTGAAAATGTTTCGATATGATGACGTTTGCGTGTGACGTCAGCGGTTGACGCGGAAGTATTCGGAGCCCATTGAATCCAATACAAAAAGCTCTGTTTTCATCTCAAAATTCCCCAGTATTCTGGACATCTGTGTTGGTGAATCTTTTGCAATTTATTTAATGAACAATGGAGACTGCAAAGAAGAAAGTTGTAGGTGGGATCGGTGTATTAGCGACAGACTACAGCAACACAACCAGGAGGACTTTGAGGTTAGCAGACGCGCTAGCCGAACGACCTCACCTTGACTTCCTCCGTCTCCGGGCCGCCAACCGCATCGGTGATCGGGTGAAGTCCTTCGTCATACCGTCGATCGCTGGAACGCAGGTGAGCACGGGTCGTGATGAGCAGATGAGAGCTGGCGTAGCTGCAGAGCTAATGTTTTTAGCATAGCTCTGTTGAGGTTCCGTAGCTAAGTTAGCTTCAATGGCGTCGTTAGCAACAGCATTGCTAAGCTTCCTCAAGCTGGAAAGCATTAACCGTGTATTTACATGTCCAGAGTTTGGTAGTATTGTTGATCTTCTGTCTATCCTTCCAGTCAGGGACTTATTTGTTTTGTTTCTATATGCAGTAAAGCCCGATGCTATCACGTTAGCTCAGTAGCTAAAGAGCTTCGCCGATGTATTGTCGTGGAGATAAAAGTCACTGTGAATGTCCATTTCGCGTTCTCGACTCTCATTTTCAAGAGGATATAGTATCCGAGGTGGTTTAAAATACAAATCCGTGATCCACAATAGAAAAAGGAGAGAGTGTGGAATCCAATGAACCCTTGTACCTAAGTTACGGTCAGAGCGAAAAAAGATACGTTCTGCACTGCACGCTAGTCCTTCACTTTCACGTTCCTCATCCACAAATCTTTCATCCTCGCTCAAATTAATGGGGTAATCGTCGCTTTCTCGGTCCGAATCTCTCTCGCTGCCGGTGTAAACAATAGGAAAATGTGAGCAGTCCTTCCTCCGGTAGGGGCAAGGCTTTTTTTTATCAGAGACCAAAAGTTGCGAACTTTGTCGTCGTTGTTCTATACTAAATCCTTTCAGCAAAAATATGGCAATATCGCGAAATGATCAAGTATGACACACAGAATGAATCTGCTATCCCCGTTTAAATAAAAAAAAATCATTTCAGTAGGCCTTTAAGTCCAGAATATTCTGATATTTATTATACAACGTTTTGATTGGTTTATTAAATGTGAGGCATTTTTGGTGTGCAAAAGTGGAAATTTGTGAAAATGTTTAATCTTATTAATATAACATAGTCTGAATGTTTTGAATCGGTTGAGAAACATGAAAGAAGTTGAGCATAAAGAAAAAACAAAACAACAGATGAAAAGAAAAGTAGATATTTTATGGTTAATATAAATATTGGTGATAATACTTCATTCATTGAGTGGTTACAAAAAAGGACAAAAGGGAAAGAAAAATAATGTAATGTTTATTTCCAGTAAGTGTACAGCAGTAGGTTATGTTACACTACACGCTCACAAGAAAGGACACAATATACTTATTCAAGGGTACTGATGCGAGTATTTCCTCCGTGTTAGGATTGGCAAGTAAACAGATACTGTAAAAATAAACATCAGATTTATATGAATATTGTTTAATTTTAAACATATTTCTCTACAAAAATGTAAGACATTAAAAGAGGTTTGTTTGATATTATCAACTTTTCAGCATTTTTGGCTAAATTCTACCTTTTTTGTTCTTTTTTTATGCAGTATTTTATTTCTACAATGCTCTGCTGGCCAATTTAAAGAAAAGAAAAAATTCAGGCCACACCTGGTTTACGCCTTGTAGCAGGAAGACGAAATGTTGCCGCACTACTGGCTTCTTGGCACTAGTCAAAGGCTTGTGAAAGTGTTCTGCACACTTCCACAGTTTGCCTTCTTTCACGGCGCTGCCAATTAGATGCACTTCCAAAAGGTTTGGGCTGAATTGCGAATAGAACAACCTAAGCAGACTTTAGAGCAGGGGTGTAAAACTACGGCACACGGGCCAATTGCGGCCCACCGGCATCTTCAATTTGGCCTGCGAGACGGCACTAGTTAAACAAGCAATCTGGCCGAGCAGGGTGTTTACCTATTAAATTTAAATATCTGAGCGGCCCGATAGGTACTTATTTGCCACCACCTTGTGGACAACGTGAGTCACTTAGGCTAGTGACCATCGAGTCTAATTTCTAGAAACTACATGCACAGCATTTACTTATATCCAAACAACCTTCCCTGGTCAAGGCACAGGAAACAAAATTCAACCAGCACAAAAAGTCAACAAACATGTCATAACACAACCTGCTCACTAAACTTTGTGGATCTTATAAAAAAAAACTGCCAACCGCCATAGAAAATTAATTGCGAGGCATTATAGGGAAACATGCAAAAAACTCCCTTTACACCTAACCATGTTTGGCTCATTTAAGCTGCTTAATATTTCTGATTGACTACCAGTTTTGTAAACAAGGTACTGTAGGAGTTGAACTTTCACATGCTGGTAATATTGAATTCTAATAATTATACTGTATAACCATTAGGGTTGCACATCTCTTTCTGATAAACGATTCGATTTGCATCTAGATACACAGGTTACGATTCAATTCAAAAACGATATCCTTTTATTACAGACCGATTCGATTGGATTCGATTCCGAACGATACGATTCGATTTGACGGTTAATATTCAAGACTCCAAATCCCCAAGCATTGTGGCTTTATGGCACTGGCAAAAAAAAACAGAACAACAAAATCACATGTCAATGTATTTATTTTTAGACATGGACCAAAAAAAGTCTGGCTGAATTGTAGGATGGGAACTCCAGAAGTAAAAGTAGCACAGAATAGTAACAACAAAGTGCAATATTTCAGCCTGAGCATAGTTTTTAACACTAGAGGTAGGTAACAAAGATTCAATATTTCAACCTGAGCATATAGTGTTTTGAACACTAGAGGTAGGTAACAAAGGTGCAACATTACAATGTAAACAAGTTACACACCTATAACACATCTCAAAATGAGATTGCTCGTTGGCACGGGGTTTTAACTCACCGTACTCTTGGCCGTGTTTCCTCTTTGCATGCTGGTCGAGATTTGTAGTGCTGCCAGTGTACGTCAACGATGCTCGACACAATTTACAAATAGCATGGCTTCTGTCGAGCTTCCCTTCCTTCTTATAAAACCCAAAAACTTTCCACACTTTGGATTTCTGTCTCCCCGATGCGTTGAAAATCTTTCTCATTGCATTATCACCAGACTGACGCTTTCGTTCTCCTCCACATTCATTTTCCGTGTTGTCTCTTGTTTATCACTCGTGCTAATACCAGCTAGGCGACTACCGCGTTTGGCGAGTAGCTTCAGCTCTCACGTTGTTTTAGAGACGCTGACGCATATTGTAATCTAGCCAACCCA
>NC_084741.1:23493489-23495989 GCF_033978785.1 Entelurus aequoreus | reverse complement strand
GATTATCAAATTAATCGTTAGTTGCAGCCCTAATATATATATCAATGGCGTGCGGTGAGGTTAATGTCTGGTGAGGCACGACTGCATCATCACAGTCAGATTTACAAACATATGAACCTGCAGTGCAGGTGTACCTAATGTTGTGTTCCTGCAGTGCGAGCATTGTTGTTTTTGAACTTTTTGGCTTCTTGTTAAGTGACTTTTTTTGGGTGGATTCGGTCTTGCACGTGGAGGGTTTGGGTGTGGGCTTTGGTTGGTGTGGCTGCGGCGCTCCCGTCGGGCGGTGCATTCTGCGG
Source organism: Entelurus aequoreus (assembly GCF_033978785.1). Lineage (NCBI taxonomy): Eukaryota > Metazoa > Chordata > Actinopteri > Syngnathiformes > Syngnathidae > Entelurus > Entelurus aequoreus. The sequence goes on along the minus strand of NC_084741.1, from coordinate 23,495,693 downwards.
CGGAGATGCTTGGCACCAGGAGGCGGGGTTATGAGACGAGCCTCACACAGTGTGTCTTTGCAGCAGAGTTTTATAAATGCTCAGCACTAAAAATACATTACACACATACAGTTGTTGACAAAATACACTGTACGTTATATACCTCAGCTAACTAAACTATGGAAATGTATAATATAGTTCATATAGCAATTCGGTCTTACTGCACAGCAGGCCAGCAGTTAGCCGAGTCATTGCGCACAATCCATGTTGAGGCACAAATCAGTGACGTGCCTCAACTGGCTGCTGATCACAGCACCGTCTCTTCTCAGTATTTGAACGGCAAATGTGAAAATAAAAATAAAAATAATCTAAAACTGGTGAAGTTAAATGGAAAATAACTTCAGTATAATCACTGGATACACATAAGAATTTAAATCATTTTTTTTTCTTTTTACTTTTTTTTTTCTTTCCATGATGGCAGGTGAGGCCGTGCCTCCCCTGCCTCTAGTGACGGCACGCCACTGATATATATATATATATATATATATATATATATATATATATATATATATATATATATATATATATATATATATATATATATATATATATATATATATATATATATATATATATATATATATATATATATATATATATATATATATATATATATATATATATATATATCTTTGCATTCAGTTGGCTTTTGGCCCCAGGCCAATTTTTTTTAGCCCAAAGTGGCCCCCAGTCAAAAAGTTTGGACACCCCTGCCTTCGAGGTTCAATTGTAGTGAATGTGCTGAAAGGTGGGCGTGGTTTAATGAATCCTGAGCTGCTGCAGAAGAAATGAAAGACGTGTTTCAAACTTTTGTTCCAGTGCTCCAAAAAAGCAAAGCCTGTTGACATGTCTTCTCTGTGACGTCCAGCATATTTTTCTATTGCCAAAGATAAGTGATGGCTTCGCACGTCCGCCCTTAAAAGATGGAAAATATCTCTCGCCGAGCTCTCTTGATGTCATCTGCGTCTTCCTGAGATGGAAATCAGACAAGAGCCAGACACTTTTTTTAAATTATTTATTTTGCACTCAAACGTCACTCTTGTTTGATTTCACACTGTGGATTTCCACACAAAGCCCACAAATGAAAATACACACCCCACCCCCTGACCATAATGGCTACTGTGACTTTAACATGGAAATGTGTTAAGTGTTTCCGAGATAATTATTTTTTGGGGGCACTAAAAGTACCAACTTTCCAAAGTGGCGCACTTATTAAAGCACCCATAGCATCCAGATGAGCGACATTTTAATATTTTTTGTTCTAGAAAACGAATCTTGGCTGTCATTTTTCACAATATTGATTAGTTTTTGAGTAATTGGTAGATAACTAACTGTTCTTGGAAAAGCCAGAATCAGTATGTCGCCTGCTTTTGGTGTGGCAACTGAACTGGAGTCCATTTTCCCCACATAGACAGTCTGGATAAAGTCATGTAAAATTCTTATTTTGATCACTTGGTTGGGGTCAACAATATGAGCGAAAAATAAATATAAAAGACTCAGAATTCCTTTCATGGACACCATAGCCATGCATTTTCTGCATTTCGTCAAGCATATTGAGGAACACATCTGTAGAAGAGGACGCATAGTGGAATAACAGCACCATGTACATGTACTCATGTAACAGTTGCGTGGCTTTCACACTAAAAATAGACGCAAGTTCAAATCCAGAAAACGGCCTACATGAATCGCATCGAAATAGTCTTCTTTCTTATGAATAACTCGTCAATGGCCCAGAAAGTACATACTTAACAAACACTAAAATATGACTTTAATTAACAATTAACAAACCTTTTAGTATTTTTTAAGTGACCACAATAGAAATGTCACTGACGTAAGAGTCCAAATCAGTGCTAACTTACAAACATAGCAGCACTTTCAGGTGTGCAATTCCATTCATTTAAAATGTCCTTTATAACATTAATTGGAACTAGAAAATTCCCGCGGAAATTTTGATGGGCCTGCTATCTGTGCCCTGGACCTCTAGCTGGGGGTCGCCGGAAGCCACCGTGCTTGAAGATGGTGCAGAGTGTCTGAATCTGTGAGTTTTAGGTGTAACTGTACAAAATGAGCTACAGAGCTAGCCTTAAACGTTAGCATGCTTACATACGAATACTAACATTTAGCATGTGTGCAAACCATAGCATGATAACAGTTAGCATGTTTCA
>NC_084741.1:23478489-23488489 GCF_033978785.1 Entelurus aequoreus | reverse complement strand
CTCCCGTTTTGTGGGTTTCAGGATCGCATTAGTCTTGAGTCATTACTTTTTTTCCATCCATATTCCGACCAAAACCCTTTCTCCTTTGAAGTCAGAATCATTCAAATGATTGCTGCAAATTACACTCCTCTCTACAGGTCTGTTCCATTTTGCTCGGGTCAATTCGACTGAGAAAAGTCCATACTTTCCTAATATTGCCATCATTTGGAAACGTACGCAGTTAGTTTTATTGCTACAAACCTCCAACAATGCATCTGGCAGACATATTTGATCATTCCTTCAGATTCTACGCGACAATATCGTGATTCTTGATGAAGAAAACACATAATACTAGTGGCGTGCGGTGAGGTTCATGTCAGGTGAGGCACTGTCTTCATCACAGTCAGATTTACAAACATATGAACCCTAAAGAGTATCTTATTCACCATTTGATTGGCAGCAGTTAACGGGTTATGTTTAAAAGCTCATACCAGCATTCTTCCCTGCTTGGCACTCAGCATCAAGGGTTGGAATTAGGGGTTAAATCACCAAAAATTATCCCCAGGCACGGCGCCGCTGCTGCCCACTGCTCCCCTCACCTCCCAGGGGGTGAACAAGGGGATGGGTCAAATGCAGAGGACAAATTTCACCACACCTAGTGTGTGTGTGACAATCATTGGTATACTTAACTTTAACTTTACACTTACAAACTGTAGCACACAAAAAAGCACATTTGATTAAAAAACATTGATTATGGTCTTACCTTTACTTATAAGTGCGGGAGCAGTGGTGTTCGTGTTGGAAGAGTTGTGAATGAAGGAAATATAAAATCCGTGCTGCAGTCTGCAGGTGTACCTAATGTTGTGTCCCTGTTCACGGCTCCTCCGGCGCGCCGCGTGGGCATTGTTGTTTTTGCACTTTTTGGCTTCTTGTTAAGTGACTTTTTTTGGGTGGATTCAGTCTTGCACGTGGAGGGTTTGGGTGTGGGCTTTGGTTGGTGTGGCGCTCCCGTCGGGCGGTGCATTCTGCGGCGGAGGTGCTTGGCACCAGGAGGCGGGGTTATGAGACGAGCCTCCAGTTTTATGATCGCTCAGCACAAGAAATACGTTACACACATACAGTTGTTGACAAAATACACTGTACATTATATACCTCAGCTAACTAAACTATGGAAATGTATAATATAATTCATTTAGCAATACGGTCTCACTGCACAGCAGGCCAGCAGTTAGCCGAGTCATTGCGCACAATCCATGTTGAGGCACAAATCAGTGACGCGCCTCAACTGGCTGCTGATCACCGCACCGTCTCTTCTCAGTATTTGAACGGCAAATGTGAAAATAAAAATAAAAGTAATCTAAAACTGGTGAAGTTAAATGGAAAATAATTTTAGTATAATCACTGGATACATATAACAATTTAATTAATTTTTTTCTTTTTACTTTTTTTTTCTTTCCATGATGGCAGGTGAGGCCGTGCCTCCCCTGCCTCTAGTGACTGCACGCCACTGCATAATACGCAGTATGAAATTGCCTCCAGTCGTCTGTAACTGACGTCAGCAGGCTGATGCAGGCCCGCCCATATTTTGGAGCTAAAGGTCTACGTTCCAAAATGTTGTAAAACTTGTTGGAAAACAAGCCTAAAATCACTACGGTTTATTTTTGGGGGGAAGTTTACCTTTAGACATAATTTTAGGTCCAGAACTATGAAATTAGTGCAATATTGTTGGCATTATAGGGCCCTTTAATGCTGACAATTGTTCAGAATAGGGTTGTACGGTATACCGGTATTAGTGTGGTACCTCGATACTGATGAATCATATTCGGTACTATACCACCTGTAAAAAGTACTGGTACAACAATAGTTCAGAATAAGGTGAGTCTTTGTCTTGTCTTCATCAGTCCATGCTTGAAGATGTTTTTTGAGTCATACCAAAGACTATAAAAATGGGACCCATTACCTCCCTGCTTGGCACTCAGCATCAAGGGTTGGAATTGGGGGTTAAAGCACCAAAATTGATTCCCGGGTGCGGCCACCACTGCTGCTCACTGCTCCCCTCACCTCCCAAGGGGTGATCAAGGGTGATGGGTCAAATGCAGAGAAAAATTTCGCCACACCTAGTGTGTGTGTGACAATCATTGGTAGTTTAACTTTAACTTTATAACAGGGTCTTTGTGAGTGTCAATTGGATATATCGCCCTCTAATGGACTGGTATGCACTTTGCAGCGCGTTGTGTCTCGTCAATGTGTATCGTTTTTACATGTTTTAGAACATTCATTGCAGTGCATTGTGTTGACTGTTAGTAGTGCACTAGTTGTGATTGGTACAAATAATAATGATTAAAGTGTAAAAGTGAGGCACTGACTCATAGAAATATACTGCACATAATGATAAATGGAACAAGTTTTTTGGAAATTGAAGGATGTTTTTTTTATTGTTTTTTTTTCCATTGGCAGGTGACTGGAGAGGAAGTGCTTCATGAGCCCAGCTGCTCGCTGCCCTTACAAGTTTATGTGGTGACACATTTCCTGCTGGTCCTGCATACTTACCACGATCTGTTTGAAAACCAAGCGGTACGTACGCCTCACTTTTAGGACAACTGGAAATAAAAGCAAAGACGAAAGCATTTTTTTTTTTTTTTTGTTGCTTTTTTAAGCCTTTTGCAGAGGTTCATACTAACTGGACCCAAGAACGCTTATTTTCCCAGTTAAGGTTGTTGGTCCACACTACTGGTGTTTTAGATAATAGTCTTGGTGAAAATATTGACATTGATGCAAAATCACAAGTGATTTTTTTTTTTTAGACGTTCAAAGCTTAAAAATGAAATGGCATAATTTTTTATCGCTCATTGTGATACCTCTATTCCACAATATGCAGTACATAGATTTCCTTTACTGTCTTTGTAGTTTTAGAAATACTGGTAATTAATGCTCCTCTCTGAGCTGCCACCTTATCGTGGTAGAGTAGTTTGCGGGTCCCAATGATCCTAGGAGCTTTGTTGTCCATGCCCCCTGGTAGGGTCTCCCAAGACAAACAGGTTCTAGGTGAGGGATCAGACAAAGAGCAGCTCGAAGAGTTCTATGGTATTACAAAAACCGAGACTTCGAAGCTAGCTCTTGAGACGTGGAATGTCACCTCGCTGGGGGGGAGGAGCCTGAGCTACTGCGCGAGGTGGAGAAGTTCCGGCTATATATAGCCGGACTCACTTCGACGCACAGCAAGGGCTCTGGAACCAGTTCTCTCGAGAAGGGCTGGACTCTCTTCCACACTGGCGTTGCACGCAGTGAGAGGCGACGGGCTGGGGTAGCAATTCTTGTTGCCACCCCCGGCTCAAAGCCTGCATGTTGGAGTTCAACCCAGTGGACGAGAGGGTAGCTTCCCTTCGCCTTCGGGTGGGGGGACGGGTCCTGACTGTTGTTTGTGCTTATGCAACAAACAGCAGTTCAGAGTACCCACCCTTTTTGGATACACTCGAGGGAGCACTTTCCAGTACTCCCTCGGGTGATCCCCTTGTTCTACTGGGGGACTTCCACACTCATGTTGGCAGGACAGTGAAACCTGGAGAGGCGTGATTGGAAAGAATGGCCGCTCGGATCTGAACCCGAGTGGTGTTTTGTTATTGGACTTTTGTGCTCGTCACAGATTGTACATAACAAACACCATGTTTAAACATAAGGGTGTCTATATGTGCACTTGGCACCAGGACACCCTAGGCCGCAGTTCCATGATCGACTTTGTAGTTGTGTTGTCGGATTTGCGGCCTTGTGTTTTGGACACTCGGGTGAAGAGAGGGGCGGAGCTTTCTACCGATCACTACCTGGTGGTGAGTTGGCTGCGATGGTGGGGGAGGATGCCGGACAGACCTGGCAGGCCCAAACGCATTGTGAGGGTCTGCTGGGAACGTCGAGCAGAGTCTCCTGTCAGAGAGAGTTTCAATTCCCACCTCTGGAAGAACTTTCAACATGTCACGAGGGAGGTGCTGGACATCGAGTCTGAGTGGACCATGTTCCGCACCTCTATTGTCGAGGCGGTTGATTGGAGCTGTGGCCGCAAGGTAGTTGGTGCCTGTCGTGGCGGTAATCCTAGAACCCGTTGGTGGACGCCAGCGGTGAGGGATGCCGTCAAGCTGAAGAAAGAGTCCTACCGGGTTCTTTTGGCTCATAGGACTCTGGAGGCAGCGGACAGGTACCGACAGGCCAAGCGGTGTGCAGCTTCAGCGGTCGCGGAGGCTAAAACCCGGACATGGGAGGAGTTCGGGGAAGCCATGGAAAACGACTTCCGGGCGGCTTCGAAGCGATTCTGGACCACCATCCGCCGCCTCAGGAAGGGGAAGCAGTGCACTGTCAACACCGTGTATGTTGAGGATGTTGTTCTGCTGACCTCGACTGCGAATGTTGTGGATTGGTGGAGGGAATACTTCGAAGACCTCCTCAATCCCACCAACACGTCTTCCTATGAGGAAATAGTGCCTGGGGAATCTGTGGTGGGTTCTCCTATTTCTGAGGCTGAGGTTGCTGAGGTAGTTAAAAAGCTCCTCGGTAGCAAGACCCCGGGGGTGGATGAGACCCGTCCGAAATTCCTTAAGGCTGTGGATGCTGTGGGGCTGTCTTGGTTGACAAGACTCTGCAGCATCGCGTGGACATCGGGGGCCGTACCTCTGGATTGGCAGACCAGGGTGGTGGTTCCTCTCTTTAAGAATGGGAACCGGAGGGTGTGTTCCAACTATCGTGGGATCACACTCCTCAGCCTTCCCGGTAAGGTCTATTCAGGTGTACTGGAGAGGAGGCTACGCCGGATAGTCGAACCTCAGATTCAGGAGGACCAGTGTGGTTTTCGTCCTGGTCGTGGAACTGTGGACCAGCTCTATACTCTCAGCAGGGTCCTTGAGGGTGCATAGGAGTTTGCCCAACCAGTCTACATGTGTTTTGTGGACTTGGAGAAGGCATTCGACCGTGTCCCTCGGGACGTCCTGTGGGGAGTGCTCAGAGAGTATGGGTATCGGACTGTCTGATTGTGGCGGTCCGCTCCCTGTATGATCAGTGTCAGAGCCTGGTCCGCATTGCCGGCATTAAGTCGGAGACGTTTACAGTGAGGGTTGGACTCCGCCAATGCTGCCCTTTGTCACCGATTCTGTTCATAACTTTTATGGACAGAATTTCTAGGTGCAGTCAGGGCGTTGAGGGGATCCGGTTTAGTGTCCGCAGGATTAGGTCTCTGCTTTTTGCAGATGATATGGTCCTGATGGCTTCATCTGGCCAGGATCTTCAGCTCTCACTAGATCGGTTCGCAGCCAAGTGTGAAGCGACTGGGATCGGTGCGGCGTCTTCAGTAATGCGGACGCTGTATCGATCCGTTGTGGTGAAGAATGAGCTGAGCCGGAAGGCAAAGCTCTCAATTTACCGGTCGATCTACGTTCCCATCCTCACCTATGGTCATGAGCTTTGGGTTATGACCGAAAGGACAAGATCACGGGTACAAGCGGCCGAAATGAGTTTCCTCCGCCGGGTGGCGGGGCTCTCCCTTAGAGATAGGTTGAGAAGCTCTGCCATCCGGGAAGAGCTCAAAGTAAAGCCGCTGCTCCTCCACATCGAGAGGAGCCAGATGAGGTGGTTCGCCCGAATGCCTCCATAGGGAGGTGTTTAGGGCACGTCCGACCGGTAAGAGGCCACGGGGAAGACCCAGGACACGTTGGGAAGACTATGTCTCCCGGCTGGCCTGGGAACGCCTCGGGATCCCCTGGGAGGAGCTGGACGAAGTGGCTGGGGAGAGGAAAGTCTGGGCTTTCCTGCTTAGGCTGCTGCCCCCGCGACCCGACCTCGGATAAGCGAAAGAAGATGGATGGATGGATGGTAATTAATGTAAGTTAGAAAATATAAATGGCAGTACAATTTTTGAAATTTAAAAAGTAATTGAAAAACAAATTTGTTTAAAATAATAATAAAAGTTGAAAGTTGAAACAGGTGACCATTGAACCCTGTAAGCACTTACCTTCCTCTAAAAAAACTATTAAAACATTATTATTTTTAAATGAATAACATTTTAAATAAAAAAATCTGAAAACTTATAAAAAAATGTGCAGTGTATGAAAAAAAAATCGAAAATTAAATGGATGAAGAAATAACTCAACAGCAGATGTTAGGAGGCCATTCAAAAGACGAATTGTGTTTTCACTCGTGGTGCCACGATACACAAAATTCAAGGTTCGGTACAGTTCTATACTTAAGGGGCAGAGCTTTTCAAATTGTGGGTCGGAACCCCATCGTGGGCAGCAGTAAGGTGCCAGGAAGATCCTGAGGCGCAGGGGAGATTTTCATTATTTGTGAGCTTTTGCTTCAGCACAAAACGCATTTGAGTAATTCACAATATGATAAGACAGCAATCTGTACTGACTGAAAAACATGTACAATCGTATTACAGTATCTGTAAAGTATTAGCCCACATTTCATGTTTTGTTTGTACACAGCTAGCCAAACAGCCTATGACATGCTGCATGTATCATGATTAATATAAAGTGTGACTCACTCGATGGACAATTGTCTGTTTGATCCAGCTGGCCTGGGACATTTTTTCTGGTTTATTTGGGTAAGCACTCAATTTGTCATGAGAGAAAATAATTGGGACACATTGCTTTTGTTTCAATGTTTGATATTTTTTTTATTAAAAATAGTCATTTTCATGCTTTTCTTCATTTGTAGTTTATTGAAATGACCAATATTTTTTTCAAATGCAGCATGCCCTGAAAGATGAATGTTATTTTTGATGTAGTTTAGCATTTGTGACACTTGCGTCTTACTGTTGTACTTTTTTCAACATCCTTGGCATCAGGGTCATATCTGTCATACCTTGAGGTGTGAGTGTCCCAGTTTAGGAGTTTGACGGTAGAGCCGTCTATCGGTTAAAAATGCTTTAGGTTGCGAGCCAAAATTTGGGTTACCAGCCTCCCCATCGCTCGTTTGCATAGCAAATGTCACTGTGAACTAAAGCAACCAGTCCTACTCGCTAACTTCAGCTTATAGCTAGAGAATAGAGGTCGATGTAACTTTGTTTTTTTATGCATCGGAAGGAAGTGAGTATGAAGGTCAGTGCTGAGAACGAGTGGTTAATATTCATTGAAATAAATAAATAAATAATCAAAAGCATGATTATTAGCGTGTAGCTAACTTGTGAAGCAGTTGGAGCGTAGCACTGCTAGTCTGCACAATACTGAAGCTGAGTCGATAACGCCAGCCATGGACATTCAAATAATATACAAACAGTGGGCATTAATCCATGGAAATATGTGCTGTTTATCATTCACAATCCTTATGTAAGACAAGAACATGCATGCTTGGCTTTTTTATGCATTCGAAATCGTACATAAATAGCTAGCAATTGAGTCAACAGATGAAGGACCCTTTATTACGCTCATTATACCCTCTAAAAAGCATCCAAAAACTGCCAACAATATTCCATTTACATGTGGTGACCTGAAAATTAACCAAATATGAGTGATATTGTTATTACAATAATTAATAATTAAGCGGTGCATTGATAGCAGTGAGCTAATGCTAGCTTACGCTGCTTATGTTGACACACTAAACCGGGAGGTGCTTCTGCTTTGTTTCAAACTTGCTAAAAGTAAATTTTAGATTATAATTCATGCATCTCTCACCTGGTATGTACAAACCCCGTTTCCATATGAGTTGGGAAATTGTGTTAGATGTAAATATAAACGGAATACAATGATTTGCAAATCATTTTCAACCCATATTCAGTTGAATATGCTACAAAGACAACATATTTGATGTTCAAACTGATCAACTTTTTTTTTTTTTGCAAATAATCATTAACTTTAGAATTTGATGCCAGCAACACGTGACAAAGAAGTTGGGAAAGGTGGCAATAAATACTGATAAAGTTGAGGAATGCTCATCAAACACTTATTTGGAACATCCCACAGGTGAACAGGCAAATTGGGAACAGGTGGGTGCCATGATTGGGTATAAAAGTAGATTCCATGAAATGCTCAGTCATTCACAAACAAGGATGGGGCGAGGGTCACCACTTTTTCAACAAATGCGTGAGCAAATTGTTGAACAGTTTAAGAAAAAGCTTTCTCAACCAGCTATTGCAAGGAATTTAGGGATTTCACCATCTACGGTCCGTAATATCATCAAAGGGTTCAGAGAATCTGGAGAAATCACTGCACGTAAGCAGCTAGGCCCATGACCTTCGATCCCTCAGGCTGTACTGCATCAACAAGTGACATCAGTGTGTAAAGGATATCACCACATGGGCTCAGGAACACCTCAGAAACCCACTGTCAGTAACTACAGTTGGTCGCTACATCTGTAAGTGCAAGTTAAAACTCTCCTATGCAAGGCGAAAACCGTTTATCAACAACACCCAGAAACGCTGTCGGCTTCGCTGGGCCTGAGCTCATCTAAGATGGACTGATACAAAGTGGAAAAGTGTTCTGTGGTCTGACGACTCCACATTTCAAATTGTTTTTGGAAACTGTGGACGTCGTGTCCTCCGGACCAAAGAGGAAAAGAACCATCCGGATTGTTATAGGCGCAAAGTTGAAAAGCCAGCATCTGTGATGGTATAGGGGTGTATTAGTGCCCAAGACATGGGTAACTTACACATCTGTGAAGGCGCCATTAATGCTGAAAGGTACATACAGGTTTTGGAGCAACAAATGTTGCCATCCAAGCAACGTTACCATGGACGCCCCTGCTTATTTCAGCAAGACAATGCCAAGGCACGTGTTACATCAACGTGGCTTCATAGTAAAAGAGTGCGGGTACTAGACTGGCCTGCCTGTAGTCCAGACCTGTCTCCCGTTAAAAATGTGTGGCGCATTATGAAGCCTAAAATACCACAACGGAGACCCCCGGACTGTTGAACAACTTAAGCTGTACATCAAGCAAGGATGGGAAATAATTCCACCTGAGAAGCTTAAAAAATGTGCCACCTCAGTTCCCAAATGTTTACTGAGTGTTGTTAAAAGGAAAGGCCATGTAACACAGTGGTGAAGATGCCCTTTCCCAACTACTTTGGCACGTGTTGCAGCCATGAAATTCTATGTTAATTATTTGCACAAAAAAAAATCTAGTTTATGAGTTTGAACGTCAAATATCTTGTCTTTGTAAAGCATTCAATTGAATATGGGTTGAAAAGGATTTGCAAATCATTGTATTCCGTTTATATTTACATCTAACACAATTTCCCAACTCGTATGGAAACGGGGTTTGTAGACAAATGTGGCCATGGTCCACTTTCACATCTCCCGAGATGGTGATAAAGACACAAAAAGACGCTTGTTGCAGCAACTTTTGTTTAACCAAACGTAATTATGTGAGTGTTCCATCGGTTGACACCCCAGCGAGATTAGAAATATTACTGTTAGTTTTTCATTTATCATGCTTTATTATGGTTAGTTTGTATGTTTAACACCTAGAAATGCTGCGGATGCTATATGGTGTCTCTATCCGTGTACCATTCCTTCATTCGTTTTTCAAGATAAAACCAAAATTGTCACAATGAAACTGTATCCATCACTCGGCTTCTAAAACTTATTGCTCATACTCTTTGTGTTCAGGCTCAAAAATATAAGGTCCTAGATCATAATTTTTCCCAAAGTAATCATTGGCTCTCACAAAGTCAATTTGATTAGCATCGTTGTTGATGGAGAAGGGATCTGTGGTTCCTAGCGTGACATCACGCGATCACATGACCGGCTTGCTAATTATCTCATCAAAATGGCTCGGAAATCTCAGTGAGATTGATACTATTTTGATCATATCTATTTACGCGCAAACTTTGGAAGTCTTTTGGTGTCATAAATCAGATTTAATAGCTTCGATATATACGCAACTTATTTGTCCACTCTACTGGTACTTTAAGGCATTAGCCATGTTGCAAAGAGCCATCTTCGCATGTAGCGTCTTTCTGCAGCTTGGTCTAAATAGTGGAAGGCGCACGTCCTCATCGCCAGAAGTTGATGATGTAAATATGAAAATGTGTGTCGTTGGTTTC
>NC_084741.1:23413489-23460989 GCF_033978785.1 Entelurus aequoreus | reverse complement strand
CAACATACTTGCCAACTTTGAAACCTCCGATTCCGGGAGGTGGGGGGTGGGGTGGGGCGTGGTTGGGGGCGTGGTTAAGAGGGGAGGAGTATATTTACAGCTAGAATTCACCAACTCGAGTATTTCATATATATATATATATATATTATATATATATATATATATATATATATATATATATATATATATATGTATATATATATGTATATATATATATATGTATATATATATGTATATATATATATATATATATATATATGTATATATATATGTATATATATATGTATGTGTATATATATATATGTATATGTGTATATATATATATATATATATATATATGTATATATGTATGTATGTATGAAATACTTTACTTTCAGTGAATTCTAACTATATATATATATATATATATATATATATATATATATTTATATTTATTTATTTTATTATACATATAAATAAAATAAATACTTGAATTTCAGTGTTCCGGAGGCTATCCAGTAGATGGCAGTATTGTCCTGTTTAAGAGTGTCACAACATTGCTGTTTACGGCAGACGAACTGCTTTACGGTAGACGAAAACGTGACTGCTGTTGTTGTGTGTTGTTACCGCGCTGGGAGGACGTTAATGAAACTGCCTAACAATAAACCCACATAAGAAACCAAGAACTCGCCCTCGATCATTCTACAGTTAAAACGTGATTGGGCAGGCACGCTGTTTATATTGTGGGAAAGCGGACGTGAAATCAGACTGTTGCCGCTGTCCCCACTCAGGTCCGCATGGAGCTGGAGGGGGCGTGGCCTCCAGCTCCGGCTGAATTCCGGGAGATTTTCGGGAGAAAATTTCTTCCGGGAGGTTTTTGGGAGAGGCGCTGAATTCCGGGAGGGTTGGCAAGTATGCCGGCCAACCTCCAATTAGTTTAAATTTCAACACAATTCCACCATAGAAAATAATAGAAAAGGTCACGTTTATTGTATATTTATGCGCTCTTTAACGGCCATTGACGTTATGTCCCGCTGCTTAGGTCGCTGGCATCCTTCTTGGAGATGCTGCGCTGTGCCGCCATGGTGACGATGCTGCGGTACAATCACTTGAGGCTCCCCTATTCTTCTCTGGCTATGCCCACTGAGGTAAGACCACCTACATTATAAAATTTGGCACCTCATCATCAATTAATTAGCAGTGATTTAGAAATATTAGTGTCACGTTCAGGGGCGTCAGGGGTAGGGTTGGGTATCGTTTGAATTCGAACGATTCCGATTCTTTGTTTCGATTCCGATTCCTGGTGATTCCCGATTCCGATTCTTTTAAGAGGCAGGGTAAAAAAAAAGTTTAGGATATTTTAAATGAGCTAGCTAACCTACAGTCTTTCTGAATGAAATAGTCTGACATTCTCCATCAATTTTAATTCTATTAACTTTTTATGAACTTTACTATAAATTCCTCACAGGGCTGTTTTCAACTAGAATATAAATATCAAATCTATGAACTTGAATATAAATATTATAAATTATGAATACATTTTCCCAGGGGTACACTTTCCTCAAGAGAGCTTTATTTTTGAAAACCTCATGAAAACACATTTACACATAAGTGTATGATGCTGCAGGAAACCTCATGAAAACACCTTTACACATAAGTGTATGATGCTGCAGGAAACCTCATGAAAACACATTTACACACACAAGTGTATGATGCTGCAGGTACTTAAAAATGTTACCGTGCTCCCACTGATGGGCTAACCTGGTGCAGAAAAGCAATTAAACAATAAGAAACAACTTGTAAAACCCAGTCCAGATTAGCAGCAGGTACAGTATAAAATCAGAGACAGTTCTTGTTTAGGAAAATGACCATTTCCGCCTTCTCAGGCAGGATGCGTGAGCGTTCTGGACAGATAGTGTCTCCTGCTGTGGAAAATACACGTTCGCTGGGTGTGGAAGAAGCTTGAACGCCGAAATAGGAGAAAGCGAGATATGACAGCAAAGGATAAGTCTTTTGTTGGTTCCACCGGACCACCACCATGCAGCAGGGTCGTCAGACATAAGTATCGGTGGAACGTCCTGGTACATCTGCAGCTCTCTCTCCACTCGTTTCTTGATGGACATGGAGCTCTGTTATTTCGCGGTTATTTCATTTTTTTTTTTAAAGTAAAGCCACACTTTCGACCACCGACGCCCGCAGTGGCGTGCGGTGAGGTTAATGTCTGGTGAGGCACACTGCATCATCACAGTCAAATTTAAAAACATATGAACCTGCAGTGCAGGTGTACCTAATGTTGTGTCCCTGCGGTCGTTCGCGGCTCCTGCAGCGCGAGCATTGTTGTTTTTGCACTTTTTGGCTTCTTGTTAAGTGACTTTTTTTGGGTGGATTCGGTCTTGCACGTGGAGGGTTTGGGTGTGGGCTTTGGTTGGTGTGGCCGCGGCGCTCCCGTCGGGCAGTGCATTCTGCGGCGGAGGTGCTTGGCACCAGGAGGCGGGGTTATGATACGAGCCTCACACAGTGTGTCTCCGCAGCAGATTTATGATCGCTCAGCACTAAAAATAAGTTACACACATACAGTTGTTGACAAAATACACTGTACATTATATACCTCAGCTAACTAAACTATGGAAATGTATAATATAATTCATATAGCAATACGGTCTCACTGCACAGCAGGCCAGCAGTTAGCCGAGTCGCAATCCATGGTGAGGCACAAGTGCCTCAACTGGCTGCTGATCACCGCACCGTCTCTTCTCAGTATTTGAACGGCAAATGTGAAAATAAAAATAAAAATAATCTAAAACTGGTGAAGTTAAATGGAAAATAACTTTAGTATAATCACTGGATACATATAACAATTTAATTTTTTTTTTTCTTTTTACTTTTTTTTTCTTTCCATGATGGCAGGTGAGGCCCCGCCTCCCCTGCCTCTAGTGACGGCACGCCACTGGACGCCCACTATCCATGCTTGAGCTTGACTGACTCGCTCGGCTATGCTAACACTTCCGGCGGTGGGCGCTTCTTCGTTGGTGTTCAGCGGCTTCTTCTTCCGGTTCGGCGGACATATTTTTTTCCGGTCGGCGGACTGGGTATCGAAAATAGGAATCGAAATTTAAACTTTTGAACGATTCCTGGAGAATCGGAAAGTTATTCCCGGTTCCAATCGATACTCGATACTCGATACCCAACCCTAGTCAGGGGGAGGGCTGGGTGGTGAGGTTTGGTTGTGGGCTTTTTCATTTTTTTTGGCACTTGACCAATGTTAATGTAAAATAAATATAGCCTTGAACGTTCAATAATAAAGTTGCTTAAACAAAATGAATGTCTAAAACTACCTAGCCTTCCTATTAAAAATACAAAATGGGTTATTCCACCAAGTTAGCAGCAAACCTAACTTTGAACACTTCACTCAGCACAGATGGCATAATGTCGTTAAAGCTAATCTTTAATATAATACATCTGTCTGGGGCTGCATAGGAGAAAGTTCTGTACACATTTGCATCTTATTAGCAATAACTGTGGTGCATTGAAAGACCTCCATAAAAGTTGGAAATTGAGGCGTCACTAGTTTTGAAGACAGATAGATGCACTACTAACATAATCATAACGATGATATATTATAATCATAGTATTCTAATTGTATTATATTGTTATTATATTATTAATCCTATTTATATCAGAATGTATACTTTACATTTTGAAGTAGAGGGAAACTTGACAGAATTATAATCATATTTAAGAAAATAATGACAACTTTTTTACTTATTAAAATCATATTCTGGACACTATGTTGAGTTTGTTGACACTTTTGTAAAAAAAATAAATGAATAACTTTTTTTAAAACGAAAACAAATATTTTATGGGGGTTTTATCAAGATATGTAAATTAATCCCATCCTTGAATAATAAAGGTTTTTAAAAAGCTGTTTTCAACTAAATCTATGCAATAATTAGTTTTTAGTGCATGTAAACATACAAAGTGTGTGTATGAGGTGGTGACTTTGGGTTTAAGGTGGGATGGTTCTTCTGTCTGGGGGCCCTGCATTTGGTGCTCAGCCCCTGGTCACATTTATTAGTTTAAATGATATTGGTAAAACAGCAAAACAGCCATTTATTTTGTTACATCGTAAATAAGTTACACTTTATCAATAATAGTATGACAGAGAAGGGGCTGTTTGCAACTTCCTCAGTTATATTTATAACTGTCTATAATTTTCACAATTATGGAATAAAAAAAAAGTTCCCGGCCCGAATGTTTTAATTTATTTATGGCGGTCATTTACCGTCCACACATACGCGTAGGGAGAGTGTGCACATATACATATATATGTTGTTATTATAATAAAATATACATTCAATGACAGCTAACGCTAACAATCCAAATCCCAATAATTACCCAACACCCAAAGTGTAGTTACGTCATTGCAAACTAGAAGCCACCAGAGAGCGGGATATATTGTGTAAAATACATTGGAAAGTTAGTGCCCTCTAGGCGTCTGTGTAAATATTGCAAACAGACCCTTTAATAAATAAATACACATAGAATGTATCATTATGCTTAATAATTGTAAACATTTTGGTGTTCTTCTTCAAATAATCCCAACTTCTACATCTAGTTGTATTCTACTTCAAATGTTTAACTGAGTGCAACACTTTTGAGATCTGGTGTTAATTAAGAGTTGAAATAGTGAAGATGGAAACGTGAAGTATTGTGACGCAGCACGGGTAGATGGTTGTGAAGTATTTCATCTAATTAAGTCCTTGACTTGATGGTTAACGAGTTGAAGGTCACGCAGGTGGTCATTGTGATTTTTCTGACCTTTCCGTGGTGTCTCTGCCCGTGTGTGCGCTGTGTGGTCCACTTGGTGTGCGAGCGGGGGCGCTAGGTCCAGCCGGCGGCCTGATGATCTATGAGTCCAGATGCAACGGCCAATTGACCATAAAATTTGGCGTGCCTTTCTGGCTCTGGCAAGCCCGACTGTAAATGGCGGCCTGACCTCTCATTATTTGCACCACCTCTCTTTCTCTCTCTCTCATTCTTTCTGCCCGCCGCTCGCCATCCCAGCATGGGCGAACTGGGGCGATGCTTCTGGAACCAATTAGTGCCGTCTGCCACTAACTAGAGCCGGCTGATGAGATTTGCACGTGAGCGCTGAGTCGCCGTTTTTATTGTCTCATGACTTCACATCTGTGCTGCTCAGGTGTTGCAGAGACAATTCAGGTTTTTCCTCACCATTAAAAAGTATTTTCCCTACAGCAGGGATCCTCAAACTGTGGTACTGCTACGCATCTAGCGCCACGCCAAATAATCATTTGAGTTTTCCCATATCAAACAGTGTTACTGTTCAAACTGTGTGTCATGTTACAGTGCCCAAAATATAACCGTATTTTCACACGGTATTTAAGCCACACCCACTAAATTTTAGGGAAAATATTTTTAGCCGGACCGGACTTTAAGCGGAAGATATACACATTGCGAAATTAGTTATTTGCACAGAAAGATTTTGTAAATGTTTGTTTACATACATTAATCGTTTCCAAACGGTGTCTGTAACATGCCAGTAAAACAACTGATGAAACAAAACCGAAGTCATCGTCGTGGACCCACTAGCTGCGGAAGCTAGATCTCCAATCAGCTAAACAGGCTCAATAACTCCACGGTGACGTTATGGTGAATTTACTGAGGATTTTTGTGCAACTGAAACAAAGCATAATGCCATTGTAATTCAATAATACTAACACAGACACTCGTAAACGTGTTAGCATATTAGCTAATGCTAATGCCGCTCGCTTGATTACATTACAATAGCACGTACAAATAGGCATGTAAACACTCCTACAGACATTACACATGGGGCTGTTTAGTGAGTATCAACAGTTTTAATTGTTTTGTAAAACTTACAAACGTTGTTTGGAGTGATTAATGAAGAATCCATGCTAGTACAACGCCATGGACTGCTAGAACACTGAACTGCATGCCGGTTAAAGGCCTACTGAAACCCACTACTACCGACCACGCCGCAGTCTGATAGTTTATATATCAATGATGAAATCTTAACATTGCAACACATGCCAATACGGCCGGGTTAGATTAGTAACGTGCAATTTTAAATTTCCCGCGGAATATTCTGCTGAAAACGTCTCGGTATGATGACGTTTGCGCATGACGTCACGGATTGCGCGGACATATTGGGACACCATTGTGGCCAGCTATTAAGTCGTCTGTTTTCATCGCAAAATTCCACAGCATTCTGGACATCTGTGTTGGTGAATCTTTTGCAATTTGTTTAATAAACAATGAAGACAGCAAAGAAGAAAGCTGTAGGTGGGATCGGTGTATTAGCGGCTGGCTGCAGCAACACAACCAGGAGGACTTTGAGTTGGATAGCAGACGCGCTACCGTGAGTACAGCTTTGGCTTCCAAACATTTGATCGCTTGCCCGTACGTGCGTGCCGCTATGTGCATGTCACATACGTAACTTTGGGGAAATATATGTGCTGTATGAACTGTACGGAGGTGAACGGTACTTTAGGCTGTGGGATTGAGTGTGTTGTGCGGGTGTTTGAGTTGCATTGGTGGGTTATATGGACGGGAGGGGGGAGGTGTTTGTTATGCGGATTCATTTGTGGCATATTAAATATAAGCCTGGTTGTGTTGTGGCTAATAGAGTACATATATGTCTTGTGTTTATTTACTGTTTTAGTCATTCCCAGCTGAATATCAGGTCCCACCCGCCTCTCACAGCATCTTCCCTATCTGAATCGCTTCCACTGCCCTCTAATCCTTCACTCTCACTTTCCTCATCCACAAATCTTTCATCCTTGCTCAAATTAATGGGGTAATCGTCGCTTTCTCTGTACGAATTGCTCTCGCTGCTGGTGGCCATGATTGTAAACTGTGCAGATGTGAGGAGCTCCACAACCTGTGATGTCACGCCACTTCCGGTACAGTCAAGGCTTTTATATCAGCGACCAAAAGTTGTGAACTTTATCATCGATGTTTTCTACTAAATCCTTTCAGCAAAAATATGGCAATATCGCGAAATGATCAAGTATGACACATAGAATGGACCTTCTATCCCCGTTTAAATAAGAAAATTTCATTTCAGTAGGCCTTTAAAGTAAAATAAAAAACTACCTGTAAATGGCACCTGCAGTGAGCGAATTTGTCCAAAAGATGGCGCCATACTACTAACAATAAAACACCTAAGTGTTGTTGCTTGTTTTTTTGTTTTTTTTATGAAATTAGTTTTATTATTGCTGTTAACGAGAAAAACATCCATGACTTGGGTTGAAAGTTTAGGAAAAAAGTAGCGGCTTATAGTCTGGAATTTACGTCACCTTAATTGTTTTCAAACGGTAACGTGGCAGTAAAACGGCTGATTAAACAAAACAGAAGTCATCGTCGTGGACCCACTAGCTGCGGAAGCTAGCGCTCCAATCAGCTAAACAGACTCAATAACTCCATGGCGAGGTTTCGGTGAATTTACAGAGGAATTTATGAAACTGTAAGAATATAAAAAGAATGCCATTGTAAGTTAATAATACTAACACAGACACTCATAAATGTGTTGGCATATTAGAGAATGCTAACGACGCTAGCGTCATTACATTACGATAGCACGTACAAATATACATGAAAACATTCCTGCAGACATCACACGGCATGGCTCGGTCGGTAAAGCGGCTGTCCCAGCAACTTGAGGGTTTCAGATTTGGACCGTCGTAGTCACTGTCGTTGTGTCCCTGGGCAAGATACTTTACCCACCTGCTCCCAGTCCCACCCACACTGGTTTAAATGTAACTTAGATAATGGGTTTCACTATGTAAAGCGCTTTGAGTCCATTCATCCATCCATTTTCTACCGTTTATCCTTTTCGGGGTTGCGGGGGGTGCTGGAGCCTATCCCAGCTGCATTCGGGCGGTAGGCGAAAGGGTACACCCTGGACAAGTCGCCACCTCATCGCAGGGCCAACACAGATAGACAACATTCGCACTCACGTTCACACACTAGGGCCAATTTAGTGTTGCCAAACAACCTATCCCCAGGTGCATGTCTTTGGAGGTGGGAGGAAGCCGGAGTACTCGGAGGGAACCCACGCAGTCACGGGGAGAACATGCACACTCCACACAGAAAGATCCCGAGCGCAGGATCGAACCCAGGACTTTCGTATTGTGAGGCAGACGCACTAAACCCTCTTCCACCGTGCTGCCCCTTTCTTTCTTCCTGGAGGTACTGCAATACCAGGTCGATGCGTGGAGTGGACGGGGCAAGCTTTGAGTCACTAGAGAAAATCACTATATAAATGTAATTAACTTCACTTAATTTCACACATGGAACGGTTTAGTAAGTGTAAACGGTTTTAATTATATTGTAAAACTTACAAACGTTGCTTGGAGTGATAAATGTAAAATCCACAAGAGGAGAACGCTGTGAACATCACTTCTGCTTCCGGTTGAAAGCACTAAATAGAAGGACACTGCAGCACCTGCAGTGAGCAAATTCGTATAAAAGATGGTGCCATAGCACAAACCATAACACACTTTCTGAGCGTTTACTTGGGTTTTACTATTTGCATTATGGCCGTCAGCAAAGAAAACTGCCTAAATTAGCCGCACCGTTTTATAAGCCACGGGGTGCAAAGCGTAGAAAAAAAGTTTGCGGCTAATAGTCCGTAATTTACAGTAAATATATTTGTTAAATAAAACACCTTTCTTGTTTTTAATGAATACTTAGGCCTACTATGCTATTGCATTATAATGTTGGGCATTTTGGTGTTACTTGGAGAGCCAAGTGTTTTCTAAGGTAGTACTTTGAGAACCACTGCCCTGGAGCTAACCAAAACTTCAGCACTGGATTTACGCTGCCCGGCAGTCACCGTTGAGCAAATCATTTGACGCGATTTCAAGTGGCAGTGCTTGATTTGGAACATTCCGCTCGCAGGTGGCGCTGGTTGAAAATCCTCACAATTGGTTCCTGACATGCCCTTTACGTGAAACCTCCCCCCAACATTTAACGACCTCTGACGTGTGACTGGAACAGGCCACTTTTTGAAGTCAAGCCAATCAATTAAAAAGTTGCAGGCGGGGGAATTCATATTTAATTGTCCTCAGGCCCCTGTGACTGTACATTTGCACCCAGCAAAAGAAGCCGCGGTGCGTTTGCGGTCCTTGAAAGCCGCTGGTGTGATATATGGCACCCTTAAAGCTCGCGATGGTATTTATGGCAGTTCTGGAGAGTTCCCCCCGTAAAGCTTGCAGGCTTGACCTGTAAACCACCGCTGCCTCCCGACGCCCACTCGCCTGCTCATATAGCCACGTCTGTGGGGATCACACCAAGGCCTCTAGACGGGAAGCTGGCAACCGTCTGTGTGAATGAACTGTGGAGCGAATGAGGTTATGATCCTATTGGGCGTGCACCGGTATTTATGCAATGCACATTGTTTTCTAACATCATAGCAAACCGAACACACGTGGTACTCTTAAAAACAGACAAACCATTGAAGAATACTAAGTGTTTCATTTCATAGGCGAGTCGTCATTCCTGCGTCCAGCGTCATCAGTTGTGGTTCTGATGCTCTATTGCGCTGCAGGGCTTTTCGCCAGGCTTGTTTTTCAGAATTTGGATTCATTTTGCGCTGATATGTGCAAGAAATACAGTGAAACTTCCATTTCCGAAATTACCGTAAATTCCAGACTCAAAGCCGCTACTTTTTTTCCTACACTTTGAACCATGCGGCTTACAAGTCGGAGCAGCTAGTTTATGGATTTTTCTTCGCTGACGCCCAAGTATAATGTAAATAGTTTAAAAAAAAACAAAAAAACAATCAAACACCCATTAAAAAAGCTAAAAATAAAGACAACTTCAGATTGTTTTCTTTGTCTTACTTTGGCCAAAAACAAACATATTACAAATAATCATCTCAAAATTCTTCAAGTTAGTTAAAAGTTGAGGAAAAAATTGGTGCGGTTTCAAAAAACCCATGAAGACCACAATGTGAATTATATTTGTGAAGTGAATTATATTTATATAGCGCTTTTCTCTGGTGACTCAAAGCGCTTTTACATAGTGAAACCCAGTATCTAAGATACATTTAAACCAGTGTGGGTGGCACTGGGAGCAGGTGGGTAAAGGGTCTTGCCCAAGGACACAATGGCAGTGACTAGGATGGCGGAAGCGGGGATCGAACCTGGAACCCTCAAGTTGCTGGCACGGCCACTCTACCAACTGAGCTATACCGCCCCGATGAACTTAGACTTTGCCTCACTGTTTTTACAAAGCCATTAAACTTCAAGCACTTCCTGTTTAGCGTTATCACGTTGGCAGTTCACCATTAAAGACGTTTGGAAAAGCGGCATTGGCGACATCCGCAACTGCCACAACACATTCATTTATTATCATGCAACTATTACAATAATAATAAACATAACAAAAATGAGACCATATTAGCCGAACTCAATGTAACATAACTACAAACTTAACCAACGTGATCACACATTAAAACACATTTTTACCATGGAGTTCAGGGTGCGCATCAGGCATTCAACCAATTGCAAGCGCTGCATCGAACTCTAAAAATATGATGGTTATGTTGACTTAAGTCTTTGCATTTTACCGTTTCGTTATTTTATCCGTTAAGTGGATCATCGGTGGCGACTTGTCCAGGGTGTACACCGCCTTCCGCCCGATTGTAGCTGAGATAGGCTCCAGCACCCCCCGCCACCCCGAAAGGGATAAGCAGTAGAAAATGGATGGATCATTTACAATGAAAGAGGGTATTGCCGCTACTGCCGCCATCTGCTGCCAGCCACAAAAGGAGCAGCTGATTGCTTGCACCTGCGCTAGTTGGAGTAGCGGCAGCCAATCCAGACGGCGGTTAAAGTCAGCTGACACGTCATCTTTAAACACTCTCAAGTGTGACGTGGGTTACACTTGAATCGCTATTGCGACATACAGTGGACACATTTAGAACAGCAGTTTCTCTCATTAAAAAATTTATTTAATTTTTATA
The DNA here is from genome assembly GCF_033978785.1 of Entelurus aequoreus. Lineage (NCBI taxonomy): Eukaryota > Metazoa > Chordata > Actinopteri > Syngnathiformes > Syngnathidae > Entelurus > Entelurus aequoreus. The sequence goes on along the minus strand of NC_084741.1, from coordinate 23,449,999 downwards.
TTTCGCAAACTCATTTGCAAGCTGCGGGCCGGATTCAACCTGTTGGCGGGCCGTACGTTTGACACTCCTGGTTTAGACTGAGCTATGAACCTACCGGAAGTGCAGTTGCGTTCGGTCTTCTAGCTGTCCATAGCGTTTTTACTCGTATGGATTCTTAATAACTTCAAGACACGTTTGCAAGTTTTACAGTATATTTAAAACCATTTTTACTTACTAAACCGGCCCATATGTATGAGTGTTTTAATGCATATTCGTACATGCTGTGGTAATGTAATGAAGTACTAGCTACTATGCAGTTTCGTAAATTCACCAAAACGTCACCGTGGAGTTATTAAATCTGTTTAGGTGATTAGTTTTTTTTGATCAGCCGTTTTACTGCCATGTTACAAACACCGTTTGGAAATGATTAATGTATTTGAATAAACATTTGACAAAATGTTTGTGTGTAAAAAAACTCATTTCACAACGTATATATCTGTGGCTTATAGTCCGGTCCGGCTAATATATAATAACAATTGTTTTCTTCTAAGATTTAGTGGGTTATATACCGGTGCGCTCTATAGTCTGGAAAATACGGTAATTGGTTCTTGTAAATAATGTTTCCCCATAAACAATGTACATGTTAATGAAGTCCATATTTTAGTAAGAGTTTGAAGACAATATAAAGCGCTATACAGACCGTATATAAAACAAACATAACAATAAAATAGAATGTACAGTAATTATTGCACTTAAAATGTTTAAGAGCAGTCATACATTGTACAAGGTAGAAAAAAAGGAATACTGATGGATCGCCATAAAGGTGGCTCCCCGTAGAAAAGGTGGGGAAAGGTAAACACGGTGGCAGGATGAGTAAAAAAAAAGTCAATCCCAGACTAAGCTGCTATGGGGGGAGGGGGATCAGTTTGGGGCCAAGAAAAAAACCCTTAAGCAACAATAAGCACATATAAACACATGTTATGACACACAGACAACCTGAGACTTGCAATAGGGAAGAGGGTTTGTAACTGCTGCCACCTGGCGCTGCTCTGTACACCATCGTACCGCAAAGGGTTGAGCGGCGAAGGTTTGGGGGGTAGGGAGTGGATGTGCGCGTATGTGTGGTAGTCCATGGGTGTATGTTTTGTCTATAAGTCTGGAGGTCTCGCCGCTCTGCGTCAGTAAACAGAGACAACATCCCAAGTGTTCTATAAGAATGGGAGGATTCAGAGCGTCTTTCGCTGCACTTGTCTCACTGGGGTGTTTACAGCACAGCCTTACCAAGGCTATTGCAGAAGGAGTCGAATTGCAGATAAGAATTGTTATTCGTTGGTTGAGCATACACATTCTAATAATTTTTGTGTCCCCTCTCAAATTGATCATCATTTCACCTTGCAGTGCGGAAACTTCTCCGAGATGTTATCCAATTTTGTTATTCGATTCCGAGATCGCCAAAGTCTGAGGGCCCATAGCTCCTCCCAGTCGCGAGGGTTTGATGGGTAAACTATCTATTTAATAACAAAGTCAAAACAACAACAAACTGAACTGTCCTCCTGCTATGCAGCCGCCCTGCCCGCACACATGCACACACTCTGTCACTAGCCCTGTGGTGCACTCGCAGTTTGAAATCCAAAAACTCCTTAACTTTAACAGCTCGGTCGCTACAATAATTAGGAATACAAAAAAATGTATCCAGTTTACCTTGTCGGTTAATTTTCTTGCTGTGGAACCGAAAAAAATGTGGTGGAGGAGGCAGTGTCAACAACGCTGTGGATACTTTCTATTTGTTTCCAAAAAAATAGTTTCAGCTCACTTTTAAGAGTTGCAATTATTATTAAAAAACAATTATTAAAAAAACAATTATTTATACACACACATACACAAAAAAACAAAAATTGGTACCTTTGAGTTCTGTTGTCAATTCCCAGGTTCCAGGAATTGGCACAGTATCAGTTCAAATGTGAAAGGTACCCATACCTACTTACACGATGTTGTTCCTACTTCTTCTACACAACACGTTCAGATTATACAGCATTTGAGCCCCACTTAGACCAATTCAATTGGCCAAAATGTGCGGGAAGTTAATAATTCAAAAATAAGTCGGTGGTGATTTGTTGCATTGGCAACTGACCATTCCATGATTGTGCTGCTTGTCTCTTTGTAAGAGCTCATTTTTTACTGCCGACTTGTCTGTGGAAAGATAAATGTCCAGGTCAGATCAATATTTTCAAGTTCAAGTCCAACACAAAGGCCCAGCCAAAGCAGCAGAAAAAACACAAACCCCTGCTCTTTCTTTTCCTGGCATGGCTGCCGTGGCGGACAGATAAGACGACCCAGGGTGGGGAGGTCATCGTTATTTCAGGCGCTCAACGTCCCCTCCGCCAAAACCCTCACGTGCGAAGGGTCTAGGCGGGAAGATGTGGTAGCGAGAGGCGGTGGAAAGTCCTAAGGATGACATCATGTGCGCGCTCTCAGGAATGGAAAGAGAAAGGAAATCTCCTCCCCGGGAGAAAAATGGAGGTTTTTTTTAGAGCAATACTGATCTCGGTGTAAACATCAGGGTGGTCGAGTGTACACGGTGTGAAATATTATCACGCAGCGTGCAGGGGACCGTGCCCGTCAAACGCGAACCACTTGGTTTATGTTGTCAAAACACTTGCCAGGTAATGTTGTGGAAGTTTTCACTGAAATCGGACCTCTAAGAGTTTCACACAGGGTTTTTGGAGCTTGTTGGTGGGCTTGCCGCCAAATGTAGCCTCCTGCATGTGCTTTAATTAACAAGCAAAATAAATAACAGCCATCCAGTGTAGTGTAAAACCCGCCTTGAGAGAGTCCTCAGTCACCTAAGGTTGTGTTTGTTGTTGAGCCGCGAGCGCCCCCTGGAGAGTCCCGAAAAAAATATCTGTTTTTCAGCTGTGGCCCGTATGGGCTGCAACGGTACTCAGTTGTAATACACTTTTCCACCACTTGTGGCAGTAATTGCAATATCAAACAAACAGAAGTCTGGAGCTAAAGTCATAGAGAAGTTTCTTAAGCGCAAAAATTATGACTAAAGTGGTGAAGCTAAATTTTAGTTTGCACTTAAATGTAGTTAAAACATTTTTATTTTATTATTCATTTAGCTAGAATTCGAGTACAACAAATTGTTGTTTTAAGCACAAACCCTTTCAAGATTAGACAATTGTACAGGGTTACAGAAAAGGAACGCTAATTTATTTCAGCACTGTGTAATTGTATGTACACTTATTTTTCATCACTTTTTATGGGTCCCTTCTTTTGCAGTATATTTGATGAGTATTTATTTTTGTAATCCGCCGTACCTAAGCCTTCATAATAATAATTGTGATTAACACATGCTTTCGTATCATTTAACAAGGTTTTCTTTGTTAAACCATAAGTAGGTTAGATACAATTTTTGAATACGATTAAAATCAAGAGTAAGATTTTCCGAACAATAAAGCCACACCAACTACATTTTTGAAGAAAAACATATTTTTCCATATACGAGCCGCACGGGACGATAAGCCGCAGATATAAGCGTTGTGAAATTAGTTATTTAAACAGAAAGATTTGGTAAATGTTTCTTGACATACCTTAATAGTTGCCAGACAGTGTAATACGACAGTAAAATGGATGATCAAACAAAACAGAAGTCATCGTCATGGGCCCACTAACTGTATAAGCTAGCTCTCCAATCAGCTAAACAAACTCAATAACATTTTGGTGAATTTACTGAGGAATTTGTGAAACTGAAACAATATGAAAATAATTATATTGTAAATTAATAATACTAACACACTCTTAAAGGCCTACTGAAACCCACTACTACCGACCACGCAGTCTAATAGTTTATATATCAATGATGAAATCTTAACATTGCAACACATGCCAATAAGGCCGGGTTAGATTACTAAAGTGCGATTTTTAAATTTCGCGCCAAATATCCTGCTGAAAACGTCTCGGTATGATGACGCCTGCGCGTGACGTCACGGATTGTAGAGGACATTTTGGGACAGCATTGTGGCCAGCTATTAAGTCGTCTGTTTTCATCGCAAAATTCCACAGTATTCTGGACATCTGTGTTGGTGAATCTTTTGCAATTTGTTCAATGAACAATGGAGACAGCAAAGAAGAAAGCTGTAGGTGGGAAGCGGTGTATTTCGGCCGGCTGCAACAACACAAACACGTAGCCGGTGATTCATTGTTTACATTCCGGAAAGATGACAGTCAAGCTTTACCATTGGCCTGTGGAGAACTGGGACAACAGAGACTCTTACCAGGAGGACTTTGAGTTGGATACGCAGACCCGGTACCGTGAGTATGTACGCAGCTGCAGCTTCCAAACATTTGATCGTTTGCCCGTACGTGCGTGCCGCTATGTGCATGTCACGTACGTAACTTTGGGGACTTTGGGGAAATATATGTGCTGTATGACCTTTGGGGAGGTGAGCGGTACTTTGGGCTGTGGGATTAAGTGTGTTGTGCAGGTGTTTGAGTTGTATTGGTGGGTTGTATGGACAGGAGGGGGGAGGTGTTTGTTATGCGGGATTAATTTGTGGCATATTAAATATAAGCCCGGTTGTGTTGTGGCTAATAGAGTATATATATATATGTCTTGTGTTTATTTACTGTTTTAGTTATTCCCAGCTGAATATCAGGTCCCACCCGCCTCTCACAGCATCTTCCCTATCTGAATCGCTTCCACTGCCCTCTAGTCCTTCACTCTCACTTTCCTCATCCACAAATCTTTCAGCCTCGCTCAAATTAATGGGGAAATCGTCGCTTTCTCGGTCCAAATCGCTCTCGCTGCTGGTGGCCATGATTGTAAACAATGTGCAGATGTGAGGAGCTCCACAACCGGTGACGTCACACGCATATCGTCTGCTACTTCCGGTACAGGCAAGGCTTTTTTATCAGCGACCAAAAGTTGCGAACTTTATCGTCGATGTTCTCTACTAAATCCTTTCAGCAAAAATATGGCAATATCGCGAAATGATCAAGTATGACACATAGAATGGACCTGCTATCCCCTTTTAAATAAGAAAATCGCATTTCAGTAGGCATTTAAACATCGTAGCATATTGACTAATGCTTACAACGCTCGCTTGAATACATTATGATAGCATATACAAATATGAATGAAAACACTACTGACATCACACATGGGACGGTTTAGTAAGTATGAATTGTTTTAGTTATATTGTAAAACTTACAAATGTTTGGACTGATGAATGAAGAATCCGTGAGGGAAGAAACGCTACGGACGATTAGAAGACGAAACAGAACTTGTACTTCCGGTTGAAAGCTCTAACTAGTAGGACACTGCAGCAGCGGCAGTGAGAAAACTCGTCCAAAAGATGGCGCCATAGCACAAACGATAACACACCATTTCAATGTCTTTGCTTGTTTTTTTAATTTTCAAAACTATTTGCATTATGAACGAGTTTCAAAGCATAGGAAAAAAAAGTAGCGGCTTATAGTCTGGAATTTACGGAAATTCTGTGTTAATATTTTAACAGTTAAGAACCTCTGACCTAAGGGATGATTGGGGACTAAACGTTCTCAGTACTAACGAGAAGTTTGATGAAAAATGAAGGTTTTAGGTGCTCTCTTAAACATTGAGAGGGTGTCTGCTCCCCCAGGACTGAATTTGGAAGATGTTTCTTCTCACCAAAGCGGAATTAAAGCACTAAAACTCATAGTACCATGAATTGATTTACGTGGACCCCGACTTAAACAAGTTGAAAAACGTATTCGGGTGTTACCATTTAGTGGTCAATTGCACGGAATATGTACTGTTCTGTGCAATCTACTAATAAAAGTTTCAGTCAAAGTTTAAATCAAAGTTAAGGACGTGCATTATGTTCGGCTGTAAATACGTCAGATTTCGAAAGTCAAATCTTCTCGAATGAAGGTAGGCTTTCATCACTCAGCACTCCGTTTATTAACATCTCCCTGTGACACACTCAATTCCTGGCTAACAATCACACACAATAGTTGTGTAGTAAAATCAGATTCTTTTTGCTCCTGCCCGGAAAAGCTTACCTTCTGCCAGTTTTTTGGGTCGGTCACCTTTGTCAGCCACTTTATTATTGTGCTTTATTGTGTCGTATACCGTCCACTCGCTTGGAGACGTCCGTCCTTGAAGCCCAAACGGTTCGCCGATGCTCCTTCCAAGTTGGCTGCCATTGGAGCGTGAGACGGTGGAAAAAAGGTCAAAACGAGGGAGACTAAAAGCAGCATTGGAAAGCGGTCGCGTGCAAAAGCTTCCCAGTCGTTTCAAGGTTTAGAAGGGAAACATGTTTTTTTATTGGGTAACATTTAAACATTTTTAGTTACTGGCAAATGCACGTCATGCTGCTGAGATTCGGCACAATAGCGTAAATGGTCCTCTTGATGCCTCCATTGTAATCTAATCAGTCAATTATTTGGTCAGGCATCGAGTCAGTCAGTCTTGGTGGGTTAGTTAGTTAGTAGTAATTATCAGTGCTGGCCCTTGGCATAAACACTATATGCCAGGGGTGTCCAAACGTTGTTTTTTTTTACTGAGGGCCACATAGTGAAAAATTAAATCATGCGGGGGCCATTTTGATATTTTTCATTTTCAAAACCAATACAATATATACATCTTTTTTTAACCTTTCAGGCTCCCCTCAAGTTTGGTCATGGATACCCAGAAGGGTCTCAGTCATAACAATGTGAAAATAAGTTTTATATTATTATTATATATATATATATTTTTTTCAATGCTTAAATCTCTAGATCAACTTCTGGTCTGTCTGTTGTTGTTTTTTTGTCAAAACCCTGTTATATGGCAAAAATATATAATATGCAATGATTTACCACAGAAAAATGTAATTGTAATTTTTGATTTGAAGTAATTGGAGCCTTATATTGGTCAATAATTCATTACATTTATATTAATTCATGATTATTTTTTAGCAATGACAGTTTAAAAAATTCCCACAAATTATTGGGGATCCGAAATAGCCCCACTCATAAAAGTGTTAAAAACAAGTTAGACATGTTTTGTATACTTTCAACACTGAAGTCTGTAGATCTATTTCAACTTGTTTTTTGTATGGCAAACACACAAAATACGCCATATTTTCCCCAAAAAATATTTTGTGCTATTTTAGATGGGAATTAATAGGACCCTCGAATAGTTCAATAATTCATGACATTGATTTGGATTCATTATTTTTTTTAAAGAAAAAAACAGCCTGCTTTTGCAACTGTGTTATCAAAATTGCAACTTTTTCTTGTTATATTTCACCTGTTTGCTCTTTATTCCACTTTTGTTAGATGTTTTTTTTGTTTTTTTTAATAGTATCTTTTGAATGTGCCGCGGGCCGTTTAAAAAGTAGCTATGTGCCGCAAATGGCCCCATGACCACATTTTGGATACCTCTGCTCTATGCGGTTGTTGAGGGCCACAACCACTAGGGAGGCCACAAGATCATGGCTTTCGGCCTTTGTAAAGATTCAAATATTTTTTTCTAAATTTCATTTAAATTAAATTAGAATATGGTTTTCTAGATTTCAATTAAATCTGTCACTTATAAACTACAACATCATACAAGTTGCAAAATCAGTTTTGCTTTGAAATTTCAATAAAATGTTTTTTTTGTATCAAATCAAATCATTCACACACAGCGCCAACATTTGAGAACCCGGATGATCTGATAGAAGAACGGTAAAAATATAATACATCTTTTAGAGGCAGCATCAGACAAAGTTATGTTTAAGTTTTACTTTTGCATCGATTAGAACACAACTGTGGTGCGTTTAAGGAACCTCGCATAAAGTTAGAAACAAAAGCGCCACTAGTTTTCAAAGACAGGGGAGGCTTACCCCGAGTAGAGGCACTAATAATTAACATTATGGTTATTATCCACTATTAGGATGGCTATTTTTTACATCTGAACCGATACTGTACCAATTCCCGTTACTTGTGAATTGATACCGGTACTTTTGTGTGCATTAATAAATGTTGTTTGTTCAATATTAAAAACTCACTTTTATAATGTAACATATAAAAATTAGCTGATTATGGTAACTGGAGGTGGGAATCTTTGGGCACCTCACGATTCGATTACGATTCAGAACCTACGATTCGATTAAAAATCGATTATTAATGCAACTATAATTCATATATATTGATGTAGTTTTAAATTTATTTTCATTTCCCTAAATACGTGTTTATCACTTGCAACTTTAGAAAAACAGTGCATTTGTAATGAGAAACAGTTAAATTTATTCTCACATTTATTAAATTAATGGAAATGTGTGCATAACTGGAACATAAGTGCCCGATAGTAAAGGAGCTGGTCGGATCTTTTGTTGAGGTGGCTCACTGCTGTCAACCAAATTTTAGAACTGTTTACTTTATTTACAATAAGTAAATCGATTATCGATTATTGACGTTTACTAATCGATTTAATAATCGTCCATGTCCGAATTGTGATGCATCTAAAAATCCATTATTCCCCCCCAACTCTGATGGTAACTGTTCTGTCCATGTTTTAAAAAGCTTGTTTCAACCAAATTAAGTCTAATTGTTTTTTTAGTGCGTGTAAACATACTGAGTGTGTGTATGTGGGGCGTGACTTTAGGTGAGGGTGGGGTGTCTTATCATTTAGCAGTCCAAAAATAATAAATAGGCAACATTAAAGACCAAAATGGGCCTCAAACAAAATCTTGTTTAGGGCCGCACAAAGCCTAGGGCCTTGGTTACTCCACAGATACTTGGCGAGTTAGTTGTCAATTATTCAGTCATTTATTTGGTTAGTGTAACTGTTCAAGAAGAAGTGCCAAAAAAAGGTTTCTGAATCGTTTAAAACATTTTAAGAATCAATTTACAAAAAGACGTTATATAGACCAGGGGTTCTTAACCTTTTTGAACCTCGGGGCCCAACTTTTCCACAACAGAGGGGCCCGGGGGCCCACTAAAATATTAACATTGAGTTCGTAATCTTACTCTTGATTTTAATCGTATTCAATAATTATATTTAACCTATTTACAATTTAACAGGATAAACCTTGTCTAATAATATGAAAGCATGTGTTAATCACACATATTATTATTAAAGCTTTGCCCGGACTGATTACAAATATAAATACTAATCAAATAAACTGCAAAGGGAGAGACTCATAAATACTTATGAACAATAAGTGTACATACAATTACGCAGTGCTGAAATTAATTAATTCTAACTCAATGAATACCAAAATATAATAAAAAATGTTTCTTAACTAATTTAAAGTGCAAATTAAAATACAGCTTTGCCACTTTAGTCATAATTTTTGCGCTTAAGAAACTTCTGACTTTAGCCAAGGCGTATTTTTTTTAAAATATTGTCATTACTGCCACACGTGGTGGAAAAGTGTATTACAACTGAGTACGGACCACAGCTGAGAAACCGATATTTTTGGCGGCCCGACAATGGTTAAGAAACACTGACATAGATCATCTCAGCACTTAATCGCTGTGTGTATACTATACACTAGGGATATTCAACTTTTGTGGGCCAAATTTCCAGAAAGCAAAGGACAGAGGGAGCAGACTTATCTCTTCACTATTATTGTTATTTTGTATGTTCCTGAGAACCAGTGTCTTTTGCAGTGGACATCTGATTTTTGTCTACGTTGTCAGACTCACGAGTTTTGGGGAAAAAAATTGCCCTGCCCATACAAGAGTAGCTCTCAGCATTTTTAAAGGACAGACTGCCAAAAGCTAGTCAAATATGAAATACAGTAGAACCTCTATTTGCGGATCTAATTAGTTATTGAACAGGTTTCGGTTCGTAAAGGGAAAAGTTCATATAGTGAAGCAAATTTCTCCGTAAAAATCAACATAAATATGAGTAATGGGATGCAGCCTCGAAAAAAGTCCATATTTTAGTCAAGGTTTGTATACTTTGAACGCAGTATAAAGTACTATTCAGTATGCGTTAACACCAATTTCCTTTATCTTTGGACACAATGTTTTTGATCGGCCCATACCGTACAGTAAGTGCGGGAAAACCGGCACCGCAGCCACAAGTTGGAACACATAAAGAGCAGAAACGGACAAGGAAAAGTGCACACTGAATGGCAAGGCTAGCTCAAAAGTAGGTGGCTCTCCCGACAAAACCGAGGCTGTCAGCGAACACGTCCCAAACACCAGCCGCCAGCAGCTAGTTCCCCACCGTCTCTCCCCCGTCGGAAAGCCTACACGAAACAACTTCAACCAACAAACTTTCCACAAAAATGGCAACATTTTAATTATGTCACCGTTAGTGACCATTTGGTTGTGTCTAGTCCCATGTTGATAGTGTTTAAATTATAAAATGATCTCTTAGGTACACTTACTGTAATTTCCTGACCAAAGAGCACACCTAATTATATTCGTTATACTATTTTGATTGTGTACATACCAGGGTTGTCCCGGTGGTACTGGTACAAAAATGTGTTTCGGTACTTTTCAGAATAAAGAGGATTTAAATTGTGGCTTTTTTTTTTAGCAGAAAATCTTATGATACATTGTTTCTTATTGCAATCAAATAACAATTTTGTCAATAAATAAGATAGTGAACATACGAGGCAACTTCTCTTTTAGTAATAAGTTAGCAAACAAAGGCTCCTAATTTGTCTGCTGATGTATGCAGTAACATATTGTGTCTTTTCCCATTGTATTATTTTGTCTAATTTATGAGGCACAAGCGGTAGAAAATGTATTATTAATGTACTTGTTCATTTACTGTTAATATCTACTTATTTTCTGTTTTCACATGTTCTATCTACACTTCTGTCATACTTGCCAACCCTCCCGTTTTTAGCGGGAGAATCCCGGTATTCAGCGCCTCTCCCGACAACCTCCCGGCAGAGATTTTCTCCCGACAAACTCCCGGTATTCAGCCGGAGCTGGAGGCCACGCCCCCTCCAGCTCAATGCGGACCTGAGACTGAGTGGGGACAGCCTGTTCTCACCTCACGTCCGCTTTCCCACAATATAAACAGCTTGCCTGCCAAATGAAATAAATATATATAAATAAAATATATATATATATATATATATATATATATATATATATATATATATATATATATATATATATATATATATATATATATATATATATATATATATATATATATATATATATATATATAGCTAGAATTCACTGAAAGTCAAGTATTTCATACATATATATATATATATATATATATATATATATATATATATATATATATATATATATATATATATATATGAAATACTCGAGTTGGTGAATTCTAGCTGTAAATAACCACGCCCCCCCACCCCCCCCCCCCCCACCCCCCCCCCCCACCTCCTGATATTGGAGGTCTCAAGGTTGGCAAGTATGACTTCTGTTAAAATGTAATAATCTCTTATTCTTCTGTTGTTTGATACTTTACATTAGTTTAGGGTGATACTACAAATTCTGGTATCAATCCAATACCAAGTAGTTACAGGATCATACATTGATCATAATTAAAGTTCTCCTGTGTCCAGGGACGTATTTTCTGGGTTTATAAACAATAAAAAAATGACAAAATATTTTGTGATCATAAAAATATTGATGTAATCATTGGAGTATTGACTATATATGGCTAAGGTACTTGGTATCATTACAGTCGATGTCTGTACCACTTCTGACATTTCTTTACCTTCAGGAGCGCTAGCTTGCTGTTAGCAGTTAGCTATTGTATCCTCCTACGGTGTGTATTACGGTGTTTAGCTAATCCTTGTTCTGCAGGGATAATACTTGTAAAAAACTAAGTTTGTCGCCATGGAGGCCAGGATTAATGATTTAGAAATAGCTAAAACACTGCAGACTGCGGCTGGACGTTAGCCGCTGGCTAGCTATATTTTAAAGCACCTCTTACAGAGCGGTGCTTCAGTGTTATAGCTTCAATTTTATTGTCAGTTTTAAGCCAAAATGCATCCATTCTCCCTTTTCTACGTCCATACTGTTTTTGCTTGTAGGTACTCTGTGCGTGTGCGTTGTTTAACATCCATCTCTGCTCGCTTTACCAGCAATATCACTGCGCCATGTCCGGGAAAAAAAAAGTACTGGTATTTTTTAGAAGCAGTATAGTACCGTATTTAATTCATTAGTACTGCGGTACTTTTAGTACTGGTTTACCGTTCAACCCTAGTACATACAGTTGGCAGTTGTTGGCTGCACACAAAATATGAAATATTTACACTGGCGCTTGTTCATTCACAAATTTAACAAAAAAACATGCATAGAGAGAGCTGTTTGTCCTTCTCCTTCGCATTCTTTAGTAAGACAGAAGACTTGGGTTTGTTTTGTCCTGCGTTTTCTCTGCCTCGTTTTCGCTTTCGTTTTGAGGCAGGTCGCCTCTGGTCTTGTGCCTATTTTGCGTTCAGCGGTGAGGCATTTCAGGGCCCGTTGGTGGTGGTGGTGGATTTCCATTTCGTGCGGCAGCTGGATCCTTTTTTAATGGTCTGGTCGATCGCCTTGGGCTTTGGAGCTGTATCGTGTCTTTTCCATGATGATGGTGAGTGCAAAACGCAAGAAATGGCTGACCGTGTGAGTGTGTTTGATTTAATGCGACCAAAATAATTGGTTCACCGTGACCTGTTTGGCAATTTCATCAGTCTGATGGGTCGAGGCTAAATTTATTGGCAGCATGTGAAGCTTGTTAACCCGTAAAAATCCATAAATTAGCCAGGGCATTTTGTAAAGCACAGTTATAAGTATGGGGAAAAAAGTAGCGGCTTATAGACCGGAAATTATGTTATTAAAGTTAGAAACTTTAGAACTTCTATCTGCGATTATAACTATTAAATGATTTAATTGCTTGACAGCCCTAATTATAACCAGTGTTGCATTAGTTACTGAAAACCAGTAACTAGTTACAGTTACCAGTTACTTTATTTCAAAAGTAACTCAGTTACTAAATCAGTTACTTACACCAAAAAGTAATGTGTTACTGTGAAAAGTAACTATTTAGTTACTTTTTTTCCTTTTTTTTAAGGCTCCCATTAATGCCCTTTTAGCCTTCATTTCAGTACTGTTATTGCACTGGAGATTAATACAATCTGTTAATCAACTTGACATGCATTGAAAGAGTATATAAGAGAATTGACAGAGTGTGTGTACCTTCAGTGCTGAATGATGAGCAGAGGCAGAGTTTGGAGTGTTTTCTTTAGCTCGCTTTCCATGTTTATGTCCTCACTGTACAGGTATGTGGAAAATGTTTTCCGTGCCATTTGCTGTTTGACGCCGGTATCATGCTAATTTGCAGCCTGAAAGCGGGTGACTCTACTGTAGAAATAGCCTGCATGTCTTCTAGCACATACGCTGCAATGGCTCTATCAATGTTGTCCTGGCTAGCAGTCCCTCCGTTAAAATCCTTAGATGAAGTGTGTCTCTCTTTACTAGCTTTGTCGAAGCATGTTGCTTTTGTAGCTGTTTCAGCAGATTTTAATTGATGTTTTGGGCAGTCGATAGGATCTTTGATCCAAGACACAACTTACATTTAAAGGCCTACTGAAATGAATTGTTTTTATTCAAACGGGGATAGCAGATCCATTCTATGTGTCATACTTGATCATTTCGCGATATTGCCATATTTTTGCTGAAAGGATTTAGTAGAGAACAACGACGATAAAGTTTTCAACTTTTGGTCGCTGATAAAAAAAAAGCCTTGCCCCTACCGGAAGTAGCGTGACGTCACAGGCTGGAGGGCTGCTCAAATTTCCCTATTGTTTACAATGCAGCGAGAGAGATTCGGACAGAGAAAGCGACGATTACCCCATTAATTTGAGCGAGGATGAAAGATTTGTGGATGAGGAAAGTGAGAGTTTGAAGGACTAGCATGCAGTGCAGGATGTATCTTTTTTCGCTCTGACCGTAACTTAGGTACAAGGGCTCATTGGATTCCACACTTTCTAATTTTTCTATTGTGGATCACGGATTTGTATTTTAAACCACCTCGGATACTATATCCTCTTGAAAATGAGAGTCGAGAACGTGAAATGGACATTCACAGTGACTTTTATCTCCACGACAATACATCGGCGAAACACTTTAGCTACGGAGCTAACGTGATAGCATCTGGCTCAAATGCAGATAGAAACAAAATAAATAAACCCCTGACTGGAAGGATAGACAGAAAATCAACAATACTATTAAACCCTGGACATGTAAATACACGGTTAATGCTTTCCAGCTTGGCGAAGCTTAAAAATGCTGTTGCTAACGGCGCCATTGAAGCTAACTTAGCAACGGGACCTCACAGAGCTATGATAAAAACATTAGCGCTCCACCTACGCCAGCCAGCCCTCAGCTGCTCATCAACACCCGTGCTCACCTGCGTTCCAGCGATCGACGGAAGGACGAAGGACTTCACCCGATCATCCGTGCGGTCGGCGGCTAGCGTCGGCTAGCGCTTCTGCTATCCAAGTCAAAGTCCTCCTGGTTGTGTTGCTACAGCCAGCCGCTAATACACCGATCCCACCTACAGCTTTCTTCTTTGCAGTCTTCATTGTTCATTAAACAAATTGCAAAAGATTCACCAACACAGATGTCCAGAATACTGTGGAATTTTGAGATGAAAACAGAGCTTTTTTGTATTGGATTCAATGGTGTACCAATACTTCCGTTTAACTCGTGACGTCACGCGCATACGTCATCATACAAAGACGTTTTCAACCGGACGTTTAGCGGGAAATTTAAAATTGCACTTTATAAGTTAACCCGGCCGTATTGGCATGTGTTGCAATGTTAAGATTTCATCATTGATATATAAACTATCAGACTGCGTGGTCGGTAGTAGTGGGTTTCAGTGGGCCTTTAACTAAAATGTTCTTTTCTTTGTGCTCGACAAAAGAAAAGTGGTGAGAATATCTCCATGTTAAGAAACTCGGCTTCGGTTCCGCCATGATACACACACACACACACACACACACACACACACACACACACACACACACACACACACACACACACACACACACACACACACACACACACACACGCGCCTCTTGTGAGACAGGAAGAATCAGAAGGACGACACCGCAACTCTCCAATAAAACACACTCAGATCTTCTCAGTTTCTAGCCGATACTATATAAAAAATAACGTAAAATAACGCATCATGTAGTAACGGTAACTGAGTTACTGAATATAAAATATAACGCGTTAGACTACTCGTTACCGTCGAAAATAAAGGCGTTATTTTGTAACGCGTTAGTCCCAACACTGATTATGACCTATATACCAAATAGTGTATAGCTAGAATCAATTCTAAATGAAATTGTCACCCCGAAAATTGGAAATGAGTTGTCGAACCATGAGTTGTTGTAAAATTGATTTCCTTAATTTGTAGATATGGGCACCGAATCCTTTACTTTTTTGGCACTGACCGATTCCGAACGGTGCCATGTTACGGTACCTGGGTTGTGCGTGATGTCACGACCAGGTGCAGACTCTGCTAGGAATGTAGCGGTAAATTGTATTCATTATAACCGCAGTAATACTCCTGACGGTTAGAATTACTGTTTTTAATTAAAATGATTGAAAAGCAGCGGACTGACTGGCACTAGCTTGCAAGCTTAAATGCTAACATGAAAACAAGAGACATTAATGCTTTTCCCTATTAAAAAACAACATACTGTAACTCAATCCAAACTTGTGTACATTGAACCTACATGGTCTGTGCTGTTATGACACAGAATGATCGATCTGAGATACGAGACAGAGGTGGTTTTACGGTGCGTTCAAAGACAACTGAAAAGAGTAGGACAACCAAAAAGTAGATCACCCACCAGAAATTATAAATAAAAGTATTTATTTGCAACAAACTTGAAGAAAAATCTTGAAGTGCTACCGTATTAACCAATATTTAAAACAAAAGTTTAGCCATTAAAACAGATACAATACTAAGTTGAGCATTAGAAAAACAAAATACGCAAAATAGAGGCTTGTATAATAACTTTTTTTTTTTTTTTAATCCAAAAGATTTCAGTGTGTCTAAGTACTTTTTGAGCCCATTCAACAATATTGCCATTTTATTAACAGTGATAATTTTGGTCACGATAACCGTGATATAAAATTGTCATATTTTTACATCTCCATTTAGAACCTTTATTTAACCAGATAAGAAAACCCATTGAGATCAAGATCTCTTTCACAAGGGTGACCTGGCCAAGAGGTCAACAGCACATGTCACCAGAGGTGTGGACTCGAGTCACATGACTTGGACTCGAGTCAGACTCGAGTCATGAATTTGATGACTTTAGACTCGACTTGACAAAATGTAAAGAGACTTGCAACTCGACTTAGACTTTAACATCAATGACTTGTGACTTCACTTGGACTTGAGCCTTTTGACTTGACATGACTTGCTACTTTCCCCAAAACCCAAACCTTAAAAAGTTATTTGGGAGCGCTCCGTATCTTTCATTTTATACGTCTGTGTCTATAAGCGTGTGTGCTGCTTGTCAGCGTGCGTGCTGGCAGTACAACAGCCAATCAAATTAAATCTACGTTGTTTTCATCCCACAGCTCTCATCCAATCCAATTGCAGGACAACCACCGAACATGAGTTGTCAAACAATGCGGCAGTGAGAAACAATTATGCCAAAGTTGGTTTTGTTCGGGTATAAAAACTACGACTTGGTCAACAAAAAACGAATTGCCGTATGCAAATCACGCAGTTCGAATATTACAGACGGAGACGCAACAACTTCCAACTTCGTTCGACATTTGAAGTTGCACAAAGAAGGGTAAGTTTTGAATGTAAGATAACGTTTATTGGCTAAGTAACATGACTTTTATTTGCTGTGTAGTTAAATCAGTGAGGCTGTAAACTCACTGCTGACGTTATAACCATAGACATCTTATAAGGGTACGCAGCATTGAGCGCTACTGCCTACTGGCGCAGACGAGACGCGGAGCCGCCATCTTGGAGTGGTGATCCGCTCCACTCAGTGCAATTCATTTGGCAGGAGCAATGAACTGTCAGCAAATTTAATTCATCTTACTTCACTGAATACCACTGATTTTCACGCGTTTTTTTGTCATACGTGTAGCTATGATAACGGACACATGTTTTGGCGTTTTTATTATTCATAGTTTGCTTAACAGTAATATAATATTCTTATACGCTATAAATGACCAGACGTCCGAGATCAAAACTGGGAATATAATCCCAGAGAAAGGGGAAAAAAACGGTCAGCTATTTTTAAGTTGAAGAAACAATATGATTAGATTATATATACATGTGTATATCCTACATAAACAATGTATGAATACATTAGATATCTATATATTTTAGGGACCTATAGACTGTAACTCTGTTGCTGCAGCAGCAGAGAGTTTATTCTGTCTTGACACTTTGTATTGATATTTTGTATTACATTCTTCCCTTAAATGATAATGTTTACAGTGATTGTTTTATATCTATTTTTTTATGTATGTCACTTTGGATAAAAGCGTCTGCCAAATACTTAAACATATATAAACACCTGAAAGTCTTTATATCAGCTAAAACCACCAATCTGTTTCACTGGATTCAGAATAAAACCAAATGCTGTCTTACCCAACAATGTTAGTATTTGAATATTGTTACTTGAAGACTTATTCCTGGTTACAATTATACTGTTAAGAAAGTATTGTCTTATACTTTGCCTAAAATGAGAATGCATCATAATCAGTGGCGGCTGGTGAATTTTGTTTTAGGTGGGGCTGAAAGTTTGTAAACCAAACCCCTGTAGGGGGGTCATCCTCCCCCAGAAGATTTCTTTGTGATTCTCACATACAAATATTGAAGATCTTTGCTCCTTCTCAACTTTGTGGTAATGTTATTTTCATAAAATACAACCAATAGTATGTTAATGTTTGTTTTTGCAAATGTGTTTATTCTGTAAAGGAATTAGTTAAATGTTTAAAATTGTTTAAACTATTAAAATGACTGGTTAATAGTGCTATTATGAATTGCAATGTCAGCACCATTTTTTTCCCTGCAATTTCAAATGCACTTGTTTTAATAAATAAATACAGCGTTTTAAAAGCATACACAATCTGTGTAAAAATATTAGTCTGTGGTTAAAAGGACTTGAAAGGACTCGAAACTCAAAATGCAGGACTTGGGACTTGACTTGAGACTTTCTAGTCTTGACTTTGGACTTGACTCGGGACTTGCCTGTCTTGACTCGGGACTTGACTCGAGACTTGAGGGCAAAGACTTGAGACTTACTTGTGACTTGCAAAGCAATGACTTGGTCCCACCTCTGCATGTCACAGAGCAGTTTCAAAATAAATACATTAAGACATACATTTTAAAATACATAAGAGAACTGTAAAACAACAGAGATTTACATCTTTAAAAACACAGGCACTGTGCAAACGTCTCTCGCTGTTTGTCCCTCAGGACAGAACGGAAGGCTCCAAATGGAAGTAGTTCTGTAAGTTTCAGTTTCGTCTGCAATTCATTCCATGCCATAGGGGCAGCAATGCCAAAAGCTCTTTTGCCAAATTCAGTCCGTACATGAGGAACAGTTAAAACATACAAATTGTTAGAACGTAATGCGTAAGAGCTGCTTTTTCTTTGTAACAGAGTACACAAGTATGGAGGTATTAATCCTAAAAGAGCCTTATAAATTAAAGTCAGCCAATGTGTGTATCTGCGTGCACTCAATGAAGATAAGTCTGACTTCATATACAGTTGACAATGGTGGGTGAGACTACGACAGCCAGTAACAAATCTTAGTGCTGAATGAAAAACACTGTAATAGTGCTATGCTGTTTTCTAAAATCAGATTGAAATGGAGATAAAATATTGTTTGATTCTAAAAAATCCTCTAGCTGGTTACTGATGATCTTCTCAAACAATTTTGCTAAAATGCATAATTTAGAAATTGGTCTGTAATTATTTATATTTGTGGGTTCACCCCCTTTTAGCAGGGGAAGAACAAAGGCCGATTTCCAGATTTTTGGAATGTTTTTACTTGTTAGACTTAGGTTAAAAATATGCGAGAGAGGCTCAGCAACAAAATCAGCAGCCAATTTTAAGAAAAAGGGTTCAATTTGGTCAGGTCCTGCTGCTTTAGTTGTGTCCAGGCTCTTTAGTGCACTGTTTACCTCGGATATTGATACAGGTGTGAACTCAAAAGTGCAGGTGCTGCGTCTATTTACAGCCTGTGGTGTATTTGGTATATTAACATTAGTTAAACCAACATTTGACAATTGAGGATTCAATGACTCAAACAAGGATCCGGCAGAAACAAAATACTCATTAAAACAATTTGATATAGTTGTCTTATCAGACAAAGTACCAGATTGAGTAATTAAAGGACTTGGAAAGTCATTTGTTGTCACATGATTTAAAGAAGCTTTTATGGTTTGCCAAAACTTTTTGGGATCATTTATATGTTTTTTGCATTCATGCAGGTAAAAATCAGACTTGGCCCTCTTAACAAGCGAAGTACATTTATTTCTAAGCTGGCGGAAGCTAAGCCAGTCAGCCTCTGTCTTTGTTTTTCGAGCCCTGGCCCAAGCAACATCTCTCTCTTTGAGAAGGTTTCCAATTGCAGAGGAAAACCAGGGATTATTTCGACCTTTAACTCTAAGTTTTGGAAACGGAGCATGTTTATTGACTATACGTTGAAATTCATTATAAAAGTATTTCAACGCTATCTCAATATCATCAATTAAAGCAACTCTGTTCCACTGAAAGGTAGCTAAATCGTATATAAAAGCTGGGAGGCAAAAGTTTTTAATATTTGTTTTGCATGTAATAGTGGGTTTTGATTTTGGTAGCTTGCAGTTTCTTACAGCTGCAATTGTACAATGGTCACTCAAGTCATTGGCAAACACCCCAGTGCCAGTGTACTTATGGGGAACGTTGGTTAGAATTAGATCAAGTAAAGATGATTTTGAGGAGTTTTTAGTATTGGGTCGAGTTGGGGAAGTGATTAATTGAGTTAAGTTTAGTGAGTTGCATACAGCTTTAAGGTTATCAGAAGAGGAAGTCAACCAGTCAAAATTTAAATCACCAACCAAGAGAAGTTCACTAGCTTTTAACCCACTCATAAAGGATTCAAGCGAGGCAAGGGCTTCAGTGGAGGCAGAGGGAGGTCTATAACAGCCTACAATTGCGAGAGGTTGGCCATGTGAGAATTCAAGCTGCAGGGCAAGGAGTTCAAATTGTTTAGTGATTGACAGTGATGATAATAAGGTAACATTAAATTTGTTTTTGATATACATAGCCACTCCTCCACCTTTTCGAGGACGATCGCATCGGAAGACATTATATCCATTTATAGCAATGTCCTTGTCAGAGACTGCTTTGGTTAGCCAGGTTTCTGATAAGATAAATATGTCTGCATTGGTTGTTTGAATCCAGATTTTGACTAAGTCTAATTTTGGCAGTAGACTTCTAATATTTGAATGAATTAAACCAAGACCTGACCTAGCTCTAAATTCATCAGGAGTACTGATGTTGTACAAAGCTGGGCCTGGATTTGGTTGCACATTGCCTGATAGAAGAAGTAAGAGCAATATAAAAATGTTTCGTTTCATGTGGCAAGGTAACCCGATGACAACATTACTTGGCTTCACAATGTCAAAATGAGTAATTTCAGAAGGAGAAAAACATCTATTTAACACAGAAATACACCATAAATGAAGCTGGTTAGAATTATTTAGCACTGACCCACATGTAGATATCAATAAGCTTTGTGTAAATGCTGTAGTTTCGTAGGACCAGGTGATTGTTATTGCGTTCGGTAGAGTTAAAGGTTGGTGGAGCACCTGGTCAGGTACCCCACTACAATTGCAGAAAACAAGTCCAGGAAAAAGCATTAATATTAAATACAGAGCTTTTGTCAAAGTCATTGTTAAATTGTTTTACTACCTACCCAGGTCCAATATTCAAAGTTCAGATGTCCAGGCTACAGCAGTTGGAAGGCCAAGCTAAGGCTAGCAAAGGCCCAGCTTAGTCAGTCTGAGGCTAAGATAGATCCAGGCTGTGGCAGATGGAAGGCCAAGATGAGCTAGTAGACCCAGTCTGTAGGCAGTGAGAGGCCAAGCTGGGGCTAGGTTAGAGCCAGGCTGTGGCAGATGGAAGGCCAAGATGAAGCTAGCAGACCCAGTCTGTAGGCAGTGAGAGGCCAAGCTGGGGCTAGGTTATAGCCAGGCTGTGGCAGATGGAGGGCCAAGATGCAGCTAGCAGACCCAGACTGTAGGTAGTGGAAGGCCAAGCTGAGACTAGGATAGATCCAGGCTGTGGCAGATGGAAGGCCAAGATGAAGCTAGCAGATCCAGGCTGTGGCAGATGGAAGGCCAGGATGAAGCTAGCAGATCCGGTCTGCAGCTAGCAGATCCTGTCTGTAGGCAGTGGAAGGCCAAAATGAAGTTAGCAGACCCAGTCTGTAGGCAATGGAAGGCCAAGCTGGGGCCAGGATAGATCCGGGCTGTGGCAGGTGGAAGGCCAAAATTTCAGCTAGCAAAACATCTCCTGGCTTCAGCAGGTCAAAGGCCTCCAGATTTCCAAATCCAACAAAAGCAGTCAGAAATGCCACTTTTTGGAAGTCAGCCTTCATTCATCAAATGTTATGCTTAAAACTAGTACAATTTACTTAATTTGGCTAAAAAATAAATTAAAACAGATAGAAATTCAGACCACTTTGACAAGCAGACAAACAAAAGACAGTGCTGTCGGCCATCTTGGATTCACAACAATACCTGGCCAAATCACTCCAGCAGCACTGAGAGCGGACTGAAAAAATGTGCAACATTACCAAGAGGCATTTGGCTTAGTGAATCTAAAAAAAACTGGACAGAAGTTATAATAATCAGCTTATTTGCAAATGTTGCAATAAAAAATTTAGTTTTTTTATTTGGCCCTGCGATGAGGTGGCGACTTGTCCAGGGTCTACCCCGCCTTCTGCCCGAATGCGGCTGAGATTGGCTCCAGCACCCCCCGCGACCCTGAAAGGGACAAGCGGTAGAAAAGGGATGGATGGAATACACAAAAGTACCAAAAATGTGTGCTGTTAAGTACCGGTATCGATTTCCAGGTACCAGGATTTGTTTGATTGATTGATTGAGACTTTTATTAGTAGATAGCACAGTACAGTACATATTCTGTACAGTTGACCACTAAATGGTTACACCCAAATAAGTTTTTCAACTTGTTTAAGTCGGGATCCACGTTAATGTTACTGTATAGCTTCAAATGTGAAAGGTACCTTGCCCTTTTCAGTTAATTTCAGTCGTGGTCCGACTGATGTAATGTCTTTTTACCCACAATCCTTCTGCCGCATTACTGCATCGCCCCGTCTCCTTTCTCAGCCTCGTATTTTCCAGCAAATTCCGCAGTAGGAGCGCACCACTGGGAGCTCCATAACTCTTCCAAATATCAGTGGGTGGATGGAGGGAGTCAGGGGAGCCGTTAAACCTCTTTAGCGCCCTCGGAGACTCATTTGTCTTCACGGAGGAATCCCATTGAACTGATTCGCAGAGAACATTCGTATTATTTTCTCTCTGGTCTGTGAAAATACAAACAAGGGCTAGTCCCAATACAAATAGACTCCACCCAGAATAAAAACAATACTCTCTAACTACTATTAGAAACACACTAGTTTTTTGCCACATCGCAGTGATTTATTAGGGAGTGTTTAACGTCGAGTAAGCCGGTAGCGACATATTGTGGCCATCTTGAAACAACAAGATGGTCGAAGCACTTCGTCTTTGCTGGGGGAAGAAGATCTTTATTGGGCAGGCAGTATTAGGCAGCCAAGAACTCCAAAATAAGCTTGATACTGCGTTGGAAATGACAGGAGGTACAGCAGCAAGTATAAGGAACCTGCTAACGACATTATGAATATGTTTTTTAATGTTATTGGAGCCCTCTCGTCATGAAATGGCATCTACATAGTCACCTATACACTCCTTTAATTCAATATAACAGACATGATCATAGAAAAATAAGACGTATACTGTACTGAGTGTAGGAGCCAAGGTCTAATCTAGTGGTCAATAGGGGTGTAGCGATATTGCAGTTTCAAAGTCTTCCCAACAATGCCATGCTGTATCAAACACAAACTCGGAGTGTAGTTTTACTCTGGCGCTTTAGCGTTGGCCGGGTCTCGAAAAGAAACATCTCCCAGAATCTTCTGCGCAGCGCGGGGCCGACAAGGTGCGGGGCGTGGAACGCCGTAAGCAGGAAGTGAAGTGTGTTTGATGAGAAAAATTCATCAAAATCCATCCATAACTGTTAGTCTGTTTGTTATCAACATGACGCAAGCAAACCTTGGCAAAAACAAAACCTTTTTGGCGAAGGTAAAAAATCTGCGCCCCTTTTGTCTTGAGCGTTTCCAAGGCGACACAGCCAGCCGGTCACGTCGCACAACACAGAGGGAAATCACAGAAAAAATATGAGTAAACTGAATAGCTATTTGATAAGTCCTCAATCCATCCATCCATTTTTCACTGCTAGTCTCTCTTGAGCCTATCCAGCTCCACTCTGCTGGAAGGTGGGGTACACCCTGGACAAGTTGCCAACACATAAACCATCACCCAGAAAATATATTTGAAACCAAATATCAGTTTGTGAGATATTTATTATTATTAAAAGTTATATTTTTAGTTAACTTTTCTGAGAAACAGTATTTTCCAAACTGATATCAACATGTCCACTGTGGAGGACACTGCTTCTCAGAAAGTCAAAGTTGAAGTAAAATGAACATTATTGTTTTGCATTTGTTACACATAATATTTACATCTTCAATTTAAAGACATTCAACTGTTTTTTCAATATTTGCTTAAAACACATGCACAATTCTTTGCACTTAAAAAATCATGTTCGCAGTAATAAATATGATTAGAACATTTTAGCATTATGTTTGTATACATTTATAGTAAGTGTGTTTATCCTAAACATTCCTGGTACTTCATGACTACGGCATTATGAAGTCTTTTTTTTTTAGACATATACCACAATAATATCGTATTGTGGCCTCAATACTGTGTTAATATCGTACCGTGAGATTTTGATACCGATACTACTATAGTATCGATATGTTTAGTTCATTAAGCAAATGTATGCTTAAAGGCCTACTGAAATTATTTTTTTTATTTAAACGGGAATAGCAGATCCATTCTATGTGTCATACTTGATCATTTCGCGATATTGCCATATTTTTGCTGAAAGGATTTAGTAGAGAAAATCGACGATAAAGTTCGCAACTTTTGCTCGCTGATAAAAAAAAAGCCTTGCCTGTACCAGAAGTAGCGTGACGTCACAGGAGCTAGTATTCCTCACAATTCCCCATTGTTTACAATGGAGCGAGAGAGATTCGGACCGAGAAAGTGACGATTACCCCATTAATTTGAGCGAGGATGAAAGATTCGTAGATGAGGAACGTTACAGTGAAGGACTTGAGAGGCAGTGATGGACGTATCTTTTTTCGCTCTGACCGTAACTTAGGTACAAGCTGGCTCATTGGATTCCACACTCTCCTTTTTCTATTGTGGATCACGGATTTGTATTTTAAACCACCTCGGATACTATATCCTCTTGAAAATGAGAGTCGAGCACGCGAAATGGACATTTAAAGTAACTTTTATCTCCAAGACAATACATCGGTGACACACTTAGCTACTGAACGTGAAAGCGTCGTTCTCAAATGAAGATAGAAACAAAATAAATAAACCCCTGACTGGAAGGATAGACAGAAGACCAACAATAATATTAAACCATGTACATGTAACTACACGGTTAAAAATTCTCAGCCTGGTAAGGCTTAACTATGCTGTTGTTAACGACGCTAAGGCTAATTTAGCAACTTAGCAACCGGACCTCACAGAACTATGTACTCTCTCCTTTTTCTATTGTGGATCACGGATTTGTATTTTAAACCACCTCGGATACTATATCCTCTTGAAAATGAGAGTCGAGCACGCGAAATGGACATTTAAAGTGACTTTTATCTCCAAGACAATACATCAGTGACACACTTAGCTACTGAGCTAACGTGATAGCGTCGTTCTCAAATGAAGATAGAAACAAAATAAATAAACCCCTGACTGGAAGGATAGACAGAAGACCAAAAATACTATTAAACCGTGTACATGTACACGGTTAAAAATTCTCAGCCTGGTAAGGCTTAAAAATGCTGTTGCTAAAGACGCTAAGGCTAATTTAGCAACTTAGCAACCGGACCTCACAGAACTACGATAAAACATTAGCGCTCCACCTACGCCAGCCAGCCCTCATCTTCCCATCAACAGCCGTGCTCACCTGCATTCCAGCGATCAACGGCGCGACGAAGGACTTCATCCGTGGGTTTGGCGGCAAGCATCGGCTAGGCGTCTGCTTTCAGGATAAGTAGTCCTTGTTGTGTTGCTGTAAGTATTGTAATGCCCCGCAGTGGAGAAGGAGTCACACAGACGAGGATGCGCTGCTCAATCGCTTTATTAACAAGCGGTAACTGGTTGTAGTTCAAAAAGTAACGCACACACATACACGAGCTGCTGTTAGCCAAAACTCACGCTCACACACACTCAAGTTCTCCGCCAACTCACTCGCGCATGCGCGTTCCCCAAACCCTTAAAGACACAGTACACTAATGCAAATATCATCCCATCGGGTACGATGGGGTCCAACCACTTCTGTTGCTTTTGTGACGTCACGCGCATAAATCATATCCAAAGGAGTTTTTCAACCGGAAGTGTGGCGGGAATTTAAAATTGCACTTTATAAGTATTGGCATGTGTTGCAATGTTAAGATTTCATCATTGATATATAAACTATCAGACTGCGTGGTTGGTAGTAGTGGGTTTCAGTAGTCCTTTAAATGCCTAATTTAGGCCAAAATACTTAAATACCTAAAAGAAAACCTCCGATAGAGTGAAGCCGCAAACTTTGATGTGGCGAGGGACGACTGTAATGCTTACCATGACATGGAACGTCAACAACTATTATTCAAAAAGCAGACATGCTGAAAAGCTGGAACCACTTCCCATGACTTTACAATTTTTAAATACCTATAGTATAAAGTAAATAACATGTAGCTTGTACGCCATAGAAAACAACAAAACACCCCGCCCCAAAAAAAGTTAGATTTTTATTTTTTACTATGCTTATTTTGTAATTATGAATGTACCAAGCAGCCTCTGGTGATGCCACAGTCTGTAAACACACTGCATGTCACTTCACGCACCTATTCGGTTTACATTAGTTGTATTTGTTTTCTGTACTGTGAATTTCGATACTTTTTGGTACTTTTTGATACTTTTCTAAATAAAAGGGGACCACAATAAATGCCATTATTGGCTTTATTTTAACAAAAAATCTTAGGGTACATTAAACATATGTTTCTTATTGCAGGTTTGTCCTAAAGTAAAATAGTAAACATACGAGACAACTTGTCTTTTATTAGTAAGTAAGCAAACAAAGGCTCCTAATTTAGTCTGCTGACATATGCAGTAACATATTGTGTCATTTTTGATTATATTATTTTGTCAAAATTATTAAGGACAAGTGTTAGAAAATAAATTAATAATCTACTTGTTCATTTACTGTTAATATCTGCTTACTTTCTGTTTTAACATGTTCTATCTACACTTCTGTTAAAATGTAATAATCACTTATTCTTTTGTTGTTTGGATGCTTTACATTAGTTTTGGACGATACCACAAAATTGGGTATCATTCCGATACCAAGTCGTTACAGGATCATACATTGGTCATATTCAAAGTCCTCATGTGTCCAGGGACATATTTCCTGCCTTTATAAACATATATTTTTTTTTTTTTAAACGAAAGATGTTGTGATGCCAAAAAATATTGACGTAATCATAGTAGTATCGACTAGATACGCTCTTGTACTTGGTATCATTACAGTGGATGTCAGGTGTAGATACACCAATGGCGTTTGTTTACATTTTGACGCCGGTGAGCCACGGTTTGTACTGATACTTGTAAGAAACGTACTTTATTAGGCGCCATGAAGACGAGGATTAGTGATTTAGAATTCGCTACAATACTGCAGACTGCGGCTGGACTTTAGCCGCTAGCTAGCTAGCCATGTCGTAAAGCACTTCTTCCTGAGGGCGTTTCGATAAAGGTGAAGTCACCCTTATCGTTAGTTTTTAAGCCAAAATGCGTCTGTGCTCCCTTTTCTTTCTACACCAGTGGTGTAGACAGAACAGGCAACCTTGTTGGAGGTACCGAACCCCACCAGTTTCATATGCGCATTCACCGAACCCTTCTTTAGTGAAAAATAAAATGTTTTTTTTTTTTCAAATTCAAGACAAAGTTATATGTTTTTGGTAACACTTTAGTATGGGGAACATATTCTAAGTCAGTGGTTCTCAACCTTTTTTCAGTGATGTACCCCCTGTGAACATTTTTTTAATTCAAGTACCCCCTAATCAGAGCAAAGCATTTTTGGTTGAAAAAAAGAGATAAAGAAGTAAAATACAATACTATGTCATCAGTTTCTGATTTATTAAATTGTATAACAATGCAATATATTGCTCATTTGTTGTGGTCTTTCTTGAACTATTTGGAAAAAAAGATATAAAAATAACTAAAAACTTTTTGAAAAATAAACAAGTGATTCAATTATAAATAAATATTTCTACACATAGAAGTAATCATCAACTTAAAGTGCCCTCTTTGGGGATTGTAATAGAGATCCATCTGGATTCATGAACTTAATTCTAAACATTTCTTCACAAAAAAATAAATCTTTAACATCAATATTTATGGTACATGTCCACAAAAAATCTAGCTGTCAACACTAAATATTGCATTGCTGCATTTCTTTTCACAGTTCTTTTTGACAGACATTTTTAAAAAATCTGACGTACCCCTTGGCATACCTTCAAGTACCCCCAGGGGTACACGTACCCCCATTTGAGAACCACTGTTCTAAGTAACAAAGACTTATTTGGTTAGGGACCCGACTTAAACTAGTTGAAAAACTTATTTGGGTGTTACCATTTAGTGGTCAATTGTACGGAATATGTACTATACTGTGCAATCTACCAATAAAAGTTTCAATTAATCAATCAAAAAAAGGGTTAGGGTTAGAGGGTTAGGGTCAGGGTTAGAGGGTTAGGGTTATAATAAGGCCATGCAGAATAAGGCATTAATAAGTACTTAATAATGACTAGTTAAGAGCCAATATGTTACTAATTTGCATGTTAATAAGCAACTAATTAATGGTGAATATGTTCCCCATACTAAAGTGTTACCATGTTTTTTACTGGTGCACAAAATGAACCGTGTTCAAAGAACAAAACCAACACAGTGCATAAACTCACAACAAATTACACACCTGCAAATCAGTGTGACTTCTGCTGTTGCCGTATCCGTAATACGCCGATAGGGAAAAGTTTTTATTTACACGATGAGTCGGGTGTGTCTTGACCTCTGCCGAACCCCTGAGCCCGACTCACCGAGCCCCTAGGGTTCGATCGAACCCAGGTTAAGAACCACTGGTCTACACACTGTGTCTGCTTGTAAGTACTTCGTGCGTGTGCGCTCCCGAACATGCTCTTTTGCTCGTAAACTAGCAATGACGTGACGTGATGACGACGGGGGCGCGGGGGAGTGGTACTTTTTAGAGGCGGTATAGTACCGAATATGATTCATTAGTATCGCGGTACTATACTAATACCGGTATACCGTACAACCCTAGTGTGTGTGTGTACTTAGCCTACGTGTTTGCTGTGTGATGTTGCCTTTTGCTTTTTATCAAGTTAATTTAGTGTGGCACTGGTTGTTGCCTGCATTAGTAAAAAGTTCCTTTCTGCATTGATCTTGTTGTGCTTCTGACCACTTAAGGAAATACTTTTTGGTCCTATTTATTATATCATTATCAAGAGGTCATGAATTGACTCCCTTTTTGTTCTTTTGATTATCCTATGCCTCACCTGATGTGAAGGTCAGCGCAGGTGACGGCAACACTGCCTGACGGAAGGCATCATACCCTGCATTGTGAACTCGGCACATGAATCTCAGTTAGATTTTTCATGCCGACGAGGATTAAAGAGGCTCCTTTTTGAAGTCGGCTTATGTAAACTTGTAAAAGAAAATGTTTTAAATGATAATCGTTCTCCAGGGAGGCGTCGTAAAGTCACGGTCTGCAAGATTTCATTGACGAGCGTGTCGTTTTTGAAGTGAAGTTGTAAAAAAACAAAACGTTTTAAATGACAATTCCTCTCAGGGGAAGGACTCTAAACTCTTACACACAATTGCTTCCCTCAGTTTGAGGCATAAGCAGGCACCTTTTTTGTACATTTTTTTTTTTCTTTTTACATTTGACTTTCATCCATCATAGCTGGACTCGTGCCCGCGGCTCTGCCTTTCATTTCCGCCGACTGCGACGCTGCTCGCCTTCAGGTCGTCTGACGGCGGCCACCCAGAGCACCGCGACTCACAACACTTTGTCCTGTCGAGGCGCTGCCAGGATGACGGGTTTGACGTTAGCTCGCTTGTTGACCACTCAAGATGGATCTTTACTTGTGACTTTCCAACCGCGCCGCTAATATCGCACCACTGAATGTTTTTCTACACTTTCACCATGCACGTGTGTGTTTGGGAGCGCTGTTTCTCATGGCTGGACTACAGAGCACTAAAGCGACTCTCTGGTGGGACGTCAAACTGCCCAACGTATCCTTCCTGTGTGTGTCTCTCCTCAGCGTAGACAGGAAGTAGTAGCGAGTGTGTGTTCCTGTGCAAGTGTAGTTGTGTAGCGCTGTGTGCACTTGTGTTGCTACCAGTGGTGCATGCATTAACATCAAAAGTTTGTTTTTACGTGCTCTTACGAATGTATTGGTTTTTGAATATAATAGAATAGATCAGGAGTCACCAACGCGGTGCCCGCGAGCACCAGGTCGCCCGTAAGGACCAGATGAGTCGCCCGCTGGCCTGTTGTAAAAATAGCTCAAATAGCAGCACTTACCAGTATGCTGCCTCTATTTTTTAAATTGTATTTATTTACTAGTGTGACAGTCCCAACTGTCGTGCGGGTTCTCAGGACCATCCAGGGAAAACATTGTCGTGAGACGGTTTAGACTTCTTTATTATTTCAATCACAGTCTTTTGCGTGCTTTTCAGCAGCTGCCTTTTTTCTCACGTGAGCACACGAATGGTTTCCTCCCGTCCGCCGTCTTTCTCCGTCTCCTCCCTTGATGTTCACGTCTCTCGCCCTTTTATACGGTCCGAGAGGGTGATTGCACGGTCCACAGCTGCGCGCTCCACGCACCTTATGCTGATTGCGGCGTCGCTCCCAGCGCGCCCCGCCTTGCCGCTCCCTCGTCCACGCCTCCTCGCCACGATTTTGGAGCGGGCGCCGTCGGTCCGCCGGCCCCGCCTCCCCACAACTAACAAGCTGGTCTCGCTTTGCTCGACATTTTTATATCTAAGAGAGACAAAACTCAAATAGAATTTGAAAATCCAAGAAAATATTTTAAAGACTTGGTCTTCACTTGTTTAAATAAATTCATTTATTTTTTTACTTTGCTTCTTATAACTTTCAGAAAGACAATTTTAGAGAAAAAATACAACCTTAAAAATGATTTTTAAACACATATACCTTTTTACCTGTTAAATTCCTTCCTCTTCTTTCCTGACAATTTAAATCAATGTTCAAGTAATTTTTTTTTTTATTGTAAAGAATAAATACATTTTAATTTAATTCTTCATTTTAGCTTCTGTTTTTTCGACGAAGAATATTTGTTAAATATTTCTTCACACTTATTATGATTAAAATTCAAAAAAATTATTCTGGCAAATCTAGAAAATCTGTAGAATCAAATTTAAATCTTATTTCAAAGTCTTTTGAATTTCTTTTAAAATTTTTGCTCTGGAAAATCTAGAAGAAATAATGATTTGTCTTTGTTAGGAATATAGCTTGGTCCAATTTGTTATATATTCTAACAAAGGGCAGATTGGATTTTAACCTATTTAAAACATGTCATCAAAATTCTAAAATTAATCTTAATCAGGAAAAATTACTAATGATGTTCTATAAATTATTTTTATTTTTATTTTTTATTTTACATGAATTATTATTTGTACAAACATGGTGCAAAGTAATTCATGATTTGTTAAAAAAATGTTAGTGGCTAGCTAGTTAAAATGTGATATTGTGATTTCACAAGACTGTCTTAAAAGTGATCATTTGAAAATGTTCAATTTGAAAAATGTGCACTTAGAGAAAATATAAAAATAAAGTGTTGCATATTGATCTGTTTCTATATATATTTAATGTGAGAAATCATTAAGATGATCAGTGTTTCCACAAAGATAAATATCATTAATTATTAATAATAACATAGAGTTAAAGGTAAATTGAGCAAATTGGCTATTTCTGGCAATTTATTTAAGTGTGTATCAAAATGGTAGCCCTTCGCATTAATCAGTACACAAGAAGTAGCTCTCGGTTTCAAAAAGGTTGGTGACCCCTGGAATAGATCATTTTTATTGTTGTTGCAAGAAATGAACTTTTCAGTACAACCCGTCCAAGAACAGACTTGCGGTATACAGTTACAGGAGTATACAGAACAAAAAGACTGATGGGTAGGAAAAAAGCGAGAAATGGAGGAGGAGGAGGAGGAGGAGGAGGAGGAGGAGGAGGAGGAGGAGGAGAGAAAAAAAGCAACTCCCCAACTAAGCTCCTGAAAGGGGTAGGGGGTTCAGTTTGAGACCACAACAGATTGTGAAAGAGGACGACCTAGAGGGGATTATCGATGTTATGTTGCAAGTAGGGCTGCAACTAACAACTAATTTGATAATCGATTAATCTGTCGATTATTACTTCGATTAATAATCGGATAAAAGAGACAAACTACATTTGTATCCTTTCCAGTATTTTATTTTTAAAAAAAACAGCATACTGGCACCATACTTATTTTGATCATTATTTCTCAGCTGTTTGTAAATGTTGCAGTTTATAAATAAAGGTTTATAAAAAATTTAAAAAAATAAATTAAAATCGAAAAAGTAGCCTCTGCACATGCGCACAGCATAGATCCAATGAATCGATGACTAAATTAATCGCCAACTATCTTTATAATCGATTTTAATCGATTCAGCCCTAGTTGCAAGCTACATTTTTTTATACACAAAAGTTGAGTTGAGTTGAGTTGTTCAGTTTGAGTTTATTTCGAACATGCAAGCATACAACATGATGCATCACAATTTCCAGTTTCTCTTTTCAACATGTTCGAAAAGGAGTAGGAAGAAGCAGAGCTTATTTAATCCTACCCCTTTTTCTTTTACATAACAGTTGCTAAAACTATTTGTTCACTTCCTGTTCTCAATTTATTCACAATATACTCCATAAGTAATCACAATAAAAATAAATAAATAATAATTGGTGAAGTAAGTTATATTTCATATGATGAGATAAGTAAGATTATTTTGAGAATGAAAGAATGGATGGATGAAATACATTCAGAATGTTTATCATGGTTCTTCTTCTTTGTACTTTGTAAACACTTTAAGTTTGAAGGGTTTCTTAGAGGATTATATTAGTACATTGTTTGATTGCTTCGCTTAATCCATTCCATAATTTAATTCCACAAACTGATATACTGAAGGTCTTAAGTGTTGTACGTGCGTACAAATGTTTTAAATTACATTTTTCTCTAAGATTATATTTCTCCTCTTTTTTTGAGAAGAATTGTTGTATATTCTTGGGTAGCAGGTTATAGTTTGATTTGTGTATAATTTTAGCTGTTTGCAAATTCACTATGTCATGGAATTTCAGTATCTTTGATTCCATAAATAAAGGATTTGTATGTTCTCTATATCCAACATTATGTATTATTCTAACTGATCTAGTTCTTAAAGTGAAACCCACATTTTCCAAGTGGACTAATGATTTCAAGTTATTAAAAAAATATTGGAAAATCGTTAAAAATAAAAAGCCCTCAAATTATTGTTGATTTGGGGGAATTTTAAATAGCCTAATATTTTCGTATTTTAATTTATTTATTTTTTTCGCATTTGTATTGATTTAATTGTTGTCTCATATATTTACTTACTTTCTTTAATGTTTTTGTTTACACATAAATATTGATTGCCCGACCTTGTGAATGTCTGGAATCATGTAGAGAACTAGGTGTGCCTTTATTTGTTTGTATGTTGTTGCATTTACTGTTTGTGTGTTCAATTGTTCAATAAAAAACAAAAACAAGTAGCACTTATATTTACGACACACAAAAACCCAAGACTCGCATTCGGTCATAAGCACAGCCATCAGGGCGCTGCTATGTAGTCGATCAGGTGAAGGCGTGGGATGGGGTGTGGGGGCTATGTATACATATCTGTGTAGTTGTAGTAGTAGTCCGTGGGGGCGTTGTTTGTCATAAGCCTGGAAGTCGCTCCGTTCGGCAGCACAAAACAGTGTCAAAATCCAGGTGTCCTTAAATAAAGGGGGCAGGAATTCAGAGCGTCTTTCGCTACAATGGTCTCACTGGGGTGTTTACTGCATGATCCTGCCAAGGCAAATGCAGAGGGAGCCAAATTGTAGATAAAGATTGTTTTGGTTAGGGCGAGCAAAGACAATTCAATGGTTTGTGTGCTGTAGTTGTCTGTTCTGGCTCTAATTGATCATAATTTCTCCTTGCAGAGCCGAAAGCTTCTCCAACATGTTATCCTGTTGGCTATTTACTCCAGAAACCAGAAAAGTCTTATTGCCAATCCTTCAATTACTTGTGGCAGTTTTGGGTACCTTGAACGGCTAAGGGAATCTTTTGAATTTGTTTATACACCAGTGCAACGCTTACTCTAATCAGCAGGTGGGAGAGGAGAGGGAAGCGTCCGCCTTTGTTGAGAGCCAGACAGAAAACACACACAGTGGATGCTGATTAAGTCAGTCCTGTCATGTCGCCAACCAATTTACAGTATGTAAGGTTGTATCATTACCTCATTCCTGTGAGAATCCTGCGTGTGACTGAAGCGTTAAAGAGTGGGGCTATCCAGGACTAGCTGCAGTGTGCTCAAACAACCACCAGGTAGCATCTGTGAGAAGATAATACTGTATCATCTATTTCTCTTTCTGGCTTATCAGTTCTTCTCAGGTCGGTAGTGCATTCTTCACGCATTCTTCACTCACGCTTTAAGTGAGGGATGAGGCAAAAACTAACCCAGACCCACTGTGTGTCAAAACAAGTCTGCTTCTTATTGCTAAAAAAGTGCCCGCTTAAAATGGCGTCAACAAACCTGTTAGGCCGCTTTTGTCCACATAGGATTTGAGACTCAAACATATGTTCAGGTATTGTCAACATTCTAATTAGCGCAGCACACCACAACAGTATGTTTAATCCACAGTAACATACACAGTGATTTTCTGTTCAGTGGAAAATAAGTTTCAAAATAAAAGCATGGCAGTATTTATCTGGATTCTGTTTAGCTTTGTTGTCATTGTAGTCAAGACTTACATGGAATTTAGTGTAGCAACATTTAAGTAAGAATTAAGGCTGTCAAACTATTAAAATATTTATTTGTGATTAATTGCATTTCGTCTATAGTTAACTCATTAATCACAAGTTTTTTTTAATCTTCAATAAGTGTACCTTAGACAGATGCTTTTCAAGTTTATAATGCTATCAAGATGGGACTGGATAATTTGTTGGCTTTATGCAAATGTTTATTAATTAAATTGTTTTTTAAATTATTTTTTGTAATCGGCTCAACACAAAATGGACACAAACACTCTTTTATGGACACACAGACAAACTCTCACTAAAAAACAAACACACGTCACACATCTCACACGTGCTTATTACCACTTCTGACACAGGCTCAATTTTAAAACAAACCTTATATAAATGACAGTTGAAAAAATTTACTGGGTGTCACTTTATTTCAATAAAAATATGCATAAGACATTCTCCTATTGTCTCTGGACTAAATCACAAATAAAAGTGCAAGCAGTGGTTTCGGTTTCAATAGTGATTATGGCGACAATCGTTTGTCAAGTCTGAGGGCAACAAGATAAACGGGTTGCATTGTATTATATAATTTTAATATACATAAAAAGTATTTGGGCTTTTTGGAATCTTTTTTTTTTAAAGCTTATTAATTTTTAGAGTTGCATGGTGAGCTGGATCCACCCACATTTGCTTAAATTTGTAAAATAAGATCTATTATAAGAAATAAATACACATTCAAAATTGTGTAACGTTATTGAAATACTTGAAATATTTCAATACAAGCTGATAGGGGAGCCGGAAATAATCAATTATTTTTATTGCGATTCTGAATTGATTCAACATTTTCTGGAATTGTTTTTTTCATCCCTGCACTTATTTACTGCTCCGATACTGTACATCATACCACAGCCAAAGGGGAGCTTTGGTAACGTTTAACCTGCTTTGAAAATATTTTATAATAATTTATACATAGTACCAAATAAAATATTGCGAGAATCTGTTTCAATGGAAAATCGATTCTGATTCGATCGTCAGCCCAACAATCAGAATTGAATGAATTTATAATGTAATTGAAATGTCCTGTAGTGCAATGAGAGAATTGCCTAAGCAATATTTTAATCATTCACTGTAAAAAACAATACAGTAAACTTGCAGCTCAGTTGCCAGAATTTTAGAGTAAAATGTTCAGTATTTTTTTTACACCGTTAGTGTAAATGGAAAATCAAAATTGACTGAGCTGCCAGGTTTTTTTTAACTGTAAAATGTGTTTATTTCATTAATCACATATTCATAAAAGTAAAACAGTGTATTATTAGTATGTTGCCCAGTGCAAAAATATTAATTGGTTACACTTATCTAATATCACAAACAAATACTACAGTGATGATTATATATGATGAACTGGTGTAATCATCCCCACTAGCCCACTAGATGGAGCACTTTTTGTTTTTGTCCACTCAATCCAAAAGTTGTCTTTTGGTGTACATTGTGGTGGTCTGCAGCGTTGAGCACAGCTGTACGTTGCTGAAAGGTATTACAATTATATTGAAAGTGCTTGGAAACGTCTTAAATGTGATCTTGAAAAATAGTTTATTATTAAAGAGAAGTACTTTCAGTAAGATTAATGAACACCATTATTTGGTCCAAAAAGCAATATTAGCTTAGAGAAGTCAGAAGTGAGCAGTCAAATAAAATACAATTGAATTGATAGTTTGGGTCTTAAACCTTCTGCAGAAAGTAACCTGACACAAAAACGTCAGTAAATCATTTTTTTATTCATTTAAATACTTGTAATACTTTGCAGTGGCCGGAAACCTAAACCTGGACCAAAATTCTGGCTCTTTTTGGCATATCATTTACACTCAACACTTATCTCCCTGCTCACAAAAACTGCTAATATTTATTTACGTGTTACGCTTTTATTAAAAGGTACATTTGTACTTATACTTACTACCTGCGAATTATGAATAAAAGCAATAAAGGAGAACAGCACTTATTTTATTGGAGTTGTGCCTATTATTCACAAGCCATATGTAAGATAAGAACATGTACTGTATGTTTTTCTTTTTTATGCATTCTAAATCATTAATAAACA
>NC_084741.1:23190989-23405989 GCF_033978785.1 Entelurus aequoreus | reverse complement strand
GATGAAACTTGACCTCTTCGACAGATGAATCTCCTTAAAACATGGATACAGGAGTCTGTGTCAAGTGTATGTGCAACTTCCAGGTGTACTGCCCTGCTTGCCATGCAGGTGAAAATTACACCATACCTTTTAACAAGACTTCGTCCTCTTTTGATTTCTATAGGACCGAAGTAGTCCACTCCTACATTCGTGAATGGAGGTTTGTCTGGTTGGATTATTTCCAAAGGTAAGTCTGACATTTTTTGCTCTCCGACTTTACTCCTCTGTCGTTTGCACACAATACAGTCATTTATGACTTTTCTTGCAGCAGAATTGGCTTTGATGATCCAATATTTTTTGCGGAGACAAGACAGCATGTAATTTCTTCCTGCATGTCCGAGTTGTTTATGGATGTGGCATAATAGTAGTGTGGATATGTGGAGGTCCTTAGAGAGAATAATCGGATGTTTGATTTCTTCAGGCATTGCTAGCCTATTCAGACGACCACCTACTCTGAGAAGTCCATCCTCCAGCACTGGATCCAATTTGTACAAATTACTGTTTCTTTTGACATTTTTCTCAGTCTGTAGAACAGACATTTCCCCTTGAAATCTTTCACCTTGACTGAATGAGATGACTGCATTCTCTGCTTGGATTAGATCTCGGGGAGATAAGCACTGTCCATGAAGTGTGGCTTTAAATACTTGCATCTCCTCTTCAATCTTCTTCTTTAATTTGACAGGATCATTTTCAACACTACTCACAGCAGTTTGAACTTCTTTTCTTTTCCTAGTCAGTTGTAAGAGTGCGGTCTTTACTTTTAAAAGCCAGGCTGTTGCAATTTTCAGTCTCATCCAGGATGAGAAGTAGTGGATGAAATAGTTAGTTGGGTTCAACTGACTTTTGACAATGGCATTTACTGTGATGCCAGGTTTGATCTCTGGATCATCAACAGAGATTTTGGATTCAACTTGCAAGATTGGCCATTCTTGGCTTGCTTTCCAGAGAAAATCTTGTCCTCTTATCCAATTTTTGTAGCCTAGGAAGCGATCTGCTTTCAACCCTCTTGATGCTGCATCTGCAGGGTTTTCCTTTGTGCTCACGTATCTCCATTGTGATATGTCGGTAGCATCCCTTACAAAAGAGACTCTGTTTGCTACAAATGTTTTAAAGCGTTTGGTTTCGTTGCTTATGTATTTAAGCACGGTTGTGCTATCCGTCCAGAAAAATGATTTCTCCAGTTTTAACTGTAGATCCTTTCGCAGCATTGTGTCAACTTTGACAGCGAGGACAGCTGCAGCCAGCTCCATTCTGGGAATTGTCATTTGTTTTAATGGTGCCACTCTTGATTTTCCTATGATGAATGCAACATGCACTTCTTTGTTTTTGTTTTCCAGTCTTAGATATGAGACGGTTCCGTAGCCACTCTCACTGGCATCCGAAAAGTGATGCAGCTGTGAGTGTGTGATTTGACCAAAGTGTGTAGGCTTCATGCACCGGTCAACTTTAAACTCCTTAATTTTGCTGAGATCTGCTAGCCATCCTGTCCACTGTTGAGAGAAAATGTGTGGTATGGTTTCATCCCATCCAAGCTTTTCCTTGCAGAGCTCCTGCATAATCATTTTGGCTGGCAGAGTAAATGGTCCTAGAAATCCTAAAGGGTCGTATACAGAGCTGACCACAGACAAAATGCCACGTCTAGTGTGTGGTCTTTCTGGTACAACAACTGTGAACTTGAACACATCAGTTTCCACACACCAGTGTAGTCCTAGGGCTCTTTCCATTGGTAGATTGTCCTTGTCCAAATCCAACTCCTTGATTTCTTTAGCCCTGTGCTCTTGTGGAATAGATGTTAATACAGCACGGCTGTTGCTGATCCATTTGGACAGAGTAAACCCACCCATTTGGCAGAGAGCAGTCAGATCTTTTACTAATTGTACTGCTTCTTGTTCTGTGGGAATCGAACGTAAACAGTCATCTACATAAAAGTTATGGCGTACTGTGTCTGTCACCTCAGGTGGAAAATGAGCTTGGTTGTCTTCAGCAGTTTTCCTCAAAGCGAAATTTGCACAACTTGGTGATGACACAGCTCCAAATAGATGTACCTTCATCCTATATTCAGTCAGATCTTGCTGCATATCACCGTCAGGCCACCATAAGAATCTCAGGTAGTCGACATGCTTATCAGACACCTTAACCTGATGGAACATGGCTTTAATGTCTGCCATCAAGGCAACCGGTTCTTGTCTGAATCTGATGAAGACTCCGATAAGTGAGTTTGTAAGATCAGGACCCTGAAGTAGTTCACAGTTAAGTGATGTTCCTTTAAAGACTGCACCACAGTCAAAAACAACTCTTAATGTTCCTTTTTTTGAGTGGTGCACACAATGATGTGGAATATACCAGAGTCTTCCATCTTTTCTATTCAGCTGGTCTGCTGGTACCAATTCAGCATAGCCACTGTCAATCATATCTGTGAGGAAAGATGTATATTCTTTATGGAACTTTTCATTTTTGTTGAACTTGCGTTTCAGGCTCTGGATGCGTTGCTCTGCAATACAACGGTTGTTCGGCATGATGGGATCTTCTTCTTTAAAAGGTAAGTTTAAACAGTAATGTTCATCTTTAATCTTTGCAGAGTGACTCACAATATCAAGAAACTTTTCCTCTTCTCTTGACATTTCCTCTGTTTCCTTACTGGATCTTTCACTGAAATCTTGGTTGTACTGTTTGACTAATAACTCCTCCAGGTTTAGAATAGATATTCTATTGACATCAGCAACAGGGCAGCCATTATGCTTGCTGGTGTCATCTCCTTTTAAAGGACCATAAATGACCCATCCCAATAGGGTCCTCACTGCGTATGGCCCGTCCTCCTGGCTATTGACTACCTCCCAGGGTTCCAGTACCTTAGAGGCATTCGTGCCAATGAGGAGGTCGATGTCAGAGTCAATTTCAGGTAATGTGATATGATTTAGATATGGCCAGTGTTTCACATCCTGCTGTTTTGGAATATTGTGTGGTGAAACTGGCATGGTTTTGTGTGTAAATACATCAGGCAATTGAATAAAGTAATTCATATTTATCCCGGCTATTTCCAGTCCAGTGATGTGGTAGCTGGTTTCGGGTTTCACTTGATTCATGGTTTTGAGAAGGATGTTTGTTCTTTGTCCTGTAATGTTCAGTCTTTGCATCAGTTTTTCTGTGCAGAATGTGGAGGTGCTTCCATGATCCAAAAATGCATATGTTTGTAACGCTGTGTCTCCCTTGTTGCTTTTAACTTGTACATGTACAATGGAGTAGATGGAGGGGTGGTTCCCGGCCCCAATATGACCACAAGTATGCTTGGGAGGTGGGACAACAGCATTGGTTCCAATTGATTTGGTTTGTGTTTGTTCTGTCTGTTCAATGTGGAGTATTTGTGGATGTTGTTGTTTACAGATTTCACATAATAGACGATTTCTGCAGTCTCGACTTAAATGTCCTATTTTCAGATAGCCAAAACAGACTCCTTTTTCCTTTAAGAAGTCTATTTTTTCTTTGTGCTTCTTCCTCTTGAATTGTGGACAGCACTCCAGTGTGTGACCACTCTTCTTGCAGAACAGACAACTGTGAGATTTGACAATCACATTCCTTTTTTCTTCATTTGACTCCACAGTTTCTATGGGTATTAATGTTGTTGCAAAGCTGCTTCTTGGACTTGACTTTCCTCTTGGCGTAGGGACGGATGAGGGTTTGACAGTTGATTGCTTATGGTCCTGAATGTTCCCAAACAGTGGATCAGAGAGTATTTTGACTTGTTTTTCAATAAAGTTCACAAGGTCTGGGAAAATGGCACGATGGCCTTGCTTCTCCTGTAGGTCACAGGCCTTGTTCCTCCACTGCTCTCTGAGCTTGTATGGAAGCTTTAGGATGATGGTCCTCATATTAGAAACAACATTCATTTCTTCCATATAGGCCAGATTTTCCATTGCATTGGAACAACTTCTGAGGAATAGAGAGAATGCTCTCAATCCTTTTATATCCTCCAATTTAATTGTTCCCCAGGAAAAAGCCTTTTCCATATATGCTGTTGCAATATGATATTCATTACCAAAATGTTCCTTGAGTAGCTGTCTTGCCTTCTGGTAGCCCTGGGACGGAGGCATATGTTGGCAACTTTGAACCAGCTCTTTTGGATGCTCTGTAGTATATTGTTCCAAATAATGCAAACAGTCATAGGTGTCACACTTTTTCTCCACTCCATATTCAAATGCCCTTATAAAGGTTTCATACTGAAACGGATCTCCATCAAACACAGGTACGTCTCTTGATGGTAAAGAGGAATGCTTAACCAATAAGGCATTGAAATCATGTTGTGCTTTTAGTAAATCAAGAATGTGATCTTGTTTGATGGCATTTGTGACAGGGGATGTAGTGTGACCTGTATGACCTTTAACATCCTCTTTTTTCATTGGTACAGTTGATTTTGACGGATTGAATGTAATGGCAATCTTCACCTTCAAATGTTCCAATTTATTGTCATTACTCAATAGGTTTGAGGGAGTGATCCTACGCAGT
The DNA here is from genome assembly GCF_033978785.1 of Entelurus aequoreus. Taxonomy (NCBI): domain Eukaryota; kingdom Metazoa; phylum Chordata; class Actinopteri; order Syngnathiformes; family Syngnathidae; genus Entelurus; species Entelurus aequoreus. The sequence continues at coordinate 23,401,450 of NC_084741.1, read as the reverse complement.
AGCAAACATTGTATATGAAGTGAGGTCCAGTCGGAAATCCAGTTTATGCATATTTATTAACGAATTTGCAGGGTGAATGAAACATACCAGGGATTATTGCAGTGATATTGTGTTATATGTTCTCCTGCCTGTTGCTGTTGTCTGCTGTGGTTTGCTGTTGTCTGCTGCTGTCTGCTGCTGTCTGCTGCTGGTAAGAACGGTTTGTGCTCCCACAACTGAGTCCTTCCTCGTTTGGCTCACCTGTGCTCCTACATATGCCTTCCCCCCTGCCCTGCTCAACCAAAATGCCCGCCACCTAGTGACAAAAGAAAGTAATGCCAACACAAAAATAAAGATGCCTTAAATGGCTCCTACATATATATATACATATATATATATGTATACATATATATATATATATGTATGTATATATATGTATATGTATGTATGCATATATATGTACATGTATGTATGTATATATATGTATATGTATGTATGTATATATATGTGTATATATATATATGTATGTATATACAGTATATGTATACAGTATGTATGTATGTATATATATGTATGTCTGTATGTATGTATATATATGTATGTATATATTTGTATATATATATATGTATGTATGTATATATGTATATATATATATATATATATATGTATGTATATATATATGTATATATATGAATGTATATATATATATATATATATATATATATATATATATATATATATATATATATATATAATTATGGGTGTGGGAAAAAATCGATTTGAATTCGAATCTCGATTCTCACGTTGTGCGATTCAGAATCGATTCTCTCTTCTTTTTTTTAAAATGGATTTATTTATTAATTTTGTAAAATATTTTTTCCCTTATTTTAAATTGTTCTTTTTTATTAATCAATCCAACAAAAAAATACACAGCAATACCATAACAATGCAATCCAATTCCAAAACCAAACCCGACCCAGCAACATTCAGAACTGCAATAAACATAGCAATTGAGAGGAGACACAAACATGACACAGAACAAACCAAAAGTAGTGAAACAAAAATTAATATTATCAACAACAGTATCAATATTAGTTACAATTTCAACATAGCAGTGATTAAAAATCCCTCATTGACATTATCATTAGACATTTATAAAAAATAAAAAAAAAAGAACAATAGTGTCACAGTGGCTTACAATTGCATCGCATCTCATAAGCTTGACAACACACTGTGTCCCAATATTTTCACAATGATAAAATAAGTCATATTTTTGGTTCATTTAAAGGCCTACTGAAATGAATTTTTTTTATTCAAACGGGGATAGCAGATCCATTCTATGTGTCATACTTGATCATTTCGCGATATTGCCATATTTTTGCTGAAAGGATTTAGTAGAGAACAACGACGATAAAGTTCGCAACTTTTGGTATCTGATAAAAAAAAGCCTTGCCCCTACCGGAAGTAGTGTGACGACACCGGAGGAAGGACTGCTCATATTTTCCTATTGTTTACACCAGCATCGAGAGAGATTCGGACCGAGAAAGCGACGATTACCCCATTAATTTGAGCGAGGATGAAAGATTAGGAACGTTAGAGTGAAGGACTAGAATGCAGTGCAAGACATATATTTTTTCGCTCTGACCGTAACTTAGGTACAAGCTGGCTCATTGGATTCCCCACTCTCTCCTTTTTCTATTGTAGATCACGGATTTGTATTTTAAACCACCTCGGATACTATATCCTCTTGAAAATGAGAGTCGAGAACGCGAAATGGACATTCACAGTGACTTTTATCTCCACGACAATACATCGACGAAGCTCTTTAGCTACTGAGCTAACATGATAGCATCGGGCTCAAATGCAGATAGAAACAAAATAAATAAATCCCTGACTGGAAGGATAGACAGAAGATCAACAATACTATTAAACCGTGGACATGTAAATATACGGTTAATCATTTCCAGCTTGGCGAAGCTTAAAAATGCTGTTGCTAACGACGCCATTGAAGCTAACTTAGCTACGGACCTAACGTGATAACATCGGGCTCAAATGCAGATAGAAACAAAATAAATAAATCCCTGACTGGAAGGATAGACAGAAAATCAACAATACTATTAAACCATGAACATTTAAATACACGGTTAATGCTTTCTAGCTCGGCGAAGCTTAAAAATGCTGTTGCTAACGACGCCATTGAAGCTAACTTAATAACGGGACCTCACAGAGCTATGATAAAAACATTAGCGCTCCACCTACGCCAGCCAGCCCTCATCTGCTCATCAACACCCGTGCTCACCTGCGTTCCAGCAATCGACGGAAGGACGAAGGACTTTACCACGATCATCCGTGCGGTCGGTGGCTAGCGTCGGCTAGCGCGTCTGCTATCCGAGTCAGTCTTCCTGGTTGTGTTGCTGTAGTCCGCCGCTAATACACCGATCCCACCTACAAATTTCTTCTTTGCAGTCTTCATTGTTCATTAAACAAATTCCAGCACAGATGTCCAGAATACTGTTGAATTATGAGATGAAAACAGAGCTATTTTGTATTGTATTCAATGGGGTACCGATACTTCTGTTTCACTGGTTACGTCACGCGCATACGTCATCATCCAAAGACGTTTTCAACCGGAAGTTTAGCGGGAAATTTAAAATTGCACTTTATAAGTTAACCCGGCCGTATTGGCATGTGTTGCAATGTTAAGATTTCATCATTGACATATAAACTATCAGACTGGGTGGTCGGTAGTAGTGGGTTTCAGTAGGCCTTTAATAGTTAGAACAAATTTACATTTTTGCAATCAGTTGATAAAACATTGTCCTTTACAATTAAAAATGCTTTTTACAAAAATCCTCTTCTCTTCTTGCATGTCAACAGACTGGGGTAAATCCTGCTGAAATCCTATGTATTAAATGAATAGAGAATCATTTTGAATCAGGAAAATATCGTTTTGGAATCGAGAATCGCGTTGAATCGAAAAAAAATCGATTTTGAATCGAATCGTGAGACACCCAAAGATTCGCAGCCCTAATATATATATATATATATATATATATATATATATATATATATATATATATATATATATATATATATATATATATATATATATATATATATATATATATATATATATATATATATATATATATATATATATATATATATATATATATATGTGTGTGTGTATGTGTATATGTGTATATGTATATGTATGGGGATTGGTTGATTGGCCCTAGTTTGTTAATGTTGTCTATCTTTGTCCCTAGTGTGTGAATGTGAGTGTGAATGTTGTCTGTCTATCTGTGTTGGCCCTGCGATGAGGTGGCGACTTGTCCATGGTGTACCCCGCCTTCCGCCCGCATGCAGCTGGGGTAGGCTTCAGCAACCCCGGCGACCCTGAAAGGGACAAGCAGTAGAAAATTGAATGGATGAATGAAAATATTTTATATCCAAAAAATGTACTTTTAAAATGTTTTAATTATTTCACATAATGTGTCAAATGTTGAAATCAAACATTTTCTGTACTTTTTTTTTTCTTTTCCTCAAAATATTTTGTTTTTAATTTCAGTTATTTTATACATAATCGTTGGGGAGCAATACAACTGATACATGATCATATACATTGCATGTTCATATACTGTACTTATAACATTTATTGATGTCAGGAAGCGTTTTAAAGGCGTTTAGAGCGTCCGCTGTCAATATGTTTAAATCCCCCCCCCCCCCCCCCCCCCACCTCCCCCCTGAAGAAGCTTGCATGAGTGAAGGTTGGATGAGTGACGTGAAGTCTTCCTCATGTGCAGGCCTTTGCCTCCCTCTCGCTGCTCTACTGGGCCATGCAGATCTTCTCTCAGCTGCTCTCCATCAAGAGGAAGTCCGACTGAATGTGGCCCTGCAGACCAGACCAGACCAGCTCACACTGTCCCACCGTGTAGTAACACATCACACACTCACACACACAAACGGATCGACTTTTTCCATTTCAGTTTTTGTTTCCGTTTTTAAAGTCAACAACCAAAAATATGACTAACATGACTTCTTGTGTGCCTTTACCAACAAATTTTGCAGGTGAAAGTTTCTAATGTAAGACATCACCATATGTTGCTGTTTATCTTGTATTTAAATGACACCCTACACGTTTCTGCGTACAGTGAAACCTCCGAACACAATCTGTTCACTTTCTCTCCTCTAAACTTCAGAATAAACTACTGTAGAGTGTCGGAAAATAATCTGTTCCAGTGTCAAGCCATGGTCACTGTCAGACCGTTAATACAGTACAGGCAAAGTGTAACTGCCATGCAAGTAGTGATGTTTCAATCTGGGTTGTATGCTGCCGATTCCGATACCGATCATCCAAGAGTAAGATCGACCGATACCAATACCAATCGTATCTATAAACTGTAGATTTTTTTTTTTTTTTTAAATAACGAGTCCTCCTGACATCTGCTGCTGCACCCGCGACCCAACTTAGGATAAGCAGAAGAAGATGGATGGATCCTATTGACAAAATACTTGAAGATAATATCTAAATTAGTTACTTAGTTGAGTTTATGAAGTACAATTGTTTGATAAAGATAAAGTCAATAGTACACAAGAACTAAACCAAAGAAAAGCTACTATCTAGAGATGTCCGATAATATCGGACTGCCAATATTATCGGCCGATAAATGTTTTAAAATGTAATATCGGAAATTATCGGTATCGGTTTCAAAAAGTAAAATGTATGACTTTTTAAAACACCGCTGTACGGAGGGAGAAGTACAGAGCAGTTGCGTCACCCAGTCATACTAGCCAACCCTCCCGATTTTCCCGGGAGACTCCCGAATTTCAGTGCCCCTCCCGAAAATCTCCCGGGGCAACCATTCTCCCGAATTTCCACCCACTCAGGACTATTGGGGGCGTGCTTTAAGGGCACTGCATTTGCGTGCCGGCCCAGTCACATATTATCTACGCCTTTTCACACACACAAGTGAATGCAAGTCATACTTGATCAACAGCCATACAGGTCACACTGAGGGTGGACGTATAAACAACTTTAACACTGTTACAAATATGCGCCACACTGTAAACCCACACCAAACAAGAATGACAAACACATTTCGGGAGAACATCCGCACCGTAACACAACATAAACACAACAGAACAAATACCCAGAACCCCTTGCAGCACTAACTCTTCCGGGACGCTACAATATACACCTCAACCTCCTCATGCTCTCTCAGAGCATGTTCCAAATTCCAAGCTGCTGTTTTGAGGCATGTTAAAAAAAAAAAAGCACTTTGTGACTTCAATAATAAATATGGCAGTGCCATGTTGGCATTTTTTTCCATAACTTGAGTTGATTTATTTTGGAAAACCTTGTTACATTGTTTAATGCATCCAGCGGGGGCATCACAACAAAACTAGGCATAATAATGTGTTAATTCCACGACTGTATATATCAGTATCGGTTGATATCGGAATACGTAATTAAGAGTTGGACAATATCAGAATATCGGACATTGGCAAAAAAGCTATTATCGGACATCTCTACTACTATCTATTACTCTTTTAAGTTGTTCTTCTTTTGCCCTCAAAGTCCCCCTTTGTCCAAGGAAGTATTGCCGGAATTTGTAACACAAATATATTTTGGAGAAAATAAAAATATTGAATTACTCTAGTATCGATCATATAATAATGTGATAATATCGATCATATAACATTAGGTACAATGAAGCTAAGCACTGTCATACATCAGATGTTTGCAGCTTCAAATGTTTCTTTAAAGGTGTAATTTTTTAAATGAGTATCCATAGCCACGCTGATGCTCCCTCATTTGTGTCTATAATAAAAAGGACCTCTTACTCGCACGTCACCTGCCGTCCCTGCATCTTGGCGTCACACATGCGACACCGTGACAAGCATGACCAAACACAGTGTGCAAAATAGGAATATACAGTGCATACAATTCAACAAGTTCAAGTTGAACTCTTCTCTATTGTTAATTGATACACAATGAAGGCAATGTTGGATTAACATGTTAGCTATTTCATCCTAGTCTACATATGAGTATTTTCCTAATGGAACAAATTACAGTTACAATATGTTATTGTGTATATGCATAAACATCCGATATAGTATCAGAGTTTTGGTACGCAGCCCTCATTTTTGCACGTTTTAGATTTTAGTTTTGGATTTGGTGACTTAAAATATTGCCTATATGGCCATTGTTTGACCCTGGAACAGATTAAATTACTTACCAGTATTCCCTATGAAGGTAAAAAAAAAGCATCTAGGTAGAAATTGTGTTGACTTTAGAGCTTCAACTGTAACCTTCAACTGTACTTGAATGCAAATACTACTGTATGCTTTAACTCGTAGTACGATAATGACTACTAACCTCATACTATTTGTTTGTGATGTACTCTATTTTATTATCATATCCAGTCCAGTGTTGTCACGGAAGGAGCAAATATTACGGTGAATAAGCAGCATATGAATGTGAAAGAGGAAGGCAGAGAGAATCCAATCACTTGATCAATCATTCCACCCACGGATGTCTTTCATGCCAAGTCCTCCCACTGAGACCGAGGCAAAGGTGTTGTCCAGACGCCATGTGGGAGGGAAATATTCCACAGCAGATGGTGCTATTTCCTCCCCCGTCGCCGTGCGCGTCATGGTCCGTGTTATGAGAAGCACATGGAATTATTGATGTGTCACCAGATATGACCAGAGGTAAATGTATATTTACTTAAATAACTTTAAGAATGAATTGTACTTGTCAGAGCAGTTTTAATGCAACATACTTTTTACTCAAGTATTTTTGTGCAGAATAAAACGCTACTTACTCCTGATTGCTACGAAGGTCCTGAGTAGTCGTGAGTTCAATCCTGGCCTCGGGATCTTTCTGTGTGGAGTTTGCATGTTCTCCCCGTGACTGCGTGGGTTCCCTCCGGGTACTCCGGCTTCCTCCCACCTCCAAAGACATGCACCTGGGGATAGGTTGATTGGCAACACTAAAAAAATTGGCCCTAGTGTGTGAATGTGAGTATGAATGTTGTCTGTCTATCTGTGTTGGCCCTGCGATGAGGTGGCGACTTGTCCAGGGTGTACCCCGCCTTCCGCCCGGTTGTAGCTGAGATAGGCTCCAGCGCCCCCCGCGACCCCAAAGGGAATAAGCGGTAGAAAATGGATGCTATGTCTATTTATGTCATTATTGTATTCATTTATTATCAAAGCATGCGGGGTGTATTTTGATATTTTCCATATTTTAAAAATCAATACAATATATATAATTGTTTTTTTTTTTACCTTTTGACCTCCCCTCAAGTTTGGCCCTGTCAAAAATAATTCATATACAGTATATATTTGTTTTTATTCTACACTTTAATCTCCAGATAAACTTCAGGACTGTCGATATAAAGTTATTTTTATTTTCATGTTTTATGCCCTTTTTGTAAAAATTATGTTTTTTTATGGCTAAAACACAAAATATGCAATATTCCCCCTGCCCAATAATTCATAACATTGATTTTAATGCTTTAATATTTTCTTGAGCGATGACAGTTTTTTTTAAAAATCTTACTTAAATTTATAAAATTTATAAAAGTATAAAAGTAAGTCATACATTTTCTTTTTCTTTACCTTCAACACATACAGTCGTGGTCAAAAGTTTACATAAACTTGTAAAGAACATAATGTCATGGCGGTCTTAAGTTTCCAATAATTTCTACAACTGATTGGAGTCACTGATTGGAGCACATACTTGTTTGTCACAAAAACATTCATGAAGTTTGTTTCTTTTATGAATTTATTATGGGTCTACTGAAAATGTGACCAAATCTGCTGGGTCAAAAGTATACATACAGCAAATATTTGGTTACATGTCCCTTGGCAAGTTTCACTGCAATAAGGCACTTTTGGTAGCCATCCACAAGCTTCTGGCAAGCTTCTGGTTGAATTTTTGACCACTCCTCTTGACAATTGGTGCAGTTCAGCTAAATTTGTTGGTTTTCTGACATGGACTTGTTTCTTCAGCATCGTCCACACGTTTAAGTCAGGACTTTGGGAAGGCCATTCTAAAACCTTAATTCTAGCCTGATTTAGCCATTCCTTTACCACTTTTGACAAGTGTTTGGGGTCATTGTCCTGTTGGAACACCCAACTGCGCCCAAGACCCAACCTCCAGGATGATGATTTTAGGTTGTCCTGAAGAATTTGGAGGTAATCCTCCTTTTTCATTGTCCCATTTAAAGCACCAGTTCCATTGGCAGCAAAACAGGCCCAGAGCATAATACTACCACCACCATGCTTGACGGTAGATGTGGTGTTCCTGGGATTAAAGGCCTCACCTTTTCACCTCCAAACATATTGCTGGGTTTTGTGGCCAAACAGCTCAATTTTTGTTTCATCTGACCACAGAACTTTCCTCCAGAAGGTCTTATCTTTGTCCATGTGATGTTTCACCAATCCTACGCAAGCATGGGTGACTTTTGACTCCGTTTCACCAATCAAACAGAGCCTGGCAGTCACATGACCATGGCACTGTAAAAAGTAACATGCCAGACAAGGCAGCACAACTCTTCAACGTTTTCCTACAAACTATGAAAAATTATAGCTTTATAGTCATGTGTGTCAGTTAAAATGTTGACATTTCAGAAAAAAACCTGTATTAAGTTGTAGATGTTTTATGTTTTAGCTGCGCATATGCTAACATTAGCCTTGTTTTAACGTCACAAGTGAGTGTAAAATTAAAAATGTTTGTAGAACATGCTGTACTAGTGTCTCTGTTACTCAAATACACACACTCTCCAATTGTAGTGCAAGTATCATTAAACAGCTACTAAATAAACCACAATTTACTCCCCAGTTACTGAGAACTTGAATAGTTTTTACTTTTACTCAAGTTGATATTTGGATGATATTTTAATTGTTTTGAATCTTAAAGGGCAAGTGCACAGTTTAGGAATTTAGTTTATTGTTCACAACCCCTATGTAAGATAAGAACATATAGTTTTCTTTTTTTTATGCATTCTAACTCGTAAAATATGGCAAGTACAAGGTGGCTAACAATGCAGCTCATGCGAGTACTCCATTACGCTGATAAAACTTCCAAAAATTGCCAACAATACTCTATTTACGAGTATTAAGATTGTTTTTGATAAGCACTAAAACAGGAACTATTTTTAGTGGTGCCGAGGTCACAGAGAGCTAACAATATATTGACATATTGAGCTGGTGAGCCGCTGTATCGCCCCTGTGCCGGTGAAAGTTAATTTTAGATTATAAATCATGCCTCTCACCTGGATAGTAGAAGGTTGTGGACAACTTTGACATCCAACTTAGACCTAGAGATGACGAGAAAGACACGAAAAGTTTGCGGCACCTTTTTTTTTTTGTTGACCCTTCATGAGAACTATGATTAATACTGCATCCAAAAAGACATTTATAAACATCCCATCAGTGGGCATCCCAGTGAGAGCAGACGTTGTACAGTAAGTGGTTTTATTGTTTTTACATTTTGTATTTCTTGTTTAGCACTTTGCAATACTGCTACTTGCTGGATCTGTTTAGCATAAAGCAGGGGCGTCACTAGCTTTTAAGGACAGGGGGGGCTTAGCCCCCAGGAGATGCAGGATGCGAGCGAACGTAGCGCACGAGCACAAAACATGTTATTGTTAATCTCCCTTTTACTACATGACATATACTTATAGTGTGTATATAAAACTATGATGGAGGTCTTTGAGTGTCATTTAGAGTGCTTTCTAGGCGGAATAGAGCAACTCACATTGACTCCATTGTTAGCTGACTTTTGCTAAAGTTTATTTACGATTTAGAATGCATTAAAAAAACATGTTTTCTTGTCTAAAATAAAGATTGGGAATGGTAGATAGGCAAAATTCAGAAAAAGTGCTGTTTCCCTTTAACTTGAAGTAGAAAAACATGGATTATTCATATGTCCACCTTTTTTGTGAGTCACTAAAAAAACATTTTTTTGGGATACGCGCTGTCTTTCTGCTCATTGTCATGCTTTTAGGTTGCGAACAAAAACCATGTTATGAGCCTCCCCGCCACTAGTGGGCGTAGCGAACGTCCGTGTGGACCCTGTGAGAACATCCGGTTTTACCGGCTAGCATCAGCTTATAGTTAGAGATGAACATAACTTTATTTTTTTCAACCATGGCAAGTAAGTGAGTGTGAAGGATAGTGAGAAGAAGAATACTTTGAATATATTCTATGAAATAAAGAAATTATAAATCGAAAATGTTACAAAGTGTGTTGCTAGTGAAGCATCTGGAGCGCTGCTAGCCTGCACCATGTTGAAACAAGGAGTTGATAAAGCCAGCCAAGTATGTTAAAATAATGTTTGAACGTCGGACAATTATGACAATTAAAATATGAATAAGCAGCTGGAAGAAGATACCAAGGTAAATACTCTACATTATTATAACATTGCCTCATAAACTACAGTTGTTTGTACTACATTCTATTGTGTTTTTTCCCCCCATCTAAATGTCTATGGATGTTCTCATTGTGTTTTTAGGACATTCAATCGATCCCAACTGGACTGTTCAGGAAAGTTCAGTGTTTTTACGTCAGTGAGAGATCGTTTTTCTTGTAAGTCACCTTTGTAACTTTTCAACACGATGCATGTACTTTTATGCTGCCCCTTTTTTCTTTTTTCTGCTGCAGCTGTTACATATACTGTAGTATTGTACATGGTAATTGGGATTTGTTATATATTGTATATATTATATAATATAATATAATTTAATATATCACTATATATTATATATTGTATATATAATATGTAAATATTACGTATATTTTATATTGCTACAATGGTACATTTTTAGTCTACTTTATAACTGCATTATCCTTTCCATCCTTACCCTTTCTATCCTTTGTAACTGAGCTACTGTGTGGAACAGTGACTTGGGTGAACTATACACCAGGTGAGACATAGATACTTTTGGAGGTTTTTTCTTCTTCTTTTTTTTCCTTAAATTCATATGCGCAGCTCTAATCTTTGTTGATTTAGGTTACACATTAGAATAACAGGAAACAGAAGGGAGTTATTCGCTTTCATAAAAACGTTATCATAATGATATTATGATATGATAAATGGGTCCAAAAAGTATTTGATAAAGTTATTAGATACTTTTTTGTCCCATTTGCTATTCCATCCATGTATCTTACCTTTCCGTATTTGTATCAGAAGCATCAATAGACTTAGACTACACTTCGTTTTTATTGTCATTCAAATTTGAACTTTACAGTACCGGTACAGATAAGAACGACATTTCGTTGCATTAGCTCATGGAAGTGCAGGATAAAAAAGCAATAAGGTGCAGATATAAATAAATAGATTACTGTACAGATATATATATTGCACTTTTGCATATGCATCCAGATTTATGGATGTATATTATATTGTGTTTATATTCCAGCTAGTTTATCCATTTTTGGGGGGAATTGAGGGGATAATTATGATGCGTTCAAGAGTCTTACGTCCTGAGGGAAGAAGCTGTTACAGAACCTGGAGGTTCTGCTACGGAGGCTGCGGAACCTCTTTCTAGAGTCCAGCAGTGAAAACAGTCCTTGGTAGGGGTGGGAGGAGTTTCTACAGATTTTCTGAGCCCTGGTCAGGCAGCTGCTTTTTGCGATCTCCTGGATAGGAGGAAGAGGAGTCCTGATGATTTTTTTCGCCGTCCTCACCACAATAGCTATCCTCCATGAAAACTTACTTTGTATGATCACATTCATTTTGTCCTCAAATCCAGTTTAGAGAATTATTTAATCTTGGATACAGCATATAATACTCCATATTGGCAGACACATTCATTTCATTCCAAGCATCCATCCATTTTCTACCGCTTGTCCTGTTCGGGGTCGTGGTGCGTAGCCTATCTCAGCTGCATTCGGGCGGAAGGCGGGGTACACCCTGGACATGTCGCCACCTCATCACAGGGCCAACACAGATAGACAGACAACATTCACACTCACATTCACACACTAGGGCCAATTTAGTGTTGCCAATCAACCTATCCCCAGGTGTGTGTCTTTGGAGGTGGGAGGAAGCCGGAGTACCCGGGGGGAACCCACGCAGTCCCGGGGAGAACATGCAAACTCCACACAGAAAGATCCAGAGCCCGGTATTGAACTCAGGACTACTCAGGACGTTCGTATCGTGAGGCACATGCACTAACCCCTGACCCATCGTGCTGCCCTTCATTCCAAGCAATAAAACATTTTTTTTGCATCTTACAAAAACACCCACAAACGCTGGCTTACTCCAATAAAAAATGCCATCCATCCATTTATCCATTTTCTACCGCTTGTCCCTTTTGGGGTCGCTGGGCGTGCTGGAGCCTATCTCAGCTGCATTCGGGCGGTAGGCGGGGTACACCCTGGACAAGTCGCCACCTCATCGCAGGGCCAACACAGATAGACAGACAACATACACACTCACATTCACACACTAGCCATGTTTGTTATAAATACAGTTTAAAGAAAGAAAAAAAAGTCTGGCTTCCGCTGGAGAGACATGTGTCTGCTAGCTTGAGCGCCCCCACTTCTCCCAGTATGGCGAGTCAGAGTACTCCTGAGGCATTGAACTGCAAGTTGACTATATATCGCCCCCTACGTTGAGGCAGAGGTATTTGCTGCCTCTTGGCCTGCCTTTTCTCCGCGGCAACAAGCACGCGCCCCCTTGCACGCAGGCGTTAAATACACTTTGTGTGTAGCCGTGGAGGCCCCACCTGTGTCTGCCTCACTTCTCGTCTGCCGAATTATTTTCATCAGGAAACACAGAATTTCTGCGATTTTCACCATGAAAATGATCAAAATATACAGGAACCACACCAAAATAACATAGAAAGCATATATTAAAAGAGAAATATTCAAACTTATTTTATTTTATTACTTTATTTTTAAACATCGTATAGTTAAGCCTTTTACCCCCCCTTGTGGCAAGGTGAGGCACTGCCTCACTTGCCTTCCCTGACAGCACGTCTCTGGTGTGGAACAATTTCTCTTGTGGATGAGTAAAGTTTGTGTAAGTCTAAGTCTAAACATGGCTGTGAAGTTGAAGAGTTATGTCGAACCACAGTTACGTTGCATGTTCACTAAATACTTTGAAACCACTTTTTAGCAGAGGGCAACATGGAGCTAGCATTATTAGCTTTTACCCCCCCTTGTGGCAAGGTGAGGCACTGCCTCACTTGCCTTCCCTGACAGCACGTCTCTGGTGTGGAACAATTTCTCTTGTGGATGAGTAAAGTTTGTGTAAGTCTAAGTCTAAACATGGCTGTGAAGTTGAAGAGTTATGTCGAACCACAGTTACGTTACATGTTCATTAAATACTTTGAAACCACTTTTTAGCAGAGGGCAACATGGAGCTAGCAAACTAAGCTAGCATGATTGCAGTATTAATGTTCTGATTCGACTATTGTTTGATGGGTTATCTGTGTGTAATGTTTCTTTTGCGGACGAACAATGCTGTGTAACAATTTTAACACAGAGAGGAATAAACGCAATGCAGTATTCTTTGATGGAATATATGTAGCACATTAGCACAGGCTATGTGCTAAATACAAGCGTGTAATTCCGATCTAGCGGCGTGAACGTGTGAAATTGCCCCATGAAATCTTATTTATTGGGAGTACAGGGAACAAACAGGTGTGCGAATATTAATGATGTGTCACATGAAAGCCGCTGTAGATGGCAGAACCAACACCTTGTATGTTGTTATCCCATCGGTGCAGTGTTTGTACTCGCTAACATACGTTTTCATCACTATGTTTGTTTGTACTAGTTATCGTACATTTTTGTAATGTACGATAACCACAGTGAGTCAGCTGCCTAAACGGGCTGCAGGAACAAAATCCATCCAACGAGGCTGATTTTTGGATGCCCTTTCTAAACACTTCTTATGGTTTTAAAACACTTCCTACACTGTAAAACCCAAGTATATCTTAATTGGTTAGTCGATGTACTCAATGGTACTTGTTTTGATGAAAACCAACTAGCTGCTGACGGCTAGCTTAGCTAAACAGTGTGTTTAAACAAGTTAAGAAGGCTTCAGAGTTTTTTTTTATTTTTTTGAAACTACAGTAAAAACATGCAAAATGAATGCCATCGTAGGAATGCTAGTGACGTGAGCGTAGTGATGTTACCTTTGCAACATTAGCTTCGCAATGTTAGCTTAGGTACGTAGTGATCGGCATGTACAAAATATCACATAGTGCTACTGGAGAGCGCAAACACGCAACTGTTAAAATAAATATCATACCATACCATACCAACTTTATTTATAAAGCCCTTTAAAAACAACCACAGTTGAAGAATAGCTATCAGGGGTGGGAGTATCGATATCAAGTTGAGTATTGGTGAGCGGAGCAATCGGCACTGAGCATTTATTTTTGTTGTATTTATCATTACATTAATTTGTTGTTTTGGACTTGTTTTTCCTAAACAATTTTTTTGTACATGTGCTTTGTGGACTTGGAGAAGGCATTCGACCGTGTCCTGTGGGGAGTGCTCAGAGTATGGAGTATCGGACGGTCTGATTGTGGCGGTCCGCTCCCTGTACGATCATTGTCAGAGCTTGGTCCGCATTGCCGGCAGTAAGTCGGACACGTTTCCAGTGAGGGTTGGACTCCGCCAAGGCTGCCCTTTGTTACCGATTCTGTTCATAACTTTTATGGACAGAATTTCTAGGCGCAGTCAGGGCGTTGAGGGGATCCGGTTTGGTGGCTGCAGGATTAGGTCTCTGCTTTTTGCAGATGATGTGGTCCTGATGGCTTCATCTGGCCAAGATCTTCAGCTCTCACTGGATCGGTTCGCAGCCGAGTGTGAAGCGACTAGGATGAGAATCAGCACCTCCAAGTCCGAGTCCTTGGTTCTCGCCCGGAAAAGGAGACACTGCCCCAAGTGGAGGAGTTCAAATATCTCGGAGTCTTGTTCAGAAATTAATTGAGAACTTTTTGTAAAATAAAGCTGCTGATACAAACTACTAGATTATTCTACTTACGTTTCAAAGCAAGTAACAAAGAAATAAGGTACCTGCAGTGAGCCAACCTGACCAAAAGATAGTGCTGTTTTTGCAAACAAGAACTCAAACACTGGGGGTATAACCAGGGCTGCATCTTGCTCAATTGAGGCAATCATTAATTTTTTTCACACTTTATCCATGTGAAACGATTTTTATGCAGCACTTTTTCACTTAAACTTGAATTTAATTTTATGCATGTATTGTACTAAAACTAATTATTGGGAAATAAACTGTTCAAAAATGATTTTTTTGTGCAACATTGTAACATCAGTAAAACATGAACAAGCAAACTTTCCAAATACAACTCCGACTTTAGATCGAACCACAAAATTAAATTAATGAAACCCACAAGGTTGCCTACAGCCACAGTTGTTAATGACCTAGCATGACTTTAGGAGAAAGACATTAACTTCAAAAATACAACTGTGTAGGCTCCATCTAGTGGTACGTCAAAGAATCACTTGAAAAAAGTACAGTGTTTTATTTTTCGTTATTCAAACACAATGTTACTGTTCAAACTGTGTGTAATGTTAAAGTGGCAAAATATATTAAATATACTTGTTAAATAAAACATCTGCCTTGTTTTTCATGAATACTTAGGCTTAATGTGCTACTGTACTTAATGTTGGTCTTTATTGTGGTACTAAGTTAGCTAAGTGTTTTCTCAGGTTGTTCTTGATGAAAAGGTTTTGAGAACCACTGTACAAAAGGTTTGCGTGTTTATAACACATGCAAACTTGATAGCACATGCAAATCTGATCTACTAAACTCGTGTGCAGAGGAGTGTGTCTTCTAAATGAACAAAAAAAAGACCGCAATCCATTCAAGCGTGTCGTCTTCATTAATATGCAGAATTTATGCTGATCACCACAATACTGGGAAAAGAAAATGCTAATTTTCATTTAGCACTGGCAAAGTGATTTATCAAGACTGAAATTGCACATTGCACGCTGTTTTGCGTCCATATTTAGCACATCTGGATTGTACTTTTTGTGCAAACTGGCTCAGTAATGCACAAATGGCAGTGAGAAGGGAGGTGATGGAACTGCAAAAAAAGACGATCGAGAGAGAGAAAATATTCCGCCTGTATGGGTGTCAACATACAGTATATGGATTTATTTTGGTTTCTTCTGGCATTTTTTTAATGGTGTTCGTTTTTCATACAGGAGATATTTTATTACAACATATAATCCCTGCATTATGTAAAAACCAAACACACCATCACGGCACTGCAGCGCTTCCCAGAGTATTGTGTTCATTCAGCAAGCTAAAAGTAGGTTCTGTTGTCTAGATCATGCTTTAATATGGCCCCAAAAAGGTGGTACATATTATATTTGTGTGCTGCATGTCAACAACACAACAGGTTTCACCGTGTTATGCCATTAAAGTGGAGGGCAATGAGTATCTCCATGGTGACAACCTCATTTAAAGGCCTACTGAAATGATTTTTTAAAATTTAAACAGGGATAGCAGATCCATTCTATGTGTCATACTTGATCATTTCGCGATATTGCCATATTTTTGCTGAAAGGATTTAGTAGAGAACAACGACGATAAAGTTCGCAACTTTTGGTCGCTGATAAAAAAAAGCCTTGCCTGTACCGGAAGTAGCGTGACGTCACAGGAGGAAAGACTCCTCACATTTTCCCATTGTTTACAATGCAGCGAGAGAGATTCGGACCGAGAAAGCGACGATTACCCAATTAATTTGAACGAGGATGAAAGATTTGTGGATGAGGAAAGTGAGAGTGAAGGAATTGCGTGCAGTGCAGGACTTATATTTTTTCGCTCTGACCGTAACTTAAGTACAAGGGTTCATTGGATTCCACACTTTCTCCTTTTTCTATTGTGGATCACGGATTTGTATTTTAAACCACCTCGGATACTATATCCTCTTGAAAATGAGAGTTGAGAACGCGAAATGGACATTCACAGTGACTTTTATCTCCACAACAATACATCGGCGAAACTCTTTAGCTACTGAGCTAACGTGATAGCATCGGGCTCAAATGCAGATAGAAACAAAATAAATAAATCCCTGACTGGAAGGATAGACAGAAGATC
Organism: Entelurus aequoreus; assembly: GCF_033978785.1. Taxonomy (NCBI): domain Eukaryota; kingdom Metazoa; phylum Chordata; class Actinopteri; order Syngnathiformes; family Syngnathidae; genus Entelurus; species Entelurus aequoreus. The sequence goes on along the minus strand of NC_084741.1, from coordinate 23,384,370 downwards.
AACAATACTATTAAACCATGGACATGTAAATACACGGTTAATAATTTCCAGCTCGGCGAAGCTTAACAATGCTGTTGCTAACGACGCCATTGAAGCTAACTTAGCCACGGGACGGCGGCGGGCGTTGTAGCTTTCGACAACACCCCGGCCGCCATCAGAGTCGGCAAGAAACATATATTTCCCCAAAGTTACGTACGTGACATGCACATAGCGACACGCACGTACGGGCAAGCGGTCAAATGTTTGGAATCCAAAGCTGTACTCACAGTAGTGCGTCTGCTATCCATCTCAAAGTCCTCCTGGTTGTGTTGCTGTAGTCCGCCACTAATACACCGATCGCACTTACAGATTTCTTCTTTGCAGTCTCCATTGTTCATTAAACAAATTGCAAAAGATTCACCAACACAGATGTCCAGAATACTGTGGAATTTTGGGATGAAAACAGAGCTTTTTGTATTGGATTCAATGGGTCCGAATACTTCCGTATCAACCATTGACGTCATGCTCATATGTCATCATACATAGACGTTTTCAACCGGAAGTGTAGCGGGAAATTTAAAATTGCACTTTATAAGTTAACCCGGCCGTATTGGCATGTGTTGCAATGTTAAGATTTCATCATTGATACATAAACTATCAGACTGCGTGGTCGGTAGTAGTGGGTTTCAGTAGGCCTTTAAATGAGGTCATATTATGAGATAGGCTCCAGCACCCACACAAGCGGTAGGAAATGGATGGATGGATATTATGATTTTTTTTCTACATTTAAAACACTTGTAATAGTGGGTCTTTGGTCAAAAAGTTGCATAGATTATGTTAACAGACCATCTTCAAGCCGCTTTCTGACCGTCTCCTCCGGATGCGGGCGGGCTTATTTACTTGCCTCCACTTCGACAGCGTCTTCCCTCCGTCAACCATGTTGCAGTTTTAAGCGCTTCCATATTGAGTCTACTGACAGATTAAGTTCGAACTATACGCTACTTTGTATTAGAAATGGCAACAGCGGAGGATGCATGTGCTTGTACGGGCCAGTCTGCCCCCATTAAAAGAGGATAGCGAGAAAGCAGGAACTTATTGATTATATTGTCATACTACAGTGTCGGACCCGCACAAAGCACTTTGGGTGAATTTATATGCACTGATGTCACAATTTGGCAAAAAATCAACACAAACGACTCGTTTGGATGAATGAAGTATGGAGGAAAGCAAGATAGTTTTATAATTGCACTGGTCGCCCGGGCGTGTGGGTTTTTTCTTGCCCTGATGTGGGATCTGAGCCGAGGATGTCGTTGTGTCTTGTGCAGCCCTTTGAGACACTTGTGATTTAGGGCTATATAAATAAACTTTGATTGATGATAAATATCTCCGTGTGACGGAGTGGCACCGTCAAGATCTGCGGGTGACACACAGAGAAACATCCGGCGGTACAAGCACGCTCGCACACACGGCACCACATGCTGTATACACATACACGCTCACTCCGGTGAACACATAGCTTTTATTTAACAGAGCATCGAGGGTGCGCACACATCCATAATCTACTTTCCTTGTCAAGCATAAAATTATTCTCAATTTACCTTGTCATTTTCACGGTCGCCGGAGTCAAACTGAGCTGACGTCATCGCACACATTTAAAAGCATCATTGTCTGGCGCATTTCAGGTCACGTCACTGTCACACAGAAAAAAAAAATTGCATTTAAAAATATTTCACAGGATGACATTTTGTCACTGTGCATTGCATATTTAATTTGTATATTTTTAGTCGTTGTCATAACTTCTGAAAGAAGAACATGAATGGTGTCTTTTGTCTATGATTTGCTTCATTGATAATCTTGTGGTTTTTTATGCTCCACGGGGAGGGGCCTAGAATATAAAAAAGAGGCCTTTGCCTGGCATTTAGGAAGTGTTAGGTTGGAGATAGTGGTTGTTGGAAGCTCAAGAGAATTGTTTGGCATTTTACAAAGAAGCTAATTATAGACTTTAAGCATCACACAGTATATTAAAGGCCTACTGAAACCCACTATTACCGACCACGCAGTCTGATAGTTTATATATCAATGATGAAATCTTAACATTGCAACACATGCCAATACGGCCGGGTTAACTTATAAAGTGACATTTTAAATTTCCCGCTAAACTTCCGGTTGAAAACGTATATGTATGATGACGTATGCGTGTGACGTCAATCATTGAAACGGAAGTATTCGGACACCATTGAATCCAATACAAAAAAGCTCTGTTTTCATCTCAAAATTCCACAGTATTCTGGACATCTGTGTTGGTGAATCTTTTGCAATTTGTTTAATGAACAATGAGGACTACAAAGAAGAAAGTTGTAGGTGGGATCGGTGTATTAGCGGCTGGCTGTAGCAACACAACCAGGAGGACTTTGACTTGGATAGCAGACGCGCTAGCCGCCGACCGCACAGATGATCGGGTGAAGTCCTTCGTCCTTCCGTCGATCGCTGGAGCGCACGTGAGCACGGGTGTTGATGAGCAGATGAGGGCTGTCTGGCGTAGGTGGATAGCTAATTTTTTTAGCATAGCTCTGTGAGGTCCCGTTGCTAAGTTAGCTTCAATGGCGTCGTTAGCAACAGCATTGTTAACCTTCGCTAGGCTGGAAAGCATTAACCGTGTAGTTACAGGTCCATGGTTTAATAGTATTGTTGATTTTCTGTCTATCCTTCCAGTCAGGGGCTTATTTCTTATGTTTCTATATGCAGTTAAGCACGATGTTATCACGTTAGCTACGTAGCTAAAGTGCTTCACCGATGTCGTGGAGATAAAAGTCACTGTGAATGTCTATTTCGCGTTCTCGACTCTCATTTTCAAGAGGATATAGTATCCGAGGTGGTTTAAAATACAAATCCGTGATCCACAATAGAAAAAGGAGAGAGTGTGGAATCCAATGAGACCTTGTACCTAAGTTACGGTCAGAGCGAAAAAAGATACGCCCTGCACTGCACTCTAGTCCTTCACTCTAACGTTCCTCATCCACGAATCTTTCATCCTCCCTCAAATTAATGGGGTAATCGTCGCTTTCTCGGTCCGAATCGCTCTCGCTGCATTGAAAACAATGGGGAAATGTGAGGAGCCTTTTAACCTGCAACGTCACGTTACTTCCGGTACAGGCAAGGCTTTTTTTTATCAGCGACCAAAAGTTGCGAACTTTATCGTCGTTGTTCTATACTAAATCCTTTCAGCAAAAATATGGCAATATCGCGAAATGATCAGGTATGACACATAGAATGGATCTGCTATCCCCGTTTAAATAAAAAAAATTCATTTCAGTAGGCCTTTAAGTAGTGTTTAATTTGTCTGTAAATATTTCTGCTAAACACTTTTGGGTTTGTTTGGACACTTTCACCATTTTTGCCATTTTCATTATTTGAGAGAAAAAATATCCATCCATCCATCCATCTTCTTCCGCTTATCCGAAGTCTGGTAGCGGGGGCAGCAGCCTAAGCAGAGAAGCCCAGACTTCCCTCTCCCCAGCTACTTTCTCCAGCTCTTATAAAATAAAATAAAATAAACATGTTTAATAAAAAAATTTTCGAATTTATTTGTGGGGATTGAAGATGAACTCTGCAATGCCGCCACAGTTTGATTTAAAAAGGCCCTATTATGCAAAACCAACTTTTCTTACCTAGGCTATTAGTACCTGCTGTTGTGTATTTGGGATCTGCATAAGTCCTGAAATCAAACCATGGAGACACTTCCTCCAAACGAGCCGTTTGGAATTTGAAAAACTTGATGTCAGCGGATTATTCAGATAAAGTACCACTGATGGATATGTGCTTTATGCGGGTTCGCTATTGTAGTCCGACGTTGTAATCAATAAGCTCCTCCTTTTTCTCTATCCTCTTGTTGTGGAGCAGCATGTACATGCATTTGCCATTTCTTAAACAAAATAGTGTATAGTTCAAATTTATATATGTCAGTAAGCACAATATGGGAGCACAAAAATCTACAACATGGCTGACGGGGAGAAAACGCTGTCGAAGTGGAGGCACGTATATAAGACCGCCCACAAAACGGCGCATCCTGAAGGGACAGTCAGAAAGCGGCTTGAAGATGGTCTGTAAAACATGATCTATGCAACATTTTGACCAAAGAACCACCATTATATGTTATTTAGACCACAACGAATTGTTTTAAATGTAGAAAAATATCATAATATGACCCCTTTAAAATTTGCAGATCCCAAATACACAAAAACAAGTACCAATAGGTAAGAAAAGTTGGTTTTGAGTAAAAGGGCCCCTTTAAATAGGCCAATCTGCACCACACTTGCACTTGTTATTAAATGTACACATAGTCTTAGTACTGTAGATCACCCGCAACACGCCCACTGATAGTACACACCATTTTATTCTTTGCATACAATATTTTAATTTTCCTGAGGGAACTCTCCTGAAGGAATCAATAAAGTACTATCTATCTATCTATCTATCTATCTATCTATCTATCTATCTATCTATCTATCTATCTATCTATCTATCTATCTATCTATCTATCTATCTATCTATCTATCTATCTATCTATCTATCTATCTATCTATCTATCTATCTATCTATCTATCTATCTATCTATCTATCTATCTATCTATCTATCTATTTAAAGGCCTACTGAAATAAATTGTTTTTATTTAAACAGGGATAGCAGATCCATTCTATGTGTCATACTTGATCATTTCGCGATATTGCCATATTTTCGCTGAAAGGATTTAGTAGAGAACAACGACGATAAAGGTCGCAACTTTTGGTCGCTGATAAAAAAAAAGCCTTGCCTGTACCGGAAGTAGCGTGACGTCACCGGAGGAAGGACTCCTCACATTTTCCCATTGTTTACAATGCAGCGAGAGAGATTCGGACCGAGAAAGCGACGATTACCCCATTAATTTGAGCGAGGATGAAAGATTTGTGGATGAGGAAAGTGAGAGTGAAGGACTACAGTGCAGTGCAGGACGTATCTTTTTTCGCTCTGACCGTAACTTTGGTACAAGGGTTCATTGGATTCCACACTTTCTCCTTTTTCTATTATGGATCACGGATTTGTATTTTAAACCACCTTGGATACTATATCCTCTTGAAAATGAGAGTCGAGAACTCGAAATGGACATTCACAGTGACTTTTATCTCCACGACAATACATCGGCGAAGCTCTTTAGCTACTGAGCTAACGTGATAGCATCGGGCTCAAATGCAGATAGAAACAAAATAAATAAATCCCTGACTGGAAGGATAGACAGAAGATCAACAATACTATTAAACCATGGGCATGTAAGTGCACGGTTAATAGTTTCCAGCTTGGCGAAGCTTAACAATGCTGTTGCTAACGACGCCATTGAATTAACTTAGCAACGGGACCTCACAGAGCTATGATAAAAACATTAGCACTCCACCTACGCCAGCCAGCCCTCATCTGCTCATCAACACCCGTGCTCACCTGCGTTCCAGCGATCGACGGAAGGACGAAGGACTTCACCCGATCATCCGTGCGGTCGGCGGCTAGCGTCGGCTAGCGCGTCTGCTATCCAAGTCAAAGTCCTCCTGGTTGTGTTGCTGTAGTCCGCCGCTAATACACCGATCCCACCTACAACTTTCTTCTTTGCAGTCTTCATTGTTCATTAAACAAATTGCAAAAGATTCACCAACACAGATGTCCAGAATACTGTAGAATTTTGAGATGAAAACAGAGCTTTTTTGTATTGGATTCAATGGGGTACCAATACTTCCGTTTCAACGATTGACGTCACGCGCATACGTCATCATATATAGACGTTTTCAACCAGAAGTTTAGCGGGAAATTTAAAATTGCACTTTATAAGTGTTGCAATGTTAAGATTTCATCATTGATATATAAACTATCAGACTGCGTGGTCGGTAGTAGTGGGTTTCAGTAGGCCTTTGAAACATGTTATTTGGATGTTAGTAGAGCAGGTCAATTGTGTGTATTATACGCCCTGCAAATATGTGAACGGAATGCTTGTCCTCATGTTGCTGAAGTGAGCCATCAGCTGTTCGATTACGACGGGCCTCATATAGATCTGCTCAGGTTTTGCTCTTCAAAAGGCCACAAAAGACCACTTCAAATATCAATACTTCTTGTTGTGCTAAATAAATAAAGGCTCATGTAATAAGAGTTGGAACTAAGGAATTCGTACATTAGTGTAGTTGAAGTGTGTTAGGTTCCATTCCGACGTCCAAACTAAGAGGTGTTTGAGAAAAACTTGACTCAGCGGTGCCACGGAGTCTAAAAGGAAAGACAGTTAGGATTCTACTCATTCTTAGATATAGAAAAACTCTCTTTTTTGTTCAAATAAAATGCAACAATCAATGTACTCCAGGGGTGTCCAAGCTTTTTTCACTCAGGGCCGCACACTGAAAAATGTAATTATGTGGGGGCCATTTTGATATTTTTAATTTTCAAAACCAATGCTGTAGACATTTATTTTTAGTTTGGTCACGGGGACCCGGAAGTGTCTCAGTCATAAAAATGTTAAAAATATTTCATGTATTGATTTTGAAAATGTTTTTCATTTAAAGCTTTAATCTCTAGATACACTTCAGAACTGTTGCTATAATTTTTTTTATTTATTTAATGTTTCATGTTCTGTTTGTCAAACCCTGTTTTTCATGGTAAAAACACAAAATGTACAATATTTTCCCCCAAAACATTTTTAAAGTGGAATATATATAAGTGAAGGTCTCTCTATGCGGGTAGGGTTCTCCTGAGGCCAATGGATCTTCTCGAGCATGGGTAGCACGTTTGAACAAGTCTTTTATTTGCATACACAACTGTGTGCAGGACTTTTCAGTCTCGTGTGCTCGTGGTCGATTGGTCTTAATTCTGTCGTCGGGTGTGCGTGCTCTGCTCTCATCCGCCCTCCTCGCTCATGGCCGCGGCCCCTGCTGATAAAGGCGACAGGTGATTAGATAATCATCCCCAGCTGGGCAATCTACTCACCTGTCAGCTGGGCTTCGAAGCCGGGTCATACACACTCCATTCCCGCAGGAGGCGCGCTGACCACGCCCCCATCCACAATATATATTTTAGATTTATAACACTGGTTGCTGTATTTAAACGGGACAGTGGAAGGCGCCAATTGTGCACACTCGGTATAGTTATACACAATATAAAATAAAACTAGTTAGTTTCCCAATGTGACAATTTTATTCATATATTATTCAACATTTGAAAAACATGCTTAATTTCAGCTAAAATAACACACAATACGGTTTGTGTGAAATGTACTTGAAATATTCATGGACATGGAATGCAGTTCTCGATGTGAATAACATTTTTGAGATACCCCGCAATAATAAAGTGCTTTCGAAACAGCAAAGATGCGTTGGCCGTTAATTTACTGTAATTTTAGTCGACTAAAATGTTGAGGAATTTAGTCTAATAAATTTTGACTAATCTTAAATTAATTTAGATTACCAATTTCGTCAAAAGACAATGACTAAAACTAAATTCAAAACTGCTGTCAAAATGAACACTGCTCAAATTTAACTGTTATAAAAGGGAGGGGAAAAAATGGCTTGAACAAAACACTGTAAAACTACACTTTTTTTTAACCAAATAACCACCATTACATGCCATGTAGATCACAAGGAAGTGTTCTAAATGTAGAAAAAAAAATAATGATAAGACCACTTTAGGATAAGTCATACATTTTTATATATTACTTTCAATGCTTAAGTCGCTGATCAACTGCAATATACATTTTTAGTATTTTCTTTGTTTTTTTTTGTTTGTCTTATGCCCTTTTTGTGAGAGAAAACTTACTTTTTTATTTGGCAAACGCACAAAGTATGCAATATTTTCCCCAAAATATATTTAAAAGTGAAATATTAAATGTGAAATAATTGGTATAATTTGTATCTTTTGAGCATTGACCGCTTTAAAGAAAAACAAAAAAACTGCCTACAATGTTATTAGAGTCAACATTGCAACTCTTTCTCGTTACATTTCACCTGTTTGATCTTTTATGCCACTTTTTTATATTTTTCTTTTTTAATAGTATTTTTAGAATGTGCCGCGGGCCGTTAGAATTAGCTGCGGGCCGCACTTTGGACACCTCTGATTAACCCAATGAACTAATATCAGCACAAAGCAGACATATTGATCAGAGCAGTAGGAGGCGCTCACCTTTACATGAAACCCTTCTAATGGGCAGCGAGGGTGGGCCGCCCGAGGGTCTTAATGGAAGCAGCAAATGTCGCTGGAGACAAGACGATCAATACGGCCGTCGATGACAATTAGATCTGGCTGGGCTGCAGCTGAAAGAGGCTGCTGGAACCTCTCTGCTGGCTTTTAATGAACAACATCCTAATTGTTTGTGTAAAATCATCTGCTGATAAAGAAAGCCACAAGAGTCAGTCATACGTTTATTTAAGCAAAGCTTTTTTACGACTTAACCTTTTTTCTCAGTGCTATTAGCTTTAGCATGCTAACTGCGATGTGAGCATTTTTCATAGTATGGTTGGTTACTTTAATGCAGTGCTTCTCAATTATTTTATGTTGCGCCTCCCCCTTAGGAAGAAGAAAACACTATATATAAATAGTATCATTTGTCTACAAAATTGTTATAAGTACACCTCTGCATAATGTTATACCTTTATTAACATTAAAGAAAACGAAAAAGAAAGAAATATAGATCAACTTACATCAAATAATAACTTTGGTAGTATCATGCTTGCCAACCCTCCCGGATTTTCCGGGAGACTCCCGAAATTCAGCGCCTCTCCCGAAAACCTCCCGGGACAAATTTTCTCCCGAAAATCTCCAGATTTTCAGGCGGAGCTGGAGGCCACGCCCCCTCAGCTCCATGCGGACCTGAGTGAGGACAGCCTTTTTTCACGATATAAACAGCGTGCCTGCCCAATCACGTCATTCCATACGAGGCGTCCGACATACTGCCGATGAGCATGGTACAGATGGAGAAGATCATCTCGGCGTCCGTGTTGGTGCACATGTTGCCAAAGCCGACGCTGGTCAGGCTGCTGAGGGTGAAGTAGAGGGCGGCGATGTACGAGCTGCGCACCGACGGGCCGCCGACTGTGTTGTTGACGTAGGGCATCTCCAGGCGTTTGCCCAGCTCATGGAGCCATCCTTGGGGAAGAGACGGGAGGACAACAGGGTGACGAGAACTAAATCATCCAGACTAGAGATAAATTGTATTATTATGTTTGTCTTACCTAAAAGAAGTTATATTTATTAATTAAAAAATAAATAAAAAATTACTATATTTTGCTAAAAACATCAAAATTAATTGTATTTTTATTTGTATTTTTTCTGACTCCTTATTACATCCAGCCATAGAATTATACATTAAAATAAACATATTTGAAATAATTAATTTTAAATGATCATAATGATGAGGTGGCGACTTGTCCAGGGTGTACCCCGCCTTCCGCCCGATTGTAGCTGAGATAGGCTCCAGCGCCCCCCGCGACCCCGAAGGGAATAAGCGGTAGAAAATGGATGGATGGATAATAATTCATTTAAAATGACCATATTTAATTATTAAAATAGTGCTTGTTTATCAACAACTTTAGCATTTTATTCATTACATTTTGAAGCTCTCAGAAGCCAAGTTATGTTATATTCCTTAAGATTTATTTATGCAAGTTTGAGGTATCAATGAAACACAGTTTTGTTTGCATATTTTCAGGATGTAGATATATATATAATTTGCTTGAAATTTGAAAAAAAAACTTAAACTTTAAACATTTTTACCAACTTGAACCATTTGATAGGGAAAAAAAACTGAACAGGTATTAATACATTCTAAATTATTTGCAAAACAGTTTAACCTACAAAACAAAAAAATAATGAAACAGTTTGTGCTGAATTTTTTAAATTAAAATAAGTAATCATGATTATTGGCTACAACGAGCACGTTTTGTAGTGAACAGCTTTTCGAAGCGTGGTGTAAAGCATGATACAGCATGATACTGATAAAGCATGTTCCCCCAGGGCCGTACGTACGTCTAGCTTGTCTGCTATTGTGTGCTTAGCCGTCGTGTAGCTGCTAGCTCCCTGTAGTCTATAGCGTACCATGCCTACTCGATTGACACATTTAATGATATGTTAGCGATGAAGCATTAACTTAAACGGAGTACATGTAGTAGTGTTGGCGCTAGGAATTTTCAAAATGGGGTCCCACAGTAAATTTTTGGAAACTAATGATAAATGTATGCATTATCCTATTATATCTCACATTCTACATTTTGTTTTGGAAAAAGGTTGTTATAATTATTACTTAAATCATTAAAAAAATAATACACAAGAAAACACATTTTTATGCATATGTAAATGTATTCAGTTATAAACATTCATTCACTTTCTTCTTTCCTTCATGGATCTAAACTTTACCGCTGTCGGTAGTTTTTTCTATATTTATATTTAATAAGTTGTAGGTGTATATTTCAGTATAAAAGTGTAAAAAGTTTTTTGCTTCAGTCATGAAATGATGATAATCGTGTGCCAGGGCATACATACATTATTTATTTAACGCTTAAATCTCTAGAGTCTACATCAACTTCAGATCTATCCGTCACTTCTAATTTTTAATTTTTTTATGTTGTTTTTTGTTTGTTTGTTTTCTGCCCTTTTTGACAAAGAAAACTATGTTAAACACACAAAATATGCAAAATCTTCCACAAAAAATATTTTTCAAAGTGTAATATTTGATGTGAAGTAATCGGAGCCTTATAGGTCAATAATTCATAAAAACATTGATTTTGTTTCAATATTGTGTTTTGAGCACTCACAGTTTTAAAGAGAAAAACAGCTTTGTTTTATTAGTCAACATTGCAACTTTTTCTAAATTACATTTCACCTGTAAGCTTTTTTATTCCACTTTTGTTATGTTTTTGTTTATTTTAATAGTATTTTTGAATGTGCCTTTAAAACATTAGCTGCGGGCCGCAAATGGCCAACAGGCCACACTTTTGACAACCCTGCTATAGAAGTTATACCGATAAGTCTACCGAGCCTGGCGACGCATGCGCGTTTATCATAACGCACAGTCAGCATCTCTGTTTCAGTAAACAATGACGGTGATGACGTCACTGTCAGCGATGCGAGCGACACTTGCTAACTTGTCAGCCACTTCTCTAAGAGACTCCTTTTGAACACTCCTCGCACATTATCACTTCAAAAGGCACATATTTACCCTGTTTGTTGACCTGCAAAGTATGTTTTTGGGTTGGAGGAGTCTGGTCGGGTGCTAGTTAGCTTGAAGCTAACAGCTAGCCTGTCTCCATCCTCGAACAATGTCGATACAATGTCAGCAGGAGATAAAAGGGAAGTTTCCATGGACTCACAAAGACTAAAACAAGTCAATTACTGGAGACATGGCACAGGATGAAGTTAAAAAGGTTTACTCTACACTCACCTTAGTGTTTACCATGAAGTCTTTCTTTTGACTGCCCTTCGCAGTAAAGTTGTTCGAGTGCAAACTGAGGCAGTATTTGTCATAGATAAACCTTTCGGCGAATCAAAATTTACGACCAATGAAAATGCAATAAACGGGGATGGAAGTTTGACCCGGCAAATATAAACAAAACAAAACACCGGCGGAAAGCGATAATCGATAAAATAAAAACAAGCCAACCGGGCGGTAGGTTAAAAAAAAAATCGCAGGCTTCCAGAATTGCGCGTTCTTTTTTTTTTTTTTTATTTATTTATTTTTTTTATTTTTTTATTTTTTTTAATTTCAAACAACATTTAAAAAAAAAACACAAGATACACTTACCATTAGTGCATCAACTCAAGAAAACCCTCCCTCCCCCATTCACACTCATCCACACTCATTTACACAAAAGGAGCTGTCTCTTTCTGTTATTAAAAAAACAACAACTTCTGGTTCCTACAGTATAGAACAATACAGTCTGCAAGGGATACAGTCATTCGAGCACACATGATTGTGTGTGGTGCTGGTCCACTAACATTTTCACTAATCACTATTTTTTATGTAATTGTTTTTAAATTTGTTTTACTTTCAAACAAAACAAACAAAGGACCTTAACTTCACCAGACCGGGTTGTCAATAAAATCAGATTGTTCAAAAGGGTTCTTAAAACCAGGTCCAGTTCAGATTACGTCCAGATCGGGCTCAGCAACACACACCTTCACCCATGTACACCAAAAACCAGGGATCACAACAGGTTGCATATAATCCACAAACAAAAATACATTTTCAAATTAAGCACCCATGTACAGTCCACATCACATCCAAGTCGAAGTCAGCAACACATACCTTCATTTATGTACACTTAAAATAGGGAATACAACAACAGATTGCATATCATATATAAACAAAATTACATTTTCAAAATAAGCCTTTGAGGACTTCCCATCTTTTTTTATGTTTTTTGGCATCATTATCGTTTTCAACCATATAATTTTCTAAAGTTAAAAAATACTGAATAAATGTTTTAAAGAAAGAAATACTAAGTGAATATCTGTTTTTTGCCTTAAAAATAAACCTTTTACCGAGTACTATAATTAAATTGACTAAATCATGATTGTCAATGAACTCTCCTAAAATAACAGAAACCACATCAAGCTTCATAAACAAACCAATCTTTAAACACATTTTTTCAACTTCCACCCAAAATGAAGACACAATATGACAATACCAAAACAAATGTAAGGTGGATTCAGGCTCCTGACAACAAAATCGGCAATCATCTGACTCTGTCATATTCCATATTTTTAACATTTTTCCCGTGGGTAGGAAGTTATAAATAGTTTTAATTTGAAAATAACGATTTTGCACATCGATAGTGGTTTTGTAGATTAATTTGAATATTGCATCCCACGGCAACGGGCAGTCAAAAAAGTCCTCCCATTTTCCATATGTGTTGTATGGGGCAGCCCTCAAAGATTTCTTTATTAAATAAAACTTATATATTTTTCTATTTATTTTAGTTCCTTTTTGCCAACTAGAATTTCTTATTAAGGGCTTACAAACTAATAATTTAGTAGTTCCATAATTAATTTGTTTCCATCTTTTCCCAATGACTCCAGTTAGTTGATTAAATGAAAAGCTTGAACAAGCATCACCATACATAGTTGTAAATTCATCATATTTCATAATTTTTCCATTCTCATTGATAATGTCATTGACAAAAATGATTCCTCTTTCAAACATATTTTTCCAAAAGAAAGGCTTTCCATCTATTACAATATTAGAGTTCATCCATATTATTTGCTGCAAAATATCATCTCTTTTTTCTGGTACATAAAATTGAAAACACCACCATGAGTGGATTGTTTCCTTTATGAACCCCGCCATGTTTCCCAGCAGACTCTCTACATAAGGAAAATGGGAGGGGATCACTTGTAAAAAAGGATACAATTTCTTTTGATACAATACATGTTTTCTGTCCAACAGGACACTTGTGTACCACTCAGTGTTTAAATACATCTTTGGAACAATTGATGCTTTTAAAGACAGACACATAGCTTCAAGGTTGAGAAGTTTCAAGCCCCCATATTCATATTCATTGTACAAAACCTTTCTTTTAATCCTTTCTGGTTTGCCGTCCCAGACAAAATCGAAGACCCTCCGCTCATAAATATTAAAAAAGTTTTGTGATGGAGCTGGTAATGACAAAAACAAATAAATAAATTGAGGAATAATTAACGAGTTGACAATAGATATTTTAACATACAAGGTTAAGGATTTCCCTTTCCATAATTGCATAATTTTATCCAGCTTTCTTAGTCGATTATCATAATTTACTGAGCCTAGATCTTCCAGGTCCTCTGGGACAACAACACCAAGTATGTTAACTGGTCCATCTGTCCACAAAACAGGCACTTTGCATTCCATTCGAAAGGACGTTCCCTTTAGATTTCCGATCCTTAATATTTTACATTTATCATAATTTAGCTTAAGCCCAGATTGCTGTGAAAATATGTCCAAAAGATCAAGAAGGTTTTGCAGACAATGAGGATTGGGGCTTATAAAGAAGCTTGTATCGTCTGCATACATTGTTATTTTACTTTCAATATTATTATTACTGAGCCCTTCAATATTTTTATTCAATCTAACTTTAATCGCCAATATTTCCATAGCAATAATAAATAAGTATGGAGACAAAGGGCACCCTTGTTTTAGACCTCTTAATAGAGGTATTGTCCCAGAGATGTATCCATTATTGATAATTCTACAATTAGTTTTATTATATAGCGTCTTGATCCAGTGTAATACGGAGTTGCCAAAATTGAAAAAAACTAAGCTTTTACAAATAAAATCCAAGCTAATTTTGTCAAAAGCCTTCTCCAGGTCGGCTACAAAAATTAATCCTCTTTTATTTTCCATATTATAATTCTCTATAATTTCTAATAACTGTGTAATATTGTTTCCTATATTTCTTCCTTGTAGGAAGCCTGATTGATCTTGGTGAATAATATTTGACAAAACAGACTTAAGTCGTGTAGCCAAACATTTTGCCAGGATTTTAGCATCATAACACTGCAGTGTTATTGGTCTCCAATTTTTTAGATGAACTGGGTCTTTATACTGACCATTTATTTCCTGTTTCAATAATAAGGAAATAAGACCTTCTGTTTGAGTGTTGGACAAAAAACCTGTCTCATATGAGTAATTAAAACTAGAAAGTAATGGTTTCTTAAGATCTTCATAAAATACTTGATAAACCTCAATAGGTATTCCATCTAATCCTGGGGTTTTCCCTGGATGAAAAGATTTAACAGCTTCCACAAGTTCTTCCTCTCTAATGAGGCCTTCACATGAATGGCTTTCTTCCGAATTCAATTTTCTTTCATAATTTTCTGGAAAAAAAGTTGTAGTTTCAGGAGGGATTACTGGATTAGAAAAAATGTTTTTAAAGTAATTTTCCATTTCTTTCAACAATGTGGTGTGTGTATCCAATACCTTTCCATTTGTTTTAATAAGCTTGGAAATGTTCTTTTTAGAACGATTTTTTGTTTGGATATTTAAAAAGAATTTTGAACACTTCTCACCTTTTTTCATCCAGATTGCTCTGTTGCAGTCATAACTTTTCAATAATTGTTTTTCAACTAAATCTGCTAACTCCTCTTGTTTGGCTGTAAAGGTATTCAGTTGCTCACTAGTTAGATTATCATTACTGTCAATGTTTTTTTGTAAATCCTCAATTTCTTTCTTTAATTCCTGTTCTGCCGCTTTAATTTTTTTTTTTTTCCATGAAGAGTATGCAATGGCATATCCTCTAAAACAACATTTGAAGGCTTCCCAGACTATTTGGGGATTTAAAGATCCTACATTATTTAAAAAAAAATCAGTAATAAATTGCTTTGTTTTTTCGATAAATTCATCATCCTGTAGATGCATTTGATTAAACTTCCAATATCCGGGCCCACGTGTATTATCTTCAATTGCAATATTTATTCCTATACAATTATGATCAGAACGCAACTTATCATCGATTGCTATTGCAGTCACTTTGTTTAGCAATGAAAATGATATAAAAAAATAGTCAATACGACTTGCCTGGTTTTGTCTTCTCCATGTATACCGTACTAACCTAGGGTTTTTGAATCTCCAGATATCAATTAAATCAAATGCATCCATAACATTTTGAATCTTTTGTAAAGATTGAGGATGATAATCCATTGAAAAATTCCCTTTTCGGTCCAGAACTTTATCCAGAGCAACGTTAAAGTCCCCCACAATAATAATTTCCCCTTGTTGTTCTTGCAACATGTCACTTATTTCTTCAAAAAAGGAAGGTTCATCAACATTTGGCCCATACAGATTCAAAACACACATCTTTTGACCTTGAATAATCATATTTAATATTAGCCAACGTCCTTGTGAGTCTTTTTCCATAGAGTTAAATTGAAAATAAAAGTTTTTTTTTATCAAAATCATAACACCTTTTGAATTTCTGTAACCATGTGAAAAGAAAATTGGACCATCCCATTCTTTTCTCCATTTTTCTTCATCTAAATGTGTTGAATGCGTTTCTTGAAGACAAAAAAGATCTTGTTTTTTTTCATTCAGCCACATAAATATAAGTTTTCTTTTTCTGTTGTCTGCAAGACCATTGCAATTATAACTAATTATTCCAACTTCATTATCGTTCCTATAAATCATATAATCTGAGTAAATTCATTGTATATTTTATTGATTCTCTTAATACCATAAGTTTCATAGACATGAAAATCTTGTAACTAAAAACTGCAGCATCACTTGCTATTTCCAAGGAAACCAATATCCCCTCTAATAAACCCACAGACATACCATTCACACCACAGCACCCAAGACAAACAAACATATAACCCCCAAAATATATAATTCGCTGACCGTTTGCCAACATCTAACTACATTGTCCAGTCCCAGAATAAACTAAAAAGCTCCACAAACAAAATGTCAAAACATATCCGTCAAGTCGTTACCATGGTGATGTCGCGATGACGCAATCACTGCGCGACATTATTGTTCCTCACATGCTTCTGTACAGCTCACCGTTAATGTACAGTTTATCCACAACAAGACGAGCTTGTTGTCCTTTTTGCCTAAATGACTTCATAATTGGAATCAACTTACGTCATTTCTCCACCACCTCAATTGGATATTGGCTGGTCATGAAGAATTTAGTACCTTTCAGTCTTCTGGAGACAGCAAGCATTTCGTCTTTGCATTTGGAGTTAGTAAACTTTACAAGCATAGGTCTCGGTATAGCATCCTCCTTGCGTCTGCCAATCCTGTGTGCTCGCTCCATCTGGATCCTCTTAACTTCTTCCTCCGGGATGCCGAGTTGCTCCTGCAGAAAGGCTCTGACGAGGTTTTCCGCAATGCCGTAAGTTTCTCCTCCATCTTCGCTAATTCCCATGATTAGCAGGTTGTCCCGCATGCTCCTGCAGCGGAGTTCCAACAAGTCTGCCTTTAATTTCTCGTTCTCCGTTGTCAGTCTTGTAGTTTCGAGTTTCAGGCTTGTTAACTCAACTTTTAGCGTTGTCTGTTCCTTTTTTATCTCCACCATTTCAGCGTGATTGTGCTCGACTGATTTTTTCAGCTCTGAAACGTCAGTTTTTAGTTCATCCAAAATGTCCAATTTTCCAAGTTTTTCAACCATGGCTTGCAACATTTTTCGATCGTCCGGAGTAAACGTTGCTTTTTCATCCAAATCACTGGAGGACAATTGATCACGGCCACGTTTTGACTCCTTTGATCCGCGTTGTGGCATGTTTGCAGGTGAACAATGAGTCACTCTGCGTTCGAGGCACCTTATCTTCCGCCAAATCACCCTCGTGAGGAGTATATATCTCACCAATTGCAGAGAGGTGGATATATACAACGAAAACGACTTAAATTATTGTATCACTGGAGCGTTTATGCCATTATTAACCTTACATACTGGGACTTGTGTAGAGACGGTCTCAACTCACGTTGCTCACGGCGGCCATCTTGTGGCAATGTTTGGTGGGGGGGGATTGCGCGTTCTTTCTGATTGCAATGCGTAAAAAGACACAAAAAGTGTATTAACACCAACACCGTGTAGATGAGATAAACAGCTCAGTGCTGTATTCTTACATGGTTGTTTATTGTTTATTTAAAGACAAAGATGCTTTCATCTCCCCGGTTCTGTAGTTCCTTCTTCACTCTCCTCTCGCTGAGGGTCAGATTCTGGCTCGTTTATGTACGGTTCACGCTAAAATCCTCCGCGGTTGCCATTTGTGATGAAACGCTGCGTATTGGTTTTAACTTTAGATATTTGTCGGTACGGGAGCATGCCGCTAAATCAACAAACATGGCTGACGAGGGAGGGATATACAAACCCCGTTTCCATATAAGTTAGGAAATTGTGTTAGATGTAAATATAAACGGAATACAATGATTTGCAAATCATTTTCAACCCATATTCAGTTGAATATGCTACAAAGACAACATATTTGATGTTCAAACTGATAAACCTTTTTTTTTGTGCAAATAATCATTAACTTTAGAATTTGATGCCAGCAACACGTGACAAAGAAGTTGGGAAAGATGGCAATAAATACTGATAAAGTTGAGGAATGCTCATCAAACACTTATTTGGAACATCCCACAGGTGAACAGGCAAATTGGGAACAGGTGGGTGCCATGATTGGGTATAAAAGTAGATTCCATGAAATGCTCAGTCATTCACAAACAAGGATGGGGCGAGGGTCACCACTTTGTCAACAAATGCGTGGGCAAAGTGTTAAACAGTTTAAGAAAAACCTTTCTCAACCAGCTATTGCAAGGAATTTAGGGATTTCACCATCTACGGTCCGTAATATCATCAACGGGTTCAGAGAATCTGGAGAAATCACTGCACGTAAGCAGCTAAGCCCGTGACCTTCGATCCCTCAGGCTGTACCGCATCAACAAGCGACATCAGTGTGTAAAGGATATCACCACATGGGCTCAGGAACACTTCAGAAACCCACTGTCAGTAACTACAGTTGGCCACTACATCTGTAAGTGCAAGTTAAAACTCTCCTATGCAAGGCAAAACCGTTTATCAACAACACCCAGAAACGCCGTCGGCTTCGCTGGGCCTGAGCTCATCTAAGATGGACTGATACAAAGTGGAAAAGTGTTCTGTGGTCTGACGAGTCCACATTTCAAATTTTTTTTGGAAACTGTGGACGTCGTGTCCTTCGGACCAAAGAGGAAAAGAATCATTCGGATTGTTATAGGCGCAAAGTTGAAAAGCCAGCATCTGTGATGGTATGGGGGTGTATTAGTGCCCAAGACATGGGTAACTTACACATCTGTGAAGGCGCCATTAATGCTGAAAGGTACATACAGGTTTTGGAGCAACATATGTTGCTCCAAGCAACGTTACCATGGACGCCCCTGCTTATTTCAGCAAGACAATGCCAAGCCACGTGTTACATCAACGTGGCTTCATAGTAAAAGAGTGCGGGTACTAGACTGGCCTGCCTGTAGTCCAGACCTGTCTCCCATTGAAAATGTGTGGTGCATTATAAAGCCTAAAATACCACAACTGAGACCCCCGGACTGTTGAACAACTTAAACTGTACATCAAGCAAGAATGGGAAAGAATTCCACCTGAGAAGCTTAAAAAATGTGTCTCCTCAGTTCCCAAATGTTTACTGAGTGTTGTTAAAAGGAAAGGCCATGTAACACAGTGGTGAACATGCCCTTTCCCAACTACTTTGGCACATGTTGCAGCCATGAAATTCTAAGTTAATTATTATTTGCAAAAAAAAAAAAAAGTTTATGAGTTTGAACATCAAATATCTTGTCTTTGTAGTGCATTCAATTGAATATGGGTTGAAAAGGATTTGCAAATCTTTGTATTCCGTTTATATTTACATCTAACACAATTTCCCAACTCATATGGAAACGAGGTTTGTAGTCGCAGCCAGCTGGAGGGGGCGAGGCATGGAGGCAACACCGCTTTGCGACTTTTTTTTCTCAAAAGCGATTAGCGACAAATCTAGTGACTTTTTTCCGGATGTTTCGGAGAGAAAAAAAGCATGTATAATGTTTTAATGTCCTCAATGCGCAGCGGTTGATTCCGTAAATCCCGGCTGCAGTCAGAGCAGATTGAAGAGATACA
The DNA here is from genome assembly GCF_033978785.1 of Entelurus aequoreus. Taxonomy (NCBI): domain Eukaryota; kingdom Metazoa; phylum Chordata; class Actinopteri; order Syngnathiformes; family Syngnathidae; genus Entelurus; species Entelurus aequoreus. The sequence continues at coordinate 23,364,783 of NC_084741.1, read as the reverse complement.
CTCGGCGTCCATACTGCAAATTAAATGCACAAATCTGTCGCTGTTTCCGCCTTGGTTTATAGAGCAAGATGTAAATGTTTCTTCACTGTCACACTAAAAATTATTCGCAACGTCCCAATGCTAACATTCATGTTAATGAGCTAGCCAACATATTTGTGAATGTCACAACCTTCCAGTCTTTTGATCAAATTTGATCACTAACAAATTGATGAAAAAAAAAAAAAAAAGAATAAAAAAAAAAGCTAATTTCATAATTATTTAACATTTTTTATATCGTTTTTGATATCTCTTCCACAATGGTATTCATGTCTCTTACAGTGTCAATTGTAATTGATATTGATACTTTTTTAATACACATAGCTAATTAAACAACATAACTGTAGCAATGTACTTTGTTTTCCCCTGCACATTTACAGGTTAGCTTAACATGCTAACTTGGTGCTCGGAGCAAGCCCGGCGCCAAGAGAGCCTACGACTCAGCGAGTGGGACATTGTCATTTTACAGGTGTGTTTCATCTTTATAACTTCATATTTGGCTGCGTGCTGCTCGCCTCGTTGCCCTCCCGTGTTTTCCTGTGCTGCCATGGCAGATGGGAGAGCACGTAGACGTGAGATTTGCATTGCAGCACAGTGTTCCAGTGACTCACGTTACGCTAATGTACTTTACTGCGGTCTGCACAGCAACAGTGGGGAGGCCCAGGCGAGCACACGCGTGGTTGCACACACATGCACACACACGCACACACACTCTCGCACACATACACCAGGCGGGCAAACATCTGTGGCACATAATACAACTCTGCGAAGCAATCCCAGCTGCACATTTCACTTGTTGAGCCACTTCATTAGGCACATTTATGTCGTCTAATGGGATGCAATATGATTATTTTCTTGGGCAGTAGCTCAGTGTAGTACAGTGTACTGCAGCCACAGTAATAAACTAGGCCTGTCAAGGTACTTTAATCTTTAATCTTTAAATTATTAATTTTTTATTCAGAATAATCAAATTCTGGAATTTGGAATAATCATGCTTAATCACAAGTTATTATTTGCCTACATAATTAAAATTTGTTTAGGAAAAGACCCCAAAATGTGTACACAAATGCAAGTTTATTGTCAAATTGTCATCCAGGAACGTTTTTAATCGTTTTATTTGAATGCATGTCATTTATTTGCACAAAATTTGGGAACAGTTTTATCAAAGTTTTATCTTTTGGGTTGTATTTTGGAGTGACATTTGCCAGTGAACACATGAGCCGGAGTCTCCTCACTCATTTTGGTACTGATGTATGCATTGAATCTAGGGTTGTACGGTATACCGGAATTAGTATAGTACCGCGATACTAATTAATCATATTCGGTACTATACCACTTCTAAAAAGTACAGGTCCCCCACAGGGCCAACTCAGATAGACAGAAATAAATATGTTTACATATTAGCCCTACTGGACTATAAGCCGCAGATACAGTATAAACCGCTAATAAATACGTTTTGTAAATGTCTATTTACAGACCTTAATTGTTTCTAAACAGTGCATGTCACGCGGCAGTAAAATGGCTGATCAAACAAAACAGATGTCATCGTCATGGACCCACTAGCTGCGGAAGCTAGCTCTCCAATCAGCTAAACTGACTCAATAACGCCACAGTGACGTTTTGGAGAATTTATGAAACTGAATCAATACAAAAAAAAATGCCATCGTAAGTTAATAATACTAACACAGACCCTTTTAAACGTGTCAGTATATTTGCTAATGCTAACGACGCTATCTTGATTACATTACGATAGCACGTACAAATATGCATGAAAACACATCACGCATGTGACGGTTTAGTAAGTAAGAATTGTTTTAGTTATGTTGAAAAAGCTTACAAACATTGCTTGGAGTAATGAATGAGAAGTCGTTTCGAGCAGAAACGCTATGGACGAATATTTCTGGTTCAAGGAACGAAACAGAGGTGCATTTTCAATCCACAGCCCCTGCAGTTAGCGAATGCGTCCAAAATATGGCACCATAGCACAAACAATAACACATATTTTCAGTGTCTCTGTCAGTGTTACTTGAAGACTATTTGTTGAATATAAAACATTATCACCATTAGCATAGAAAAATACATAAATTAGCCGCACTGTTTAATAAGCTGCAGGGTTCGAAGCGTGGGAAAAAAGTAGCGGTGGTAGTCATAGTCTGGAAAATACGGTAATAATGCAACAAATATAATACTATGATACATTTCAAATTTGTTGTTAGTTAAAATAAAAATGGTAATATTAAATATCGGGCAGCACGGTGGAACAGGGGTTAGTGCATGTGCCTCACAATACGAAGGTCCTGACTCCTGAGTAGTCCTCCTGAGTTCAATCCCGGGCTCGGGATCTTTCTGTGTGGAGTTTGCATGTTCTCCCCGTGACTGCGTGGGTTCCCTCCGGGTACTCCGGCTTCCTCCCACCTCCAAAGACATACACCTGGTTGATTGGCGACACTAAATTGTCCCTAGTGTGGGAATGTGAGTGTGAATGTTGTCCGTCTATCTGTGTTGGCCCTGCGATGAGGTGGCGACTTGTCCAGGGTGTACCCCGCCTTCCGCCCGAATGCAGCTGAGATAGGCTCCCGCACCCCCCGCGACCCCGAAAAGGGCCAAGCATTAGAAAATGGATGGATGGATGGATATTAAATATCTGCCTGACTTATGATTTCAAAGCAAGTTATCCATGAACTTGTACACTATTGCACTCAAGAACAATTTTAGAAGGTTAAAATTTTAATTAAAGGGCATTAAACACATTGTGTTTTTCTTGTTGCACTCAAAGAACAATTTACAATTTTTCATAATCAAAAATTAGATTATAATATAGTAAAAAAAAGCTTTATTAACATAATATTAAATTATTCATGATTTATGGTTGCCAATCCTGGTCTGTGCGTTTAAAAAAAATACAATTATTAGTAAGTACTAAAAACAAAACTATGGATAAATATACAGCAAAAAGCCATGTAGCAGGTAAAACACACTTTTGTTAAAGATAAAACACAAATTGTAGCAATTTGTTACCAAATTCAGTTATTTTACTTTTACTCGTTGACGTTAGATGGGCGGTCTTAACTCCACTAATATTTTGCATCAATCCAAGCAGCTGTGTGCACGTCTACGTATCTACATGTTATGTATTTACATGTTATGTATCTACATATTATGTATCTACATGTGCACAGCAGGGGAACTGGTTAACCTATGAGAGTAGTGTATGTGTGTTTGTGAGATTGGCAACGTGTTGTCTGAGTGACGCCAGTGAGTGAGTGGACGAGTAAAGAGAGTGATAGGTAGCGCATGCACTGCGCAGTAGAGTGATGAACGGGTCCGGTTGTGTCCTGCAAAACTAATAATAAAGCAACCATCCATCCATTTCCTACCGCTTGTCCCTTCCGGGGTCATGGGGGGTCGCTGGAGCCTATCTCAGCTGCATTCGGGCGGAAGGCGGGGTACACCCTGGACAAGTCGCCACCTCATCGCAGGGCCAACACAGATAGACAGACAACATTCACACTCACATTCACACACTAGGGACAATTTAGTATTGCCAATCAACCTATCCCCAGGTGCATGTTTTTGGAGGTAGGAGGAAGCCGGAGTACCCGGAGGGAACCCACGCAATCACGGGAAGAACATGCAAACTCCACACAGAAAGATCCCGAGCCCGGGATTGAACTCAGGACTACTCAGGACCTTCGTATTGTGAGGCACATGCACTAACCCCTGTGTCACCATGCTGCAACCAGCAACCAGACTGTCACAAATCGACAAAAACATTGACCCTAAAGGGAACGTCTGCCCTGTGCTCCTTGACGACAGTTTGCACCGTAGCCAAACAGCAGGACAGGTGTAACAACTACATTATTACCTTTCACTCTTTACAAGTCCTTGTGCAGATCTGAATGTTCATTATTTAAATGTTTACCTAAGTTTAGTATAGTACCGATTTCAATCAATTAGTATCTATCGCGGTCCTTTATTAGTACCGGTATACCATACAACCCTAGTGTAAACTACAAGATGACGCCACTAAATAACACCATAACTTTAAATGTTCCATTGAGAATATAGAACATTATACACTGCTCAAAAAAATCTGTCAAAATGTTTTGGCACGACTTTGGTAAGCTATGAAGCCACACCGCTATATGGATTGTCGGAGTATTACGGCTACCGTAGTCAGACGTATCATTAGGCTGTGTGTATAAGTATCGCAAAATGGCACCCATTATTAGACATATTATCTGGTGTTTTGTTTTGCAATATTATGCAAAAACTACTTTTCTTACCTTCTGGTACCTGCTGATGTGTATTTGGGATCTGCATGAATCCTGACAATTTGCGCGTCGTAGTCCGTGCGACGCCGTAGTCGATAAGCTTCGTCTTTTTCCTTATCTTCTGTTGCCATTTCTAATATAAAGTAGCGTAAAGTTCTAACTTATGTATGTCATTAGAAATGTTATGAAAGTGCTAAAAACTACCGGTGCAGTGGGTTTACATTATTTACCCACGGAACTTTTATTATTAGAGATCCGGTCTGACGTTTTTTCACAGGACTCATTTCCGCCGTTGTTGTTGCACTCGTGAGCCACAAATGAGGAGATGCTGCTCCGTTATTAATTTAAGTAAAGTCTGAACGTCATTATGACAGTTAGCGCCATCTTTTGACACTTCTTCCACTCCCGTCCTTGCACGCTACACCGCTACAACAAAGATGACGGGGAAAATATGCTGTCGAAGTTGAGGTATGTAAATAAGACCGCCCACAAAACGGCATTGTGCGCCTTTTGTATGAAAATAGACCTGAATAGACCCGTTCATCGACAATGTGCCCTATGGTCCGAAAAATACAGTAAAAGAGCTTGTACGGTCAAAATAAATTATATGATTAATCCAAGTTTGTACATGATTAATGCAACATTTTTTTGTGATTAATCACATGACTTAACTCGTTCATTCGAAAAGCAAATGTGCTCATTGTGCACATTTCCAACCGGACATCGACCGATCTATACTATACTGGTATATGGATCGATCCAGAGGCTTGCCAAATTATAAATTCATATCTCTAAAGTTAAAGTCGGTTATTGATTTGTACTGACTAATTTTTACAGCCCTAATTACACTTGTTTGCTCTTTCATTTTACTTATGTTTCTTTTGTTTTAGTATTAGGGCTGGACGATTATAGCAAACATCATAATCACATTTATTTTGATTAATATTGAAATCACGATTAACAACATGATTATTCATTAATTTGAAAACATGAGTATTTATCCTACCACCATAACTCACTTTGGATATAATTTGTAATTGTAATTTAATTGTAAATTAAAATAACAATAGCAATGTAATAAAACAATAAGATATTTTTTTAATTAAATTAAAACATTTTCGTTTTATAACTTTTTGCACAAATTTTACCACCATATAATGTGTTTTTATGTCATAAATAACATTTAAAAAAATGCTTAAATCCTCACATTTATACTGACCAAAAGTATAAACCCAACACTTTTGTTTTTGCTCCCATTTTTCAAGAATTCAACTAAAAGAGCTAAAACTTTTACTATATACGCACATACCTATTCCTCTCAAATATTGTTCTCAAATCTGTCCAAAATCTGTGTTAGTGAGCATTTCTTCTTTGCCAAGATAATCCAACCCACCTCACAGGTGTGGCATATCAAGATGCTGATTAAACAGCATGATTATTGCACAGGTGTGCCTTAGGCTGCCCACAATAAAAGGCCACTCTGAAATGTGTAGTTTTGCTTTATTGGATCTGGGGGGGTCAGAAAAGTAGTCAGTATCTGTTGTGATCACTATTTGTCTCACGCAGTGCAACACATTTCATTGGCATTGAGTTGATCAAGTTGTTGATTGTGACCTGTGGAAAGTTGGTCCACTCCTCTTCAATGGCTGTGCCAAGTTGCTGGATATTGGGAGGAACTGGAACACGCTGTTGTATACGCCAATGCTCAGCATCCCAAACATGCTCAATGGGTGAAATATCCAATTATTATTATTATAGAGGTTTATTTGAAATAGGGACAGATACAAAAACATAGACATCTGAAACAGTTATCCAATGTATGCATCATAGTGTTTGTAGCCAAAGCTAATTTACAACACTAGTCCCCAACAACAACAACACAGATCCAACATCATTAAAATAGGAAAATAAAAAATAGAATAAGGCAAAGATGAGTCGATAATTATGATAATAGAAATAATACAGACAAAGTGCAAACTAGATAAAAGCCAATAATAATAATAACACAGACAATGTGCAGACTAGATAAAAACCAATTAGTAAAAACTAAACATGGGAACACGATTGTTGCTCAGCTAGCCATAATTGTGTTTGTTTTTTGAAAGTGACAAGTGCAGGTATACTATTCAAAGTGTCAGGTAGAGAGTTCCATAGTTGTGGTCCTTTTATTGAAAAGGCAGTCTGGGCAAAAGATGTTCTACGGAATGGAACGCAACAGTTGCCTTTTGACATTGCTCGGGTGGTAGATCTGGTACCACTTTGCAGTCTTGTAATTGCCTTGCAGAGCAATTGGGGAGCAGAGTTATTCAAGCATTTAAAAACCAGTTTGACTGTGTGTAACAAAATAAAATTGGTAAAACTTAAAATATTGTATTTGGTTAAAATTTGGCAATGATGATATCGTATACTCTTCTTGTCTAGGACTTTCTAGGCACGGTTATAAAGACACTCAATGGTCTTGATTGATGACTGGTGTGCTTGGGACCATGTAGTTAAGCCATAAGATATGTGTGAAAGAATCATTGAATTCATAAAAGTAAAAGCACAGCTGAGAGTTAAGCAGTTTCTTATAATCTTAAAACAGCCTAGGTTTGCCTTCAGGGTTTTACACATGTTCTTAATGTGACTTTTAAAATTCAGCTGATAGTCTATGATTATGCCCAAATATTTGACTTCAGGTAGTTGTTCAATGAGCTCCTCATTAATTTTTATATGCAGGTTTGTTTGAGGTAGCTTTTTTATGAAGAAGCAGACAGAGTTAGTCTTTTTAGTGTTTAGGGTTAAACAGGATGATGCCAGCCACGATGCTATTTTGTCTAATTTAGCATTTAACTTCTCAGCAACTAGAGTACAGGTCTTACCTGATGTACTGTATATACGACTGTGTCATCCGCATACATCTGTAAATCTATATCTGTGCATACATCTGGTAGGTCATTGATGTATAGACTAAATAGTATCGGTCCCAAGACACTACCCTGAGGTATCCCTGTTTCAATTTTGTGGAAGGAAGATCTCACATTATTAATGGTGACACATTGTTCACGGCCCTTTAGATATGACTCAAACCAGGGCAATGACTGTTTGGATAAGTTGAATTTAGTTAGTTTTGAAATTAAAATGTCATGATTGACTGTATCAAATGCTTTTTTTAAGTCTAGAAATACTGCACCGACCACCTGTCCTTTATCAAGGGAATGTTTGATCTTTTCAGTTAAAAAACAAGTGGCAGATTCTGTAGAATGGTTACGTCTGAATCCGAATTGCAGGGGATTCAAATAGTGATTTGTCTCAAGGTGGTGCATCAGTTGTTCCGAAACAATCTTCTCCAGGACTTTAGATAAAACTGGAAGAAGGCTGATAGGTCTATAGTTAGACGTCATTCCAGCATCGCCAGATTTTAAAAGTGGTATTACCTGTGCAGTTTTCCATCCATCTGGGAATTGCCCTGTTTTAATGGAAATATTAATAAGACGGGTAAGAGGCTGTGTAAGGATGCCGCTATATTTTTTAAGAAAAGCTGTGTCTAGGTTATAAATATCCTTTGAGTATGTGGTGTTTAGGTCATGTATGGCATTTAGGACAGTTGTCTGACTAACCTCCTTGAGCTGAAATGAGCTGTCTTGTTCATCAGGTATGTCTGTTGTTTGGTCATCATTAGTCATACAAGAGAAACCAGAGGAAAGGTTTTTGACAGATTCTACAAATAATTTATTGAACTCATTTGAGACTTGTGTACAATCAGTAATGATTTTGTCTCCTACTTTAAGTTTATATTGGGTTTGGGTGGTATTACCCTCTGGGTTTAATAGGCTATGTAGTAGTTTCCAGATCATTTTGCAATTTCCTTTGGCCTCTAATAGCATGTGGATGTAATAGTTTGATTGGGACATTCTGAGCTGTTTAACTACTTGATTACACAAGCCTTTAAATATTTTAAAATCGGTGTCACTATGAGTTTTGATAAAAGTTTTTAAGGCATAATCTCTCTTTTTCATTAATTTCCGGATATCATCATTAATCCATGGTAACCGAAATTTTCTGTCGGATTTTTTTCGATTTCTAATAAATGTATCAATAATGCGTCAATGAGTATGCTGGCCATGCAAGAACTGGGATGTTTTCAGCTTCCAGGAATAGTCTACAGATCCTTGCAACATGGGGCCGTGCATTGTCATGCTGCAACATGATGTGATGGTCTTGGGTGAATGGCACAACAATGAGCCTCAAGATCTCGTCACGGTATCTCTGTGCATTCAAAATGCCATCAATAAAATGCACTTGTGTTAGTTGTCCATAACATACCATACCGTAACCCCGCCCCCACCATGGGCCACTCCATTCACAATGTTGACATCAGCAAACCGGTCTCCCACACGACGCCACACACGCTGTCTGCCATCTGCCATGAACAGTGAAAACTGGGATTAATTCGTGAAGAGAACACCTCTGCAACGTGCCAGATGCCATCGAATGTGAGCATTTGCCCACTCAAGTCGGTTACGATGACAAACTGCAGTCAGGTCGAGACCCCGATGAGGATGACAAGCATGTAGATGAGCTTCCCTGTGACATTTTTTCCATTTTGTACAGAATTATTTTTGTTATGCAAACCAATTGTTGCAGCAGCTGTCCGTGTGGCTGGTCTCAGACGATCATGGAGGTGCACTTGCTGGATATGGAGGTCCTGGGCTGGTGTGGTTACACATGGTCTGCGGTTGTGAGGCCGGTTGGATGTGCCGCCAAATTCTCTGAAACACCTTTGGAGACGACTTATGCTAGAGAAATGAACATTCATTTTACGGGCAACGGCTCTGGTGGACATGAATTGATTAACGTGGACCCCGACTTAAACAAGTTGAAAAACGTATTCGGGTGTTACCATTTAGTGGTCAATTGTACGGAATATGTACTTACTGTGCAATCTACTAATAAAAGTTTCAATCAATCAATCAATTCCTGCAGTCAGCATGCCAACTGCATGCTCCCTCAAAACTTGCGACATCTGTGGCATTGTGCTGTGTGATAAAACTACACATTTCAGCGTGGCCTTTTATTGTGAGCAGCCTAAGGCACACCTGTGCAATAAACATGCTGTTTAATCAGTATTGTGATATGCCACACCTGTGAGGTAGGATGGATTATCTTGGCAACTAAGAAATGCTCACTAACACAGTTTTTGAAAAATTTGTGACAAATAATTGAGAGAAATAGGGTTTCTGTATGTATGGTAAAAGTTTTAGATCTTTGAGTTCAACTCATGAAGAATTGGAGCAAAAACAAAAGTGTTGCGTTTATATTTTGTTCAGTGTATTGTGCAATACATCTTGGACCATTTGACCAATAATTTAGGTCAGAGTATAATATTTTTTGTGAATGTATCAATAAGTACTTTAAGTGCATTGTGCCTGTTTAATGTACTTTATTTTATTAACTTTATTTTGTTAGCGCAGTCAGACTGGATGTGGCACACACCGCTGTTATTGTGAAAGGGGAAAGTGTGCCGCAGTTTGGAGCTTGACAAGAAAGGAGAGTTGAGGCTGTTTGGGAAAAAAAAAAAAAAAAGAGGGAGCCTCTCAAGTTGCGACTGCTGTCCTGTTTGTACAATGTTATGCAGAGATGTACTTATAACACTTTCATAGACAAATTATAGTCGCGGCAGATTGTGTGTGTGTGGGGGGGTTTCTTCTTCCTACTGGGGCGTAACAAAAAATATTTGATAAGCACTGCATTAATGCCACCATGCAAGACTGGACGTTTTTGTCTTTTATTTTTATTTTTTTTAAACGCTACATGCACGCCACTATCTTCCCCCGCTTCCTTGAGAGACAAATTGCTGAAGCAAACAAAATGCCTTGAGGAGCATCAACGTCACTTTCTCTTCATGCTTAGTGCTACGGCCTGGGAGATGATGGATACGGGTTCAGGGAGAGCCTCTGCAGTCCTTGCTTTCTATCCATCTGTCAGCCATGCTCCTCTGGGAGGAATCCCTGAGGTCATACCTTGCAGACGTTACATAAGCGTGCATAGTGTTCCTCACATCGGCAGACTCCGCTCTCCTGGCTGCTATTTTTAGCACAGAAGTGGAGTAGAATTGATTTATATATAAATATATATGTTTAGAAGAGCTGCAGGGCGCCATGTTGAAGACACAGTTGCTCTCTTTGGAGGAACATTTGCTGCACCATGAATGCTGCTCATTATTTTTTTGGTAGCTGTGGCCGAGATATGCAGCAATTATTGAACCGGCGCCTCGTCGTGGTCACGCTCGCACCCATTCCTCCTTTGCCGCCATTGTTGCAGAGGCTTGAATGTAAACAAGCAGCCCCACTCGCATAAGAGAGAAAGCAGCTGATGGGTTCATCTGCATTTACAAGTTGCCATGGCGACTGCTTACTTTCCACTGAATGAGGACCTAGAGAACAACACCAAGGCTTATAACGCTAATTTGTTTTTGTGTGTCTTGCTGTTCACATTGCTTTTGTAATGTGACAACATATCCATTTCTGTCAATGCAAGCGAAATGTAGGCCGTCAAATTTTTTTTTTCAAAAATCAGAGAATGCTAATAAGTTGTGCGTCTTCAAGAACCACTATTGTCCACTTTATCCACTTTGTACATGCAACTCCGTTCAACGTAATACACGTCATATATTACATACAAATAGGAGTGCCCCGATACAACTTTTTAATTCCGATATTGGCACAAATCAGCTGGAATCATAGCACATACTTTTCTTATTTTGAAGTGTGGAAGGTTGGAAAGGGTTTAATCAAGTTAAATTATTCAGAGAACTATTGCAGGATTAAAAAAATACAAACCGATTTAATATTAACCGTCTGGATTGGATTTATGCTGTCTTTAAAGGGGTCATATTATGATTTTTTTCTACATTTGAAACACTTCCTTGTGGTCTACATAACAATTAACAGTAGTTCTTTGTTTAAAATTGTGCATAGATTGTTTTACTGATCATCTTCAAGCCCCATTCTGACCGTCTCTTCTTGATGCGTCGTTTTGTGGGCGGCCTTATTTGCGTGCCTCCACTTCGACAGCGTCTTCTCCTTGTCTGCCGAGTTTTAGTTGTTAGCCCTTTCATATGGAGTCTACTGACAGATATAGATTAGAACTCTACGCTACTTTGTATTAGAAACGGCACCAGTGAAGGATGCATGTGCATGTACAAGACAGTCTGCCCCACAACAAGAGCACACTGGTTTAAATGTAAACGTAATGACTACAATGGCGGACTTGCGCTAAGCAATTCGGGTAAATTTCTACCATATCTGGATAATCCGGTGATGTCATCGGTGCAATGAAGGAAGGCAATATTATTTTATAAATATCTTCGCAATGCCTCCATAGTTTGATTTCAAATGTTCTGGAGTTATCAATCAATCAATATCCTTTATTTAACCAGGTAAGACTCATTGAGATTAAAATCGCTTTTCAAAGAGTGACCTGGCCAAGAGGGCAGCAAAACAAAGTTACAGGAATACATATAACAACACAAAACGGCAGCAGTCACACACTATAGTTAAACATACAAATAACTACCAACATTAACATGAAAACAGGCCATAGGTCAACAGAAATATACAATGTTTCAGTAGAAAAAAACTATTTAAAACTAGTACATTGCCCAATAGAAATGGTTTCTCAATCCTTTAAAATGGACTAAAATTCCCCCAAAGTGATCAGTTCAGGTAGCCTCAGATCTTTTGCAAGTCATTCCAAGACCATAGAGCAGCATGTTTGAAGGCTTTTTTCCCCCAAGACTTGGGTTGGCTCGAGGAACCAACATGCTAGGGATGTCCTGCGAACTATAGTGTCTGGAATCTCTACACATATAAGAACACAAATAGGTGGAAACCAGCCCAAGAAGTGTTTTATGGTACTGTATATAAAAAACATCCATCAAGAAAATCTGTGGGCAGACAAAGATGGACAGTTTGCCATTGCATACAAAGTGCAATGGTGGATAAAGTTGCCACAACCAGTAATAAAACATAAGGAACAGAGATACAGCATCTGTTTTTTTTAAATAAGTGCCAGTTGCATTAATAGAAAGCATTTAAGTCCCCATTGTCTAGCAAAGGCATAAAAGAGGTTCTTAACTTAACTTATTCTTAACTTGGAAGGACCATCAAGACTTCAAGACCCCCATTTAATTTTAAGTTAAGACACAAGTTTTTCCATGTGATTTAAAGGACAAGTTCTCATCAATAACAATTCCCAGGTACTTATATGTGTTGACCATTTCAAGTTCAACCCTACGAGCAGTTGATATTTTGGAATGTTCAATGGAAGTCGTTTGCCGTTTGAGAATACCATCCCCTTAACACTATAATATTACCTTATGCAGATCCCAAATACACACAAACAGGTACCAATAGGTAAGAAATTAATGATTATTAATTGCATTATGTACTTTCAGTGCATTATGCTTGTGTAATGTACTTTCTTTGAATTACTTTATTTTGTTAGTGCAGTCAGACCGGATGTCGGGGCGGCATAGCTCGGTTGGCAGAGTGGCCGTGCCAGCAACTTGAGGGTTCCAGGTTCGATCCCCGCTTCCGCCATCCTAGTCACTGCTGTTGTGTCCTTGGGTAAGACACTTTACCCACCTGCTCCCAGTGCCACCCACACTGGTTTAAATGTAACCTAAATATTGGGTTTCACTATGTAAAGCGCTTTGAGTCACTAGAGAAAAGCGCTATATAAATATAATTCACTTCACTTCACTTCATGTGGCACACACACGGAAGTGTGTCGCTGTTTTGCGCTTGATGAGTAAGGAGACGTCTTGAAGCTGTCTTTTTTAAGGAAAAAAAAAAGAGCGAGCCTCTCCAGTTGCTGTCCTGTTTGTATATTGATCTTACATCCATGATGTCGTTCACAACAACACAAGCAAGATGAAATGTGTTGTGGGTGTATGGATTGTGTTTGCTAGCTTTAGCTTCGTAGTTTAGCCGCTGTTTCAAGGAGCCACATTGTTCAGTTCAGGACAGAGTGGTTGAGTGTGGCGAGAATGAATCAGTGATAGCAGAGACTTTATTTTCTCGAACAAATGTTCCTTCTCCTCACAATGACAGCATTTCACTCACATGTATGCTAATTCTCCTGATGTTCTGCGTTTAAAAGCAGATTCCGTGTTATTGGCCAATTCTGTGACTCCGTCCGCTGTTACGTGAACACGAAAATCAAATACCTTACTTTTTTAATGATTATTGAGTATGCACATTATGCACTAGGGCTGTGAATCTTTGGGCACTACACGATTTGATACGATTCTGAATAAATTCTCGATTCAAAATCAATACTTTTAACTACATTCCTCTATAAAATGGATAAACAGCCGTGATATATTTCTATATGACTGAACAGAAAACTGGTGTTCTTTAATAAAATTCTACCCAAACATTTAATAAAGTAAAATACCTATAAGGCAACAATTTTAATGTAAATCTGTACAGCAGATATGATCATCTAAATCAGGGGTGTCAAACGTACGGCCCACGGGCCGGATTAGGCCCGTGAACAGGTTTTATCCGGCCCTCGGGATGAGTTTTGCTAAGTATAAAAATAAGCGGAAATTTTTTATTGAAATAAACTGCTGTTCTAAATGTGTCCACTGGATGCTGCAATAGCAATTATTTGTATCTTTGTAGGTTATGCTACATATGTAAAAAAACACATGATGTTAGTGCACCAGTCGAGGAAAATGGGCAAACTACAGAAATAACATCTTATAATTTGATTTTTTTTTTTCTTTATCTTGATGGATTGAAAATTAACACCAATGATTTGACTGATGAACATTATCACATAATTTATTTAGAAAGTATAAATAACGCTGCACTTTGAATACCCCTGTTAAATACAGTACTAATGACAAAGCTATGGGTGTACTTTCATTGTGTATCGGAATGCAGGAGAAAACCCAGACCGTGCCCTGAAGGATACACCGTAGTCGTCTTTGACCTTTCCAGTTCTCATTGAACTTGCTGAAGGACATCACTCATTAATGTGTGTGTGTGTGTGTGTGTGTGTGTGTGTGTGTGTGTGTGTGTGTGTGTGTGTGTGTGTGTGTGTGTGTGTGTGTGTGTGTGTGTGTGTGTGTGTGTGTGTGTGTGTGTGTGCTCTTTTCCATAATAAATCATTCATGTCTTTTTTTTCCCTTCCCCTTTTCCAAACAAATCCTCGCTCATCTCCCAGCCCCGATCTCCTCATCCTGGGGGACGGGGGGGGGAGGATTTCCCACAAGTTGCTGCACTCGCCGCCTGAATGCTAACGCGGATGCTCCATTCATGTTGACCGGAGAACGAGAAGACGAGGAGGACGACGGGTAAGAACCGGAGTAACCGAGGGGAGGGGCGTGTGACGCGCACGAGCGGGAGTATGGAAAAGTGATGAATCCGCTCTCTCTCTCTCTCTCTCTCTCTCTCTCTCTCTCTCTCTCTGTTTCTCTCACCCGACAGGAGGAAAACAAACAGCATCCCCTCTGACATGAAGTGTGGGCTGCAGCAGCACTACCGCATCGTCTTCACACTCCACTTCTGATTCCTGCCTCGGCATCCACTGGATCGGAGGTTGGCACATCTGGGAATGTGAGCGCAGACCCTCATCTGCGTGGACTTCCTCCTCCCTCGGCCACGCAGCAGGTGAGGATGTTGACATTCCCTCTCGTTTCCGCAGCTCATGGGTGTCGCAGTGGCCGATTATGTCTTGTGTGTGTGGATCCTCTGCCCGACCAGATAATGTAGGCTAGAGACCTGTGTGAGGATGCTGCTCATCAATGATGAAATAGAATGATAAGGCGGATTCCCCTGCACGCTTCCCTCCTTGCCACTTGCTGAGCCCAATAATTGATGCCTCTGCATCCACAGGCGTTCGGAAAAGATGGCTGACGCTCCTCAAGCTGACTTCTAGTACCGTGAGCTTTTTCTCCACGCGCAAACAAGGGTGATGCCAGGTCAATCCGGCAAGCCTGATATTCCCTAACGGATGCTTTTCCTCAGCTCAAGTGCATCATTCCACTCTTGAAGAGAGCAACAAACCTTCAAACCTTGCGCCAAGACCGGCTTCAGAGCTCCGGACAAACAGCCCATTAATGCAGAAGCACTCCTTGGGCTCCGTCGAAATTCTGGGCTGGGTTTGCACGTCTCGTTAGGAACCTTTCGTGCGGTCATCATAGCAACGGCTCCCGACGCAGTCTTCAATGCACAAAACCAGGCGACTTCCACTTGTTGCTTCACGTCAGGATGCTGCACTGTAACCATCCATTCATCCATGTTCTACCGCTTGTCAGTTTAGGGGTCGTGGGGGTGGGGGGTGGAGCCTATCTCAGCTACATTCGGGCAGATGGCGGGGTACACCCTGGACCCTGGACATGTTGCCACCTCATCGCAGGGCCAACACAGATAGACAGACAACATTCACACTCACATTCAGGCGGTATAGCTCGGTTGGTAGAGCGGCCGTGCCAGCAACTTTAGGGTTGCAGGTTCGAACCCCGCTTCCGCCATCCTAGTCACTGCCGTTGTGTCCTTAGGCAAGACACCTTACCCACCTGCTCCCAGTGCCACCCACACTGGTTTAAATGTAACTTAGATATTGGGTTTCACTGTGTAAAGCACTTTGAGTCACCAGAGGAAAAGCGCTATATAAATATACTTCACTTCACTTCACTTCACATTCACACACTATGGCCAATTTTTTGCTGTAACCTTTTTTTTTTTTTTTTTAAATGTAATTTTACCAGAAATGTTCTAAAGTGCAATTTCTTGATGCACAAATGCACAAAGTCCTTGATTAGGGCATCGAGGTACTATTTGCTTATAGTTTCACTGTGCGTCATCTTTTTAAAGCCCCACTTAAGAACTTTCAGTTTTGGTTGATTTTGGCGGCGCCAGTGGACCGAAACGGTAGTGTTTTGCCAGAAAGAAGACCACGTTTTCCATGTAGCGTATAACTGACATGAAGTCCACTGTAATGTTGGCACAAATATTACGTATCTAATGGCTGTGCTAATGTTAAATAGCAGACACTATCAAGAAATGATTTTGGATTGTGCTACAAACATGACGCTACTACCAAGAATGCAGGTCCGAAGCAAGGAAAGACCGGCGGGAGATTTTTTTTGAAGGAAGTAGTAGTGAAACTATCACGCTGGTGGCTATGTACTGATATCACGGAAATTTGCGATAGCTAACACTAGCATTATAAGCGGTAGAAAAATGGATGGATTTTGATTTGAGCTTTGAAAACTTTTCTTTTCTTTGGATGTATTACAGTTTCGGCCATGATAGCAGTATTACACGTAGGAATTCTTTTTCTTCTTCTTTTAGTTGTCTGGCGACACGTTCGCATCAACTCTTTTTAACGAATGGGGAAAGGAGGAGTGACATATGCCGTAAAGCAAAGCAGCACATTTGTAGTTTTTTGCGTGAAAGGTTTCCTGCCACCCTCCTCAAAGTCACTTAGTGCCAGTAAAAGCGATACAGACCACCTCAGGCCATGACAGAGGTGTCATTCAACTAGTTGTAAGCAGTGTTCTGAAAATTACATTCAAAAAGTAATTAATTGTAGTTATTTTTACCAAGAAAAGTATTTTAATTACTAATGGAATTACTCTTTAATTACTAGTGGAAGTGATTTATACGTTACTTAAAAAAAAAAATACTTTAAAATATCTGGCATATGCATTTGAGAGATGTTTAATACAAATGCACAGTGTGCAGAGTCTGTGCTTTTAAAAGGCGGGGCATGTTTCATAGTGACGTGTGACGTCATCGAGGGTTTCAACTGAGCTGTGTTTTTTAGCTTTAGCAGCGTGCTTTGACGCCAGCTCTTTTGAATCTTGTTACCTCTATTTAATAAAGAGATTGAATGTGCTTCCAAGGCTGTCAAATCTTCTTGGCAACAAACGGGGTATTTTTTGGATGACAAGTTTGTCACTTCAATCATTGATTTGTTTTTCAATATTTCCATTGTGTACTTGTGCGTATTTTGTTGTCTGCTGTGTCACAGTGTGATGGTGCCTCTTCCTATTTGATATCAAGTTCATTTTAGTGCGGGTACTGCTTGTTGCTTTCACGATTGAAAAGATATTTCCTGCACTTATGACGCTATCTTGTTCTCGACATAAAACCACATCAAAAGTAGTGTGCCGACATCAAGGTATCGCTAACGGCGTTGCAACGGACCTAAAAGTAATTATTTAAATTACTTGTTACTAGTAAAAGTAACAGCGTTACTAATGCTGTTATTATATAACGCCGTTATTACGAACATTGGTTGTAAGTCCATGTATCATTCCAAAAGGTATGAAAATATTTTATGAAGGTTGAAAAGTTACTTAGCGCTGCTCTAAGAACTTCAACAATGATAATGCAAATAAGCTGATATGCGCTATAGTTAGTAGACCCGTGTGCAGCTTGTCACCTTGTCATTGCAAATATGAAAATACCACTGACATTTGTTTGGGCTACATTTATGCTGTTAAAAACACAAGTTTGCTATTATGGTTTTAATGTTATTAACATTTTATTATTCACACAAAACCTCCACCCGCCTTGTCCAAATCTCACCATTCTTTTAGCCAATGTTTGTGCAGTCAAAAAAAATCATATGTGCTTTAAAGGCCTACTGAAATTAGATTTTCTTATTTAAACGGGAATAGCAGATCCATTCTATGTGTCATACTTGATCATTTCGCGATATTGCCATATTTTCGCTGAAAGGATTTAGTAGTGAACAAAGACGATAAAGTTTGCAACTTTTGGTCGCTGATAAAAAAGCCTTGCCTGTACCGGAAGTAGCGTGACGTCACAGGTTGTGGAGCTCCTCACATCTGCACATTGTTTGCAATCATGGCCACAAGCAGCGAGAGCGATTCGGACCGAGAAAGCGACAATTTCCCCATTAATTTGAGCGAGGATGAAAGATTTGTGGATGAGGAAAGTGAGAGTGAAGGACTAGAGGGCAGTGGAAGCGATTCAGATGGGTAAGATGCTGTGAGAGGCGGGTGGGACCTGATATTCAGCTGGGAATGACTAAAACAGTAAATAAACACAAGACATATATATACTCTATTAGCTACAACACAACCAGGCTTATATTTAATATGCCACAAATTAATCCCACATAAACACCTCCCCCCTCCCGTATATATAACCCGCCAATACAAATCCAACACCCGCACAACACACTCAATCCCACAGCCCAAAGTACCGTTCACCTCCCCAAAGTTCATACAGCACATATATTTCCCCAAAGTTACGTACGTGACATGCACATAGCGGCACGCACGTACGGGCAAGCGATCAAATGTTTGGAAGCCGCAGCTGCGTACTCACGGTAGCGCGTATCCAACTCAAAGTCCTCCTGGTAAGAGTCTCTGTTGTCCCATCTCCATAGGCCAATGTGTATCCAACTCAAAGTCCTCCTGGTAAGAGTCTATGTTGTCCCAGTTCCCCACAGGCCAATGGTAAAGCTTGACTGTCATCGTTCGGGAATGTAAACAATGAAACACCGGCTACGATGTAGCCGCTACGTGTTTGTGTTGCTGCAGCCGGCCGCTAAAACACCGCTTCCCACCTACAGCTTTCTTCTTTGCTATCTCCATTGTTCATTAAACAAATTGCAAAAGATTCACCAACACAGATGTCCAGAATACTGTTGAATTTTGCGATGAAAACAGACGACTTAATAGCTGGCCACAATGTTGTCCCAAAATGTCCGCTACAATCCGTGACGTCACGCGCAAACGTCATCATACCGAGACGTTTTCAGCAGGATAATTCGCGGGAAATTTAAAATTGCACTTTACTAATCTAACCCGGCCGTATTGGCATGTGTTGCAATGTTAAGATTTCATCATTGATGTATAAACTATCAGACTGCGTGGTTGGTAGTAGTGGGTTTCAGTAGGCCTTTAAAAAAACATTGTCTTGTAAAAAGAAACATTTGTGGTATGGACATTTCAGTATCAATCTGCACATATTGGTGTGAATCAGAAAACAATAACAACTAGGGGTGCACAGAAAAAATAAATTCACACTGGAATCGTGATTTTTATTTATCCCGATTCTAAATTGATTCATGTTTTCGCAATCAAATTTATTATTATAATTTTTTTTAACATGTATATTTCTTATAGGAATCGATTTTTAAAAAGACATTTTCAGGCCATGTCCATGCAACCAGAATAAGCTTTTCTCACCTGTAACTTGTTTTGAAAAAGTTTCATTATAATCATTGTACTAAATAATATGTTGCGAGAAACAGCTTGAATTGAGAATTTTTCTCATACGTATGTTCTCAATTTGTAACACAATTTACATCAATTAATTCTAAATAAAATATCTCTCTTACAGAAATGTTAATATTTGAGTTAGTTATAATATAATGACATGAATATCTTCTTTTCAATAAGTTCCACATGATTATCATAATTGTTGGTTGAAGAGTTTCTTAAACTGGATCATATTAGTACATTGTTTGACTTCCTTGCTTGATCCATTCCATAATTTAATTCCACATACTGATATGCTAAAGGTTTTAAGTGTCGTACATGCATACACATGTTTAAAATTGTCTATAAGGTTATATTTTTAGTCTTTTGTTGAGAGGAATTGTTGTACATTCTTGGGTAGCTGGTTATAGTTTACTTTGTGCATAATTTTGGCTGTTTGCAAATTCACTATATCATTGAATTTCAATATTTTTAATTCAATAAATACATTATTTGAATGTTCTCTGTAGCCAACATTATGTATTAGTATTACTGACCTTTTTTGTAGCAATGTTAGTGACTGAAGTGTAATTTTGTAGTTATTTCCCCATATTTTAAACTAAAGTTAAAGTACCATTGATTGTCACACACACAGGTGTGGTGAAATTTGTCCTCTGCATTTGACCCATCCCGTTAGCCACCCCCTTTTTCCCCCAATAACTAAGATTCCTTTAAAATAGTCATTTAAAAGACTGGCTCAATATTGTAGTTATTTTTTTTAATGGACAAGCAATAGAAAATAGATGGATTTGGGTTTTTTTAGCAACAAAATAATCACTGGTAGCCGTTATAAGACAAAATGTGGATCGGAGTAATCTACTTTTACACAAATATTACTGGATTTCTAAAATGTCTTTTGAAATATTGGCAACATTTGTATTTTTTTTACTGTCAATATTCCTTAAAGTAGCCCCATATCCCCATGTTTTAACAGTGATATCACTATTTTGAATTGCCCCTAACCTAAAGACATTTGTAGTATTTTAATGCTACGGATAAAAAATCCACAAAACATGAATACAATGTATTTAAAAGTAAAACATAAAATGTAAAACAAAAATCCGGACATAATAAAAATGTAAATTCAAAATTGTACCACACTACCTAGTGTGTACTCTTGACCTACATCAGAACAATGAACTATAAAAGAGAAACCAAATAAAAAAGTAACTAAATAAAATTAAAATAAATAAATAAACAAAATAAAAAATAGAAGTAATTTTTTTGCAATTTTATAATTTATATCATTGTTTATAATACATTATTTTAATTATTAATATTATTGTAAATTGTATAGTTTAATATATAATTTACATCAAATGCTTTTGTTACATCCATAAATCGTGTTGAATTAGAATAGATTCTGAATCGAATCGAAAGATTTACACCCCTATTAACAACTTCCAAACCATAAAGCCACAAATGTTTTTTGACAAAAATTAAAGGAGGTTGTGAACCTTCTCATAATGCATAATTATAATAAAGCTTTTTCAAAACAGGTTTCAGGTTGGAAAATCTCCTTCTAGTTGCATGGAGATGGCCTAAAAACATATTTAAATAAAACCAAAACATTCTTATAAAAAGAACTGTAGTGGATTACTACATATACTTTTGAAGCTTAAACAGGCAACAAAAGTAGTTTAGTACAACAAATGTATTTACCCATTATCAGAAGTGCAGGTTGAATTGAGTTGGCCGTGCAGACAGACCACATGTCACTCCGGAGCAAGACACACACAAGCCAAAATCACTGTCGAGTTCCGGTCTTCTGCCATTTTTTATATGTCTTTTGTGCGTCATTGTTTGTTATCTAAATGCGTCAATGTCTTGTTGTTTTTCCTATCTGTTCCTTGTGCGTCATTGTTTGTTATCTAAATGCGTCAATGTCTTGTTGTTTTTCCTATCTGTTCCATAACAACTCGAATCCTTTAGACAGTCAACACATTCTGTAGACAGGTTGGCACGACTTAATATTCACTTTTGTCCCACCACTGGTCCATTCAATGGCACAAAATACAAGAGAATTGAAAATGAGCGGACATTCTTAAAAGACAAGAAATATAGGTCAAAAGGTCAGAAATTCTACGACATACCCTCCTTCCAGGGTCTTAAGACCCTGGACCAAAACAATTTCTGATGTAGACCACTAGTTAAATCTCTACCACAGATAGAGGCAAAAACCTCAATGTTTTTATACGAGGCTCCTTCAGAGCGATCGCTGTTACCAGCCTGCAGTAAAACCATCTCACAGAACACAATTAGTGGCCTACCCTTTGATTTAGTAAAGGAATAACAAATACTTTGATCATGAACATCATTGAACATAAATAGATGAATGTATATAGACTTATGACTGTAAGACATTTGCAAAAATATTTTTCCCGGCATTTGCAATTGATGTAGTAACCAATATTGTTAATTACCAATTAATTTTGAACACACAACTGAATTTCGTATGAGTCCATGTTCGATTAGAGCTCGTATAGATGGCTCGGTGGTGCCTCAGGCTGGTGGCCTGCCGACACCTCGTTGGGCTTTTGGCTGCCTTGGTGAAGAAAGAGATCCACTCAAACAGTCTGTCTCTGTCTCTTCTTGGGGTGTGGTTCAGTCCATTGGGCAGACTGTTTAATGGCATGTCCGTGCTGGCCGAAATTGGGGAAAAGCTGAGAAAAAGTATGGGGCTTTGGGGAAGGCGGGGCAAAGTATGGGGCGTTGGGGCTTTGGTCCAGGCCCTCGGCTTGCTTCAAAGCCTCCTCGCCGCTTCCAGGGCTGCTGGAGTTCCGATGGACGCATCGTTGCTGGCTAGGTGTTTTCTCTCCTTGGGGTCCTCCCAGTCCGGTATCGGGTGATGGTCTTGGATTGGCTTTGACCGTGCCCCTCTTAGCGAGTGCAAGGGAATCTGGGGTGGCTGCTTTCATCCTCAAATCTGCACAGAGGAACTGGCACACAAATTCTACATTTTGCAAACTTACCATTTTGGTCTCATGGTCTTTCCACCTTCCTAGGAAGCTGCTGGTCCTGAGAAGTGCTGATCTTGTGACTGAAGATGATAACCTATTTTCTTAAAATAGGTGCCGTTGTTTGACCTAATCTTTTTGGGGAAACCATGTCGGGATATTAGATCATTCACAAAACATTTAATTACTGAATTGGCACCCTCCTTTGAGGTTGGGGTTGCTTTCGCCAACCACTGCAATTGTCAATCTAAATCATTACGTTCCTTTATCCTTGTACCGGATTGATCATATCGATTAAATAAAACCTCAACACGCTCAAACTTGACCCAATCCAAACTCACCTCCCCCCTCTGTCCCTCTCACAGGGACAGTGTTAGTCGTAGTAATAGTAATAGTAGTAGTAGCAGTAGTATTAGTAGTTTCAGAAACATCCAAGAAAAAGAAAAAGCAGCTGATAGTCAAGCGCAGCAAGAACAGAGGCGGAGGACAGGTCATGTTTGAGGTCACTGTTCGCTTTTGCAATAGTACTTTGATATTTTACAACACCTAGTGAATTATTGTGGCCTCAATAATTCACTAAATAGTTGTATTTAATTTAGTCTATCTATGATGGGACAATGCACAGAAACATTAAGTTCAGAAACAGATATGTTCTGTACTAGATTATATCTAAATAGCTACTTTCCATCTGTAGTCCCTGGCTACCTAAATTAAGGGGATCCACAAATCAAGCAATACAATTATGACACTAATTAATCATAATAAATATATACATTCATAATAATCAATAATTAATCAAAAATAATCATACTGTAGCATGTAATCAGATTAAGAGAAATCCTAAAATGCCCCTTCATGGACACATTCTTAATATACAATACAACCACACCTTATTTACATCATCACACAAAGACAATACATGCTCTTGTTCACATCTGTCATCATTCGTAAAAACAACCAAGATTTTAACAGCCATACCTCACAATTTACAACAAAAATGCTCTCATGGATAAATATAATACTCATTAAATTGATGTGTCAACATAATGCCCCTCTTAGTGACCGTGTGAGCAGCCTTGATTGCTCCAAAGCCACTTTTTAATTTCAAATTTTCTATTCCTTTTGTTATAACGTGGCGAAGGCTAATTGGTCTGTACATGTTCTGGTCTTCTTTATTTCCTGCTTTATGGATTTAATTATAGTAGCAGTTTCTCGACGTGGTAGGGAAAGTGTTTTCCGTTATTGATTTATTTATCAATCGTTGTTATACGAGCAATAATACAATCCTTATATGTTTTTAGGAAGATAGTGTCCAACCCATATATATATATATCTGTAGATCGTGAGTCTGATAATGCAGTGAAGATTTTGTTTAACTTTGTTTCATTTGTTAATTCTAAAATTAGTCCATCCTGAATAAATGACAATTATTTGCACTGATTTTGAGGGACTCTTTATTCAGGGTTTGTACAGACTGGATGAAATGTTCATTAAAATTATTACTTATGTCCAGACTGTCTGCGATAGTAGCGCCATTGATATTTAATGTTATAGTGTTGTTTCTTGTTTGCTCTTTTTCCGTAAGTTTGTATCTGGTTTTCCATAACTCTCTATTGTTCCCTTTTGCAGCTTTGATTAATTCTAAATGAACGTCAGCCTTAGACTTCCGCATAAACATTGTAACTTTGTTCCTCCAAACTTTTAAAATCATACAATCTGTATTTAGACCTGTTATAATTTCTCTTATGAGAGCTGAGTCCTCATGTCTTTATTAGAATCCAAATTGTTTTATTAATCCAATGGTATTTTTATTTTAGCACTTTTCTTTCTGGTTTTGTATTTGTGTATTTACAGATGTTCTCTTTAATTTTTGTCATCCAATTGTAATTCTAGTAGGGCTGCTTATCATTTGTATCATATAGAAGCCGTTTATAATATCCTTAAGTTTCTTTCTACGTGTTTTATTTAACCAGTCCAGATTAACGTCCTCCATGACGTTACTTCTTTCATACTATGCTGTTTGAGGATGTCTGAAAATGAATCAAGAAAAATGTCTTTAGCTGTGGTTGGTCGGTATACTACAATTACCTTGAAATACATTTCTGAGGAAAATGTGATTTTAATTTCAACATTCTCAAATTGATCTACTTTTAATGTTTTCCCTTTCATAAATCATAATTCCTCCCCCCTTTGTCACTCGATCTGTCTTTTCTGTAATCTTGTCCCCCAGGACATTAATTAGAACGAAAGTTGTTGTGGGTTTTAACCATGTCTCTGCTAGACAGGGTAATCCGGATTAGAGTCTGACAGTAACTGCTGTATTTGTTCAGTATGTTTCCTGTGGTAGAAAGTTTAATAATGCAGGACACGTTTGTTACTGAATACTTTCTACAGACTTCTGTCTCTCTGCGACTTTGTGTATGTAATAAGCAACTATAAATATTTGATATGCTTAAATTTTGTTTTAGCTCAGCTGTTGTGTAGCTGCTAGCTCTTTGTAGCCTACAGCAGGAATGTCCAAATTGCAGCCAATAGCTATGTTTTTAACAAACAACTGAAATAATTGAAAATGTGGTATTTGCGTATCGGTTCAATCAGCGGCAGCTACGCCCTGTTTTATCATTTGACCTAAATTTTTGGTTTCGTAGGCAGGACAGAGGGAACAATGTGGTTCATTAGTTGTCCATCTTATACCATTCTAATTGTTGTAAGGATAGTTCACATGAGCGGCCATACCTTGAGTCCCACCATATATAAGAGTCAAAAGGCTCCTATTATGAGTCGTCTAATTGGTGATCATACACTTTGGCGGTTTGGGTGGCAGGACACACGGACGCACCTCAGTCAGCAAGTGCTAGGACAGTTGGAGCAGTCCCCGTCTTCCACTCATTTCTGGGAGGCGTCCCCAGTAGTTGTCAGCTGATGTCGTGCTGTCAGGCAACATCAGGAAGTTCCTTCTGTGCAGTATTGAATTGTCAGGGCACAGTTCGTAAGCAGGTCATTACAAGGTGTGTGCAGGTTGACCACAAAGGAATGCTTCAAAGATTGTGTTGAACATTGTCCGTTGACACTTATGTCCAGCAGGGGTCTGTTTGTATCCTGCTGTTCGTCCTGCTGTCACACCTGTATTTTTTGTGAGCATGTTCTGGCTACACCTTGGAGCTTGTCTTGTTCAGAGAAGCTGGCAGTCCCCCGGCTGCATATCCTTTCCACCCTCGCTTGACCTAGCACAACCGTGGCTACCACCCAAGTCCGTCTGTATGGTTTTACGTTTTGTTGAGGTTTTTTCCTCCAGAACTTGGAATTCAAAACATGTACACCCATCGTTTTCATATCCTCTCGGTTAGTTCAATTTGCATATCACGTTTTAAAATTACAGTCTTAACTATCCCATTAATTGCTAATCAAAAACCTTAATTCAAAGATTATACGTACTACTTCATGCGTATTTAAGTACCCTTTTAATTCACTTAAAGATTATCTATAAGTTAATTTAAACTATCATTTGTCTATCAGTAGGCGCGAGCAAGCTGTCATGCTTGCACTCTGACCTCCCGCTGTACGTGATATTCTCCAAAACAAAATAATGCTTTTATTCACGTTTCTCCTTATCTTTCAGCTAAATCTTTTAATCTTTTAACTTTTAACTTCCGCACTGTGTTTATTCTTATTGTCTGCATTTTAATTTTGCTTTTATTTTCTTTCATTTCACTTTGTTGCATGAAAAACGCCACACAAACAAAGCTGCATATCCTTGCCTTGCCCGTCTCCGACTGGTTATCCAACCTAGTCACAACAAACACAAGGCCATGCTCTAAGCGCCAGCCCTAATCACACTTCTCCTCTTTTTAACACTTTACATATCGGCTCTTATTCTATTTATTAATGTAGGCTGTTATTTGTAATTATTATTCAACATTATTCACAGCAAACAGTTGTAAAGTTATAGTTATTCGCATTATACTCTCAAAATCTGTAGCTAACTGAAAGCTGTTGAGATTTGGTTTGCCTCCTTCATCTCAGTGGCCTAGTGGTTAGAGTGTCCGCCCTGAGATCGGCAGGTCGCAAGCCCAAAACCCCGGTCGAGTCACACCAAAGACCACAAAAAACTTGGGAGCCAAATCACCAAACATGATTCCCCCACCTCCCAGGGGCAATCACGGGGGATGGGCCAAATGCAGAGGACAAATTCCACCACACCCAGTGTGTGTGTGACAATCACTGGCACCCCAACTTTAATTCTAACTTTATTCTGTCATGCCATTATCCTCTTCTAGCTCAACATCCAGAAGTATGGTGTACTGCAATGTCTAAATAAAAATATAAATTACTCCAAACTAAAATGTCAGACTGCACTTTAAAGTTACTTTTATTAAATTAATTTCCAAACTAACCACCACCACAGCAGACATCTTCCTCAATCCTATCCCAATACTCCCATAAATTAGAAAGGTGTTTCACAACAGTGGTTAAGTAGTTATTTTAAGTAATAGATCTCAATATGTAGAAATTAATAAGACTAAATTTGCCCTAGTGTGTGAATGTTGTCTGTCTATCTATCTGTGTTGGCCCTGTGATGAGGTGGCGACCTGTCCAGGGTGCAAAGTCAAATTGTGAAACACAAATTAAAGTTGAATCAAGTGGAAATTGACAGAGTATATGAACTACATTCTTGAGAATAGTAATTGATCATTAATATGTTGGAAGCCGCATATTGAACATATTAAAGAAAAATATCCAAATCCATTGCTATTCGGTATAAAGTAAAACACATGCTGAATAAGCAATGTCTGCACATGTTATATTATTCATTTATTTTTCCATATGTAATATTGTTTTGAAGTTTGGGGAAATGTTTATAGAAGAAATGTAGACCCATTACTTAAAATTAAAAGGCTCATTTCAATATTACACAAAGCATTATTGTTATGATCATACCAATCTATTTTTTATAAGTCATAATGTGTTAAATGTTCAGATAATTTAATTTTAAAACAATGGCAATTATGTTTCCAAGTAAAGAACAACAGCCTTCCAGTTTGTATTCTTAGCTTGTTTACATTATGAGGAGAAAACTATCATTTACGGGGGATATTGATTTTTGAAATAGGTCAAGTAAAATAAAATAAAAACACAAATGTATTTCAGTTTTAGGAGTTAAATAATGTACCATCCTCAGTGATGAGCTGAACACATGTAGTTTTTTGTTATGGTTTAAGAGACCCTTGAAAAGTAAAGTTTTTTGAACATTATAAAATATAGTAACAATTACTTTCATCTTTTAACGTTGATGTTCCAGGTAATTTAATGTTCAGTAATTGTATATCATAGGCCAATATAAGCTTTGGCTTCCGCCTATTCTTTTTTTTTCGGTCATTCTTTTTTCTTTTTTCTTTTCTGTGTGTAAATGTGTATGATTGTTAATATGTCTAATTTACTGTTAAACTGCTCACACAAATTGGTTGATGGTTGATTATATGACCAAAATAAACTTATTTCATTTATTCATTCATTATCTATCGCACTCATAGTTTTATTCCATTTTGCATGTAATTATTCCTATTGATTTCTTCCCATTTCACTTAAACAACTAAACAAACAAACAAACTTGCAGCTAACCACAATCAACAGCATACCATTTACGAATACCTTCATTTGTCACTTTCTCATCTTTTCTTCACTTTCGTTTTCCTTTACAAACAACATCCTGTATCCATCTCTTCCTTACACTTCACACAATGTTTCTATTTTCTGTTCTCCTAGAAACCATTCACATAACGTAAGGTTATAAACATCCTTTTCCCATATTTTCTCAAACCATCCTCTTCACCCTCATTCTGTTTTTTCACCTGCTCTCTCTTCCTCTCTCTCTCACTTTCTCTCCTTCTCTCACAATACAAACACAATAATCCAAAATAATCAGTCTTATAAAATAATTTTAGCTTTAGATATGATTTAGGGCAGTGGTTTTCAACCTTTTTTCCCAGTAAACAAAAGAAATAAAATACAGCATAATGTCATCATTTTCTGATTTATTAAATTGTATAACAGTGCACCATATTGCTCATTTGTTGTGGTTTTACTTGACTTATTTGGACAAAAAACATAAGAATAACTAAAACGTTTTAAAAATTAAACAAGTGATTAAATTATAATAAAGATTTCTATACATATAATCAATCATCAACCTTCTTTGGATATTGTAATAAAGATCCATCTGGGCTCGTGAACTTAATTCTAAATATTTATTTTGTTGAAGAATTATTCTTCTATAATTATATTTATAAAGGATTTTGAATTGTCGCTATTTTAAAATATTTAAAATCTCAGGTACCCCTTGGCATACCTTCAAGTACCTCCCTTTTTTGTCCGGACGGAAACACCATACCCTCCTTTGAGAACTACTAGTTTAGCCTATAAAAAATCCTTTGTCTCATACATCATTACACTGTACAACTCCTCTTTGGGGGGGGGGCTAGGATGACAGGGAATGCAAAACAATAACAATGCAATACTTTTTTATATCATGGTCGTTAATGCCTAGTTTCTCTTATTTTACTGTTCTATTTTTATTCTCCTTGTAATATTTTTCTATTCTGTTTCCATTTATACCCTTATTAGTTACTGTTTACTTTTTACTTCTTCTTCCTGAGGGAACTCTCCTGAAGGAATCAATAACGTTTTATCTGTCTATCTATCTATCTATTACTAACCCGAGCACAATTCATGACGTCATGCTCATCTTGCAGACAGTTATTTCCATTTAGTTTTATTCTCTATTTGTAATTCTACATGCACCAATGTCACATAGAAATTTGCTTTCTTTGTTATTTATTTACATTATTATTTCTGGTTTACTTGCTGTCTGTTTACTTAAGTTCTCATATTTTGGTCTGTCTTCCTTCTGATCAGAATTTGTTTAACGCTTCTCTACGTTTTGTTTTGACAATGGCGCTGAGTGGCTCTTATCTGTACTTCTTCAGACTCTATGTTTCACAGATGCCCTTAGATGTATTAGAATATAAATTTAACTTTTATTTTATTGTGTGTTTATTCCTAAAAAAAATTAAAATGTCAATGTATGATCAATTTATCTTTATCAAATTTAAATTCAATATTATTTATTTATTTGTTGTATAACTATTAATTCAAAGTTACAATGTGTCCTAATCTATGATGTTCGTGCGTGTGTGTTTGTCTCAACTTCCACACAGAAACTGGATGGATCAGCAGAGCATCAAGGCTGTACCAAAAAAGTATACTAAACATATAAATGAATGATGAATTAAACAATGTTTCAATGTCCCACAATCCGTATTTATTTATTGATATTTGAACATGTAATTTTCCATATATCTATTATTTTACTGGACTTAGCAAGCACCTACTACTAGCACACTCTACAGACCGAGAATAACTGTTCAACCACACTTAGTAATGCCAAGCTAGATGCTAACTTAGCCTTACTATGCCTCAGTAAGCAAACTTTTGCTAACCTAGCCCAATGCTATGCTAACACAATGCTAACCTAGCTCAATGCTATGCTAACACAATGCTAACCTAGCTCAATGCTATGCTAACACAATGCTAACCTAGCTCAATGCTATGCTAACACAATGCTAACCTAGCTCAATGTTATGCTAACACAATGCTAACCTAGCTCAATACTATGCTAACACAATGCTAACCTAGCTCAATGCTATCAGTGTCACTCCTCTTCGAACCAATGCCTCACGCAGCTGTCACTCACACAGCCTCGTCACACGCACACACTCTTATCTCAAAATGTCTCCCAGCTGAGACTCCTTTTTTTTTAATTTGTATTTTTTTATATGCGTCACACAGTCACTCACACACAGAGAATTTACCAGCGAGCAAGAGCCTTTTTTCCCGTACTCAAAATCTCAGTGTGTAAAACAACTGTAATATCGCACAGTCACAATCACCAGTATAGTTAAAAACAAATTCAAATGACTGGAATTCGCTCGCAGCGCCCAAGAGGGGGAGCCTCCCTGCTAAGGCTGCTGCCTCCGCGATCCAACCTCTTGATAAGCGGAAGAAAATAATTATATGGATGGATCATTCACTCATGTGTTTTCTGTACATAACGTTGTCTATTTTCTCACACGCACACACATAACCGACAATTTCCCAGCTCTTGCAGATCTGCGTGGGTGCGAAAAAAGCGTGAGGGGAGAGGTTGATTTTTTCAGAGGGGAATTAAAACAGATAAGAAACCAGGTGCTACACAAATGTTATTACAATACGCAGATATATATAAATTTAAAAAACACACATTTTTATCCCACAAACCACGCCCCCCTGGTCCGGACCAATATAAACAACTAATGCACGCGTGCTTTTGTGGAATCGGCCGTCTCATTAACAAACACAGGTCCCATCATTACTCATACAACGGCGATTAACCCGTTCCAGCGGAGCAACCCCTGGTTTTACTCCCTGACCAATACACGGCAACAGCATAAAAGCACCATAGAGTCACTGATAATCACCCAATGCTCTACAGTCATCATGTTTTGGTCAGTTCCATACAGTTTCACCAAAGCTTCACCAAAGCTCCACCAAAGCTCTACCATATGCAGCCCGATCAATATCCATCTATACTGCAGCCAATTAAACAGAACGTCGTGACAAATACAGCTCAGTTGATCTCCTTTACCGGAGTCACCAAACGGTCACCCAAAATGAGGCTTTTCCAACGCTGCAGTTTCCACATAGAGAGATATGTCGCACATTCATAGACTTCATAAATTTGTATGGGCCAAATGTCACATCAGTTAGCAATCCCTGCCTTAAATTTAGCTGTATCCAACTCTGGCTAATTCTGATGCAATTGCAGAAAGAAGCATCCTCTGCCAGCAACGACAGAGGATGAAGAGGTTAAGAGAAATTTTTCGTCTACATAGTCTATGCTTCTACACTCCAAACCACCAAAATTCTATCAACAATCCCCTTATGTTTAAAACAAGAAATCACAAGTTTTCAACAAACACACAGACAAATGATCACATATAAAACAACTCAATCCAACCATAATTTACCCCATTCCAGGTTGTTTTTGGAGAACCTGACTAAACCTATCTTTTATCAAAAATAGATTCAGCAATTAGTCTTATCGATCCGGCTCTCTCCAGGCAGAAAATGTTTACACTTTAAGCAAAAGGCTTACCTTGTATTAGATGCGCGCGTGCAGCACAGTGTCTGCCTGACAGAGAGAGCGGGAGCGGCTGTCGACCTGTAGCTTCTAAACCATCCTGTTCGTGACGCCAATTTGTGTAGTGGATTGTCCGAAGCTTAAACAGGCAACAAAAGTAGTTTAGTACAACAAATGTATTTACCCATTATCAAAGTGCTGTCACTCACAACTTTGTTTGGCCCCATGGTGGTTTATTTTGCAGTCATACCCAATTAAAAAAAGTACACTCATCAACACGTGGATATTTTGTTTAGGAATGATATGCGGACAAACAAAGGAGTTTGTTGTATCGGTACGATAGCGGAGACGATACAGTCATCCCTCGACACATTTGAAGTCAGCAAGTCAACTTGGTAGCAGATTTTTTAAAGCACATTCTACATATTTTTTACCTGAATTAAGCATTTTCAAGCATACAAATGGCTAATTGAGGCAAACATTTCCATACTACAATAGTATTGGCCATTAGATAACACCAAACATATCAAAACATTCTGTTGAATATCGTGGCCACTGATTGACTCAGGCTTAGGTAGCATCGCTATATTGGATTAAAGGAGTGTAAAGGTGACTATGTAGATGCTAGTTCATGTGAAGAGGGCTTTAATAATGCTAAAAACCTGTATTTAGAATGTTGCAAACGGTTTTCTTTTTCTCTAGCTATGTAAATATTCCGTTTATAATTAAACATTTCGACTTTGTGGGAATTAATTTCTGACGATCAGCCCGGAAACCAATTAACAGCAATAAACAATAATTTACTGTATGAAAACCAAGGCAAACCTTTGTTGAATAAAACAAAAAGTAGGGCACACTAAATCCAAGGTAGAAATGTTTATGTCATGTATTTGCTGTCAAACAGTATTAGGATAAGATAGGACTTACTCTGAGACATTTCATGCTCAGGTTTTTAATGTGTAAGGTTTTTGTTTTCTTCACGTTCTATAGTGTGTGAGGTGTTGCTGTCCATGGTGGTGATGCTCGGCGAGGCCTGAGTAGAATGATGAGCGGCCAGGACGCCTGGGTCACGCTGACCCCCGCTGAATTTGCCCTCCTGCAGGAGTACACTCAGTGTGAGTAAACGTTGTAGATACTTGCATATCTGTGATGTAATACAACTGAATGATTACAAGTACATGCTTTTAATTATTTAATTGTGTACATTGGTTTAGGGAACAGTTTTATCTACAGTTCTTTCAGGCTGTATTTTGGAGTGAAATTTGCCAGCGAGCACATCAGTCTGTGTCTCCTCACTCATTTTTGTGCTGGCACATGTATTGATCTGATCACTGACCGTATAATGGATATAATAAAAGGGTTTGTACCGTAAAAATAAATTGCATGATTAATCAAAGTGTGTGCACGAGAAATGTAAACATTTTTGTGATCACACAATTGTGAACACAATTACATGAGTTAACTTGTTTATTTTGACAGCCCTATATATATATATATATATATATATATATATATATATATATATATATATATATATATATATATATATATATATATATATATATATTAGGGCTGGGAATCTTTGGGTGTCCCACGATTCGATTCAAAATCGATTCTTGGGGTCACAATTCGATTCAAAATCTATTTTTTTTCAAATCAAAACGATTCTTGATTCAAAAACAGAAAAAAAATAAAATAATAAAAAATATGATTTTTTTCCCGATTCAAAAGGATTCTCTATTCATTCAATACATAGGATTTCAGCAGGATCTACCTCAGTCTGCTGACATGCAAGCATAGTTGTAGATTTTTGTAAAAAGCTTTTATAATTGTAAAGGACAATGTTTTATCAACTGATTGCAATAATGTAAGTTTGTTTTAACTATTAAATGAACCAAAAATATGACTTATTTTATCTTTGTGAAAATATTGGACACAGTGTGTTGTCAAGCTTATGAGATGAGATGCAAGTGTAAGCCACTGTGACACTATTGTTCATTTATTTTTATTTTTATAAATGTCTAATGATAATGTCAATGAGGGATTTTTAATCACTGCTATGTTGAAATTGTAACTAATATTGATACTGTTGTTGATAATATTCATTTTTGTTTCACTACTTTTGGATTGTTCTGTGTCGTGTTTGTGTCTCCTCTCAATTGCTCTGTTTATTGCAGTTCTGAGTGTTGCTGGGTCGGGTTTGGTTTTGGAATTGGATTGCATTGTTATGGTATTGCTGTGTATTGTTTTGTTGGATTGATTAATTAAAAAAAATTATAAATAAAAAAAATAAATCGATTTTTTTAAAAATGAGAATCGATTCTGAATCGCACAACGTGAGAATCGCGATTCGAATCCGAATCGATTTTTTCCCCACACCCCTAATATATATATATATCTATATATATATAGATATATATATATGTATATTATGTATGTATATGTACTGTGTATATACGTGTATATTTATATATGTATATCTATGTATACAGTATATGTATGTCCATCCATCCATCCATTCATCTTCTTCCGCTTATCCGAGGTTGGGTCGCGGGGTCAGCAGCCTAAGCAGGGAAGCCACTTTGTCCAGCTCTTCCCGGGGGATCCCGAGACGTTCCCAGGCCAGCCGGGAGACATAGTCTTCCCAACGTGTCGTGGGTCTTCCCCGTGGCCTCCTGCCGGTCGGACGTGCACTAAGCACCTCCTTAGGGAGGCGTTCGGGTGGCATCCTGACCAGATGCCCGAACCACCTCATCTGGCCCCTCTCTATGTGGAGGAGCAGCGGCTTTACTTTGAGCTACCCCCGGATGGCAGAGGTTCTTACCCTATCTCTAAGGGAGAGCCCCGCCACCCGGCGGAGGAAACTCATTTCGGCTGCTTGTACCTGTGATCTTGTTATTTCGGTCATAACCCAAAGCTCATGACCATAGGTGAGGATGGGAACGTAGATCGACCGGTAAATTGAGAGCTTTGCCTTCCGGCTCAGCTCTTTCTTCACCACAACGGATCGATACAGCGTCCGCATTACTGAAGACGCCATACCGATCCGCCTGTCGATCTGTCAATTCACTCTTCCCTCACTCGTGAACAAGACTCAGAGGTACTTGAACTCCTCCACTTGGGACAGGGTCTCCTCCCCAACCTGGAGATGGCACTCCACCCTTTTCCGGGTGAGAACCATGGATTCGGACTTGGAGGTGCTGATTCTCATCCCAGTCGCTTCTCGCTTCACACTCGGCTGCGAACCGATCCAGTGAGAGCTGAAGATCCTGGTCAGATTAAGCCATCAGGACCACATCATCTGCAAAAAGCAGTGACCTAATCCTGCAGCCACCAAACTCGATTCCCTCAACGCCCTGACTGCGCCTAGAAATTCTGTCCATAAAAGTTATGAACAGAATCGGTGACAAAGGGCAGCCTTGGCAGAGTCAAACCCTCACTGGAAACGTGTCCGATTTACTGCCGGCAATGCGGACCAAGCTCTGACACTGATCGTACAGGGAGCGGACCGCCACAATCAGACCGATACCCCATACTTTCTGAGCACTCCCCACAGGACTTCCCGAGGGACACGGTCGAATGCCTTCTCCAAGTCCACAAAGCACATGTAGACTGGTTGGGCAAACTCCCATGCACACTCAAGGACCCTGCCGCGAGTATAGAGCTGGTCCACATTTCCACGACCGGGACGAAATTCACACTGTTCCTCCTGAATCCGAGGTTCGACTATCCATTCGTAGCCTCCTCTCCAGTACACCTGAATAGACCTTACCGGGAAGGCTGAGTAGTGTGATCCCACGATACCCCAGCCTGTCGCCTCTCACTGCGTGCAACGCCAGTGTGGAAGAGAGTCCAGCCCCTCTCGAGAGAACTGGTTTCAGAGCCCTTGCTGTGCGTCGAAGTGAGTCCGACTATATCCAGCCGGAACTTCTCCACCGCGCACTAGCTCAGGCTCCTTCCCCCCCAGCGAGGTGACATTCCATGTCCCAAGATCTAACTTATGTAGCCAAGGATCGGACCGCCAAGTGCCCTGCCTCCGGCTGCCGTCCAGCTCACAACGCTCCCGACCTCGGTGTAACTCGGCCTGTCGCCATCACGTCTCCACCTCGTCGCTGCCACCACAGCCTGGGGGGCAATAGACTACAGACTGTGGTGTCGTAGGCCAGCTTCTTCGCATGAAGAAGCCTAAAGTTTTTGGTTGTGTTTGCTGCTCCATTTGCTGAGTGGCGATATACGATGTATATCTCGATATTTTTTCCGTAAAGTAAAAGCAAAACAGTCCTAGTTACCTGAGATACTAAGTATGTCATTATTATGACTTACTAAGTCAAAATAATGACTTACAAAGTCAAATTAATGACTTACTTAAGTAAGCGTTTGCAATAAGCGTTTGAAAAAAAGAGTTAAAAGTGGGGCCACATGCTGACACATGCTGAACTCATCATGCTTAATTTATTACAGCATTTGGGAAGCCTGTAGTTGATATTTATTAAAGCTAATCCATTATTATTATTATTATGTAAATGTTATATTTTTATCAACATGTGATAGCCGGGACCCTGCCATTCAAAACTAGGCTGCTACATTACCAATGATTAATGTAACTCTAGCTGAAAAAATAGTACAATAGCAATAGGAGAGACTATTCATCCCTGAACACCATGGAGTTCATGTAGGCTTTATGATGCAGTTACATTATTATATCAACTATCAGAGACAGAAACTCTTCTATTAACATAATGTCCTTTTTTGCTGCTTCAACACAGAAAAAGGTAAAGTGAAATAACTTAGTTGTTAACTGTAGGTCAATAATGCTTGTCTTTCTCTCAGACAGACAGGGCTTTGCTGTCCGTAACACACACGCACGCACACACACCGCAAAATGAGCTAACGTTACACTAAAAGCTAATTAGCCTTCACCTCAAGGACTGCGAGCGAGCTGAGCTGCCCCTTATGTTTCTAGAACGTCAACGGGCTCATAGTGATGTTACTAGTAGTTGACTGGGAGGTGTTTATTATAAATATGCTTACCTGCTAAACACCTTTCTGCTCACCAGACCGCAGGAGCACTGACTACATGCGCTCTGAATACGCACTGCTGATTGGCTGTTACATGCGCTCTGAATATGCACTGCTGATTGGCTGTTACCGCTCTGCGTGTAACCAATCAGATGGTTCTGTGGGTGGGACAATGCTGGGTGCTGCAGAGACGTACTGACAGAGGCAGAGGCAGAACTAAGCAGAGCAGCTTGTTAAGAATTTAGTTTAGGCGGTGGCTCTTTGTTGTTAAGCCTCAACAAAGCGCTGCGGGAAACCCTGGTGTATATGTCTTATTTATATATATATATATATATATATATATATATATATATATATATATATATATATATATATATATATATATATATATATTAGGGGTGTAACGGTACGTGTATTTGTATTGAACTGTTTCGGTAAGGGGGTTTCGGTTTGGTTCGGAGGTGTACCGAACGAGTACACATGCTAGCAGCGACCGGGCTAGGACAACATGTAAATGCCAGAGCTGGAAGACCCTCCTGCCTCGTTAAGATCTCCCGTTTGGGAACACTTTGACTGCGCGATACAACAATGGAGGACGGAGGTTTGCCGACATTGATCAGCAGCTGCTTCTGACAACACGTCAAACATGTGTTGCACCTTTCCTGCTTCCGGCTCCCAGACCGTAGTTGAGGAGCACAGGGGAGACACTCCTCCAGGGCCGATGTATTCTCGGGGGCAACACCCTTCACTCTACCCGGCAGTGGGTCTCCACAGCTCCGGACTCCAGGGTAAATGACGAATCTGGCGATTAGTTGCAAATCGTGGCTTTATTGAGGTCTTGCACACAGCCAATCCAACAAAACACTAGCCACTCCCCGCACTCACGCTACCGCTCCCTCATCTCGCTCGCCCACACACTCACCTCACATGCTGTCACATATTAAAGGGCCACACACACATATGCTACTCTCATAACACATGCTAACCCATTTGAAGCGTCACCACCGCATTCAAGCAGCCTCTCCTCTGCGAGTCAGGCAGGGCTAAAGCAGTAACAAATGTTTTTATATCAGCAGATATAAGTCCATATTGCATTAAAAACTAGATTTTGACCCACTTCTATGGTGGAAGAACAATGAGCCCATATATCCTCTTACTGCCAAGTTAGCCAGGCTGGGGGGGGGGGGGGGGGGGGGGGTTAATCTGAGGCTAAGTTGACTTGAAACTGTTTAATGTTGCACTTTTTATATGTAGAAGAAAAGTTTTGTCATTTTATTTAATCCGAGCAACAACTTGAGGCAATTTAATGTTGATTAACGTGGACTCCGAATTAAACAAGTTGAAAAACTTATTGGGGTGTTACCATTTAGTGGTCAATTGTACGGAATATGTACTGTACTATGCAATCTACTAATAAAAGTCTCAATCAATCAATCAAAAAAAGCATGTAGAAAGGTTTTAAGAAACCATTCTTAGTAGAGGTGTGGGAAAAAATCGATTCGAATTCGAATCGCGATTCTCACGTTGTGCGATACAGAATCGATTCTCATTTTAAAAAAATCTATTTCTTTTTTTTTTTTAAATTAATCAATCCAACAAAACAATACACAGCAATACCATAACAATACAATCCATCTCCAAAACCAAACCCGACCCAGCAACACTCAGAACTGCAATAAACAGAGCAATTGAGAGGAGACACAAACACGACTCAAATCAAATCAAATCAACTTTATTTATAAAGACTCAGAACAAACCAAAAGTAGTGAAACAAAAATGAATATTATCAACAACAGTATCAATATTAGTTACAATTTCAACATAGCAGTGATTAAAAATCCCTCATTGACATTATCATTAGACATTTATAAAAAATTAAAAAAAAGAACAATAGTGTCACAGTGGCTTACACTTGCATCGCATCTCATAAGCTTGACAACACACTGTGTCCAATATTTTCACAAAGATAAAATAAGTCATATTTTTGGTTCATTTAATAGTTAAAACAAATTTACATTATTGCAATCAGTTGATAAAACATTGTCCTTTACAATTAGAAAACCTTTTTACAAAAA
Source organism: Entelurus aequoreus (assembly GCF_033978785.1). Classification (NCBI taxonomy): domain Eukaryota; kingdom Metazoa; phylum Chordata; class Actinopteri; order Syngnathiformes; family Syngnathidae; genus Entelurus; species Entelurus aequoreus. The sequence continues at coordinate 23,325,949 of NC_084741.1, read as the reverse complement.
TCTACTACTCTGCTTGCATGTCAGCAGACTGGGGTAGATCCTGCTGAAATCCTATGTATTGAATGATTACAGAATCATTTTAAATCGGGAAATAATTGTTTTTTAATCGAGAATCGTGTTGAATTGAAAAAAAAAAATCGATTTTGAATCGAATCGTGACCCCAAGAATCGATATTGAATCGAATCGTGGGACACCCAAAGATTCGCAGCCCTAATTCTGAGCCTTATCTTATTTTGTTTTTATTTTATATATATTGACCACATTAACCCTGGCAATGGACCCTGTGTGTATATGTATGTTATGCCATTGTTTGCAAATTTGGTAAATAAATAACCAAAACATTTATATTTTGTTGTTTTCTTACTGTACCGAAAATGAACCGAACTGTGACCTCTAAACCGAGGTATGTGTGTATATATATATATATATATATATATATATATATATATATATATACATATATATATATGTACTGTGTGTGTGTATATATATATATATATTTATATATATATATATATATATATATATATATATATATATATATATATATATATGTGTGTATATATATATATATATATATATATATATATATATATATATATATATATATATATATATATATATATATATATATATATATATATATATATATATATATATATATATATATATATCAGTGGCGTGCGGTGAGTTTCATGTCAGGTGAGGCACTGACTTCATCACAGTCAGATTTACAAACATATGAACCCTAAAGAGTATCTTATTCACCATTTGATTGGCAGCAGTTAACGGGTTATGTTTAAAAGCTCATACCAGCATTCTTCCCAGGCACGGCGCCGCTGCTGCCCACTGCTCCCCTCACCTCCCAGGGGGTGAACAAGGGGATGGGTCAAATGCAGAGGACAAATTTCACCACACCTAGTGTGTGTGTGACAATCATTGCTACTTTAACTTAACTTCAGCTTTACACTTACAAACTGTAGCACACAAAAAAGCACATTTAATAAAAAAAACATTATTATGATCTTACCTTTACTTATAAGTGCGGGAGCAGTGGTGTTCGTGTTGGAAGAGTTGTGAATGAATGAAATATGAAATCTGCGCTGTAGTCTGCAGGTGTACCTAATGTTGTGTCCCTGTTCACGGCTCCTCCGGCGCGCCGCGCGAGCATTGTTGTTTTTGCACTTTTTGGCTTCTTGTTAAGTGACTTTTTTTTGGGTGGATTCGGTCTTGCACGTGGAGGGTTTGGGTGTGGGCTTTGGTTGGTGTGGCGCTCCCGTCGGGCGGTGCATTCTGTGGTGGAGGTGCTTGGCACAAGGAGGCGGGGTTATGAGACGAGCCTCCAGTTTTATGATCGCTCAGCACAAGAAATACGTTACACACATACAGTTGTTGACAAAATACACTGTACATTATAGACCTCAGCTAACTAAACTATGGAAATGTATAATATAATTCATATAGCAATACGGTCTCACTGCACAGCAGGCCAGCAGTTAGCCGAGTCATTGCGCACAATCCATGTTGAGGCACAAATCAGTGACGTGCCTCAACTGGCTGCTGATCACCGCACCGTCTCTTCTCAGTATTTGAACGGCAAATGTGAAAATAAAAATAAAAATAATCTAAAACTGGTGAAGTTAAATGGAAAATAACTTTAGTATAATCACTGGATACATATATCAATTTAATTTGTTTTTTTTTTCTTTTTACTTTTTTTTTCTTTCCATGACTAGTGACTGCACGCCACTGATATATATATATATATATATATATATATATATATATATATATATATATATATATATATATATATATATATATATTACGTTAAAGTTAAAGTCCGAACGGTAGTCTATATATATATATATATACATATACATATATATATATATATATATATATATATATATATATATATATATATATATATATATATATATACACATATATATATACACATATATATATATATATATATATATATATATATATATATATATATATATATATATATATATATATATATATATATATATATATATATATACAGTACATATATATATATGTGTGTATATATATATATATATATATATATATATATATATATATATATATATATATATATATATATATATATATATATACACTACCGTTCAAAAGTTTGGGGTCACATTGAAATGTCCTTATTTTTTAAGGAAAAGCACTGTACTTTTCAATGAAGATAACTTTAAACTAGTCTTAACTTTAAAGAAATACACTCTATACATTGCTAATGTGGTAAATGACTATTCTAGCTGCAATTTTCTGGTTTTTGGTGCAATATCTACATAGGTGCATAGAGGCCCATTTCCAGCAACTATCACTCCAGTGTTCTAATGGTACAATGTGTTTGCTCATTGGCTCAGAAGGCTAATTGATGATTAGAAAACCCTTGTGCAATCATGTTCACACATCTGACAACAGTTTAGCTCGTTACAGAAGCTACAAAACTGACCTTCCTTTGAGCAGATTGAGTTTCTGGAGCCTCACATTTGTGGGGTCAATTAAACGCTCAAAATGGCCAGAAAAAGAGAACTTTCATCTGAAACTCGACAGTCTATTCTTGTTCTTAGAAATGAAGGCTATTCCACAAAATTGTTTGGGTGACCCGAAACTTTTGAACGGTAGTATATATATATATATATATATATATATATATATATATATATATATATATATATATATATATATATATATATATATATATATATATATATATATATATATATATATATATATATATATATATATATATATATATATATATATATATGCCTGTGAATGTATTTTCCAAAAGTTACATATAATATTATTATATTCATAATAAATGCAACAATTTTTTAATGCCGTCACATTTCGGCTCTTCCTGTTTACTCCTGTAATGGCCCCGTTGCAGATGCTCGAGTGCTTAACGTGCACGCTGCAATTTGAGTCGTGAGCAATTCATCACGGCCGCCCCGTGGCTGCTCGGCAGACTGTGCCACCTTCCTCCAGTTTACGTTCCCCTCCGGCGTGTTGACGCATGGGAAGCCGTAGCAGGGATGGAAAATATGAGCGGGGCTGCAGGAAGTCTCCCGGCACCCATTCATACTTAGAAACAAAGTTTGAGAAGTAATATGAGCCTGTGAGGGTCAATCATTCAAAACAATAGCAAACCTGATTCAATGTTTTGTTTTTGTTTTTGTATTGGCATGTATTTTAAATCTTTTCATAGTAATTGTTAATCCCAATGAGGAAATTTTATTATTGATTTGCACCAAGCACCCACTGGAGCTTCTCAGCAGTGTTTGAGATGCGAGTCCTATTTCCCTTAATTGCTCTGCGCTTTGGCAGAACGAGCTGTGTTGTTGTTAAATCATTTACACACAAATTGTGTAACAATGGCGCAAAGCTTCAAATATTCAGCATTCTTGTCTGGCTTTAGAGTACTTACGGAGCCATGCAGGTTTTAGTCACGACAAAGAATAACTAAATAAGTGCGTGCGTGCGTGTGTGCGCTTCCTGCCAAATAATTAGGTTGAACGCGGCAACTATCAGAGAAATGAACAAGAAAGCGGTCATTAATTATTAAAAGTCTGTAGATGCTTATATGGGGATGAAGACTCGGGCTGATCGATACGACTGAAAACTGTATCACGATATCGCTGTTTTGTATCGGTCGATCTTGCTAATTATTCATATTTTTTATGACCTATGAAAAATAAGGACCAGGAGAAAAGTGTATTAAATATAAACATTTTTATTTAATATACAACCTTCTTGTGATTATAATCCGTTTAGCTATCAGGGCAGCAAGGAAAGGAAATGTCAACACAAGCATGAAAAACACTTGAAGGCCTACTGAAATGATTTTTTTTTATTTAAACGAGGATAGCAGATCCATTCTATGTGTCATACTTGATCATTTCGCGATATTGCCATATTTTTGCTGAAAGGATTTAGTAGAGAACATCGACGATAAAGTTCGCAACTTTTGGTCGCTGATAAAAAAAGCCTTGCTTGTACCGGAAGTAGCGTGACCTCGCAGGTTGAAGGGCTCCTCACATTTCCCCATTGTTTACACCAGCAGCGAGAGCGATTCGGACCGAGAAAGCGACGATTACCCCATTAATTTGAGCGAGGATGAAAGATTCGTGGATGAGGAACGTGAGAGTGAAGGACTAGAGTGCAGAGCAGGACGTATCTTTTTTCGCTCTGACCGTAACTTAGGTAAAAGGGCTCATTGGATTCCACACTTTCTCCTTTTTCTATTGTGGATCACGGATTTGTATTTTAAACCACCTTGGATACTATATCCTCTTGAAAATGAGAGTCGAGAACGCGAAATGGACATTCACAGTGACTTTTATCTCCACGACAATACATCGGTGAAGCACTTTAGCTACGGAGCTGACGTGATAGCATCGTGCTTAAATGCAGATAGAAACATAATAAATAAGCCCCTGACTGGAAGGATAGACAGAAGATCAACAATACTACTATCAGGAGACACCGAACCAAACACTGGACCTGTAACTACACGGTTAATGCTGTGCCGCCTGTCGAAGCCTAGCAATGCTGTTGCTAACGACGCCATTGAAGCTAACTTAGCTACGGGACCTCGTCAGAGCTATGATAAAAACATTAGCGCTCCACCTACGCCAGCCCTCATCTGCTCATCAACACCCGTGCTCACCTGCGTTCCAGCGATCGACGGCGCGACGAAGGACTTCACCCGATCATCGATGCGGTCGGCGGCTAGCGTCGGATAGCGCGTCTGCTATCCAAGTCAAAGTCTTCCTGGTTGTGTTGCTGCAGCCAGCCGCTAATACACCGATCCCACCTACAGCTTTCTTCTTTGCAGTCTCCATTGTTCATTAAACAAATTGCAAAAGATTCACTAACACAGATGTCCAGAATACTGTGGAATTTTGCGAGGAAAACATAGCTGTTTGTATTGTGATACAATGTGTCCGAATACTTCCGTTTCAACCATTGACGTCACGCGCAAACGTCATCATACATAGACGTTTTCAACCGGAAGTTTCCCGGGAAATTTAAAATTGCACTTTATAAGTTAACCCGGCCGTATTGGCATGTGTTGCAATGTTAAGATTTCATCATTGATATATAAATGATATAATATAAATTATGATATGATATAAATTCAGACTGCGTGGTCGGTAGTAGTGGGTTTCAGTAGGCCTTTAAACAATAAATGTAAACCAAATTCTAAAATCTAAATAAAATCAAATGAAGGTGAAAAAATAAGGAATATGTAAGAAATACTTAATAAAGTGTAACAAAACAGGGCAAAGTGTAAAAATATAAACATAGAGAAACCTGAGACAAACAATTTTTTGCAGGTTTACTGCCAGGGAGTTGTGTAACATTTTAATTTGGTCTGTTATTCCTATTTAAGTATGGAAATTAATTTGTGTTATGCAATAATTAATATCCAAATGTTATTGTACTATATTATTATTATTATTGTAAATTAACACTTTTGTTATGTTTTGCCAATTTTTTGTAGCATGAGTGAGTATGTTTGGTCAAAAGCTTTGTGTCATTCTGGTTATGATTTATTTGTTCCAGACATGTTTAACAAGTTACATTAAGGGACATCACATGGTGGCATTTGATTATTATGTAAATGAACTCCACGGTGACGTCTTGGTTAATTTCCAAACAGTGCCTGTAACACAGCAGTAAAACGGCTGATCAAACAAAACAGAAGTCATCGTCATGGACCCCGTAAGATAGCTCTCCAATCAGCTAAACAGACTCAATAACTCCACCGCCGTCTTGGTTAATTTACTGAGCAATTTGGGAAACTGACACAATGCAAAAATAATGCTTTTGGTAATACTAACACAGACACTTTTTGACGTGCTAGCACATTGCGCTAGCTTAATTACATTACGATAACATATACAAATATGCATGAAAGCACTCTTTCAGACATCACACATGGGGCGGTTTAGTAAGTATGAATAGTCTTAGGTACACTACCGTTCAAAAGTTTGGGGTCACATTGAAATGTCCTTATTTTTGAAGGAAAAGCACTGTACTTTTCAATGAAGATAACTTTAAACTTGTCTTAACTTTAAAGAAATACACTCTATACATTGCTAATGTGGTAAATGACTATTCTAGCTGCAAATGTCTGGTTTTTGGTGCAATATCTACATAGGTGTATAGAGGCCCATTTCCAGCAACTATCACTCCAGTGTTCTAATGGTACAATGTGTTTGCTCATTGGCTCAGAAGGCTAATTGATGATTAGAAAACCCTTGTGCAATCATGTTCACACATCTGAAAACAGTTTAGCTCGTTACAGAAGCTACAAAACTGACCTTCCTTTGAGCAGATTGAGTTTCTGGAGCATCACATTTGTGGGGTCATTTAAACGCTCAAAATGGCCAGAAAAAGAGAACTTTCATCTGAAACTCGACAGTCTATTCTTGTTCTTAGAAATGTAGGCTATTCCACAAAATTGTTTGGGTGACCCCAAACTTTTGAACGGTAGTGTATATTGTAATGAATGAAGAAGACTGAACAGCACTCCGGTTGCAAGAAGAAAAAAAAAGCACTAACGACAATTGGAAATACACTTCGATACCTGCAGTGAGCGAAATCGTCCAAAAGGTGGCGCGATAGCACAAACAATAAAACATCCTGTCAGTGTTTTTGCTTGTTTTTTTAAAATTATTATTTCAGTGAAGAAAAATCCATAAATGAGCTGCTCTGTTTTATAAGCCAAAGGGTTGGAAAAAAGTAGAGGCCTATATTCCAGAATTTACGGTACACACACACACACACACACACACACACACACACACACACACACACACACACACACACACACACACACACACACACACACACACACACACACACACACACACACACACACGCGTCCCTAAGGATTGGTTAAAAGAACATGTATTGATTTGACTCTTAAACTAATCTGGTATTTTGCTGACTCAAAATCAATAGAGTTTGACATCCATAAAATTGGCAAGACAATGCAATGTGACCGACTACGTGTTTTTCAAGCAACATGGATGAGAGTTTATTGATAGAAATATGTAATCCATGTTTGTTCACCTTTATCCAGATCCTCACCATCTTCTCCTGCATGTGTCAACATAGACGCAGTCCAAACAACAGATATACTGATAGCCCATTTGGCCGGGAGGTGGTTGCTGAGTAAGGTTTGCAGCGTGTTTAGTGCTAAATGGGAATAAATAAAAACAAGTGAAAAAAGCAGAGCGAGAACACAAAAGTGCTCGCACAAAGAACACATTTGGGTTGGGGCGTTCCAGCAGGTTCAGGTTGGGGATGAATGAGCTGCGCTGTGACAATGGACATCTGTCAAGCTCATAACACTGTAATCGCTGTGCATCTCCAATCACAACACATGACGTTCCACAATGTGACCCAATCGCTCTCCGCCATTACGGATCACGTCGTCGTGGCGGTCAGGAATGATGACAGCCGGTCCAACGGTGAAATGAGTCGTGAGGACGATTCAATGGAGATGAAATTGATCGGAATCCAACTCGGACTGATGGTGCGTTCAAGGTCGCACACTGTAGCACACGCAATTAAATGCTTTTGTGTCTCTGGTTTGTTGCTCAGATTCAACCAAGAAGCTGAAAGACGTGCTGCAGGAGTTCCACGGCGATGGCGTGCTGGCTAAGTACAATCCTGAAGAGGTATGTTAGACTGATACTCTGTTGGGAAAGTAATCCCTTACACTTTTTGTCATACAGTGGGTGTGGATGCATTTGTTTGCCTCATTCCTGTGAAAATCCTGTGTGTGACTTAAGCATTAAAGGCCTACTGAAATGAAATGTTCTTATTTAAACAGGGATAGCAGATCCATTCTATGTGTCATACTTGATAATTTCGCGATATTGCCATATTTTTGCTGAAAGGATTTAGTAGAGAACATCGACGATAAAGTTCGCAACTTTTGGTCACTGATAAAAAAGCTTTGCCTGTACCGGAAGTAGCGTGACGTCACAGGTTGTGGAGCTCCTCACATCTGCACATTGTTTACAATTATGGCCAGCAGCAGCGAGAGCGATTCGGACCGAGAAAGCGACGATTACCCCATTAATCTGAGCGAGGATGAAAGATTCGTGGATGAGGAAAGTGAGAGTGAAGGATTAGAGGGCAGTGGAAGCAATTCAGATAGGGAAGATGCTGTGAAAGGCGGGTGGGACCTGATATTCAGCTGGGAATGACTAAAACAGTAAATAAACACAAGACATATATATACTCTATTAGCCACAACACAACCAGGCTTGTATTTAATATGCCACAAATTAATCCGCATAACAAACACCTCCCCCCTCCCGTCCATATAACCCACCAATACAAATCAAACACCCGCACAACACACTCAATCCCACAGCCCAAAGTACCGTTCACCTCCGCAAAGTTCATACAGCACATATATTTCCCCAAAGTTACGTACGTGACATGCACGTAGCGGCACGCACGTACGGGCAAGCGATCAAATGTTTGGAAGCCAAAGCTACGTACTCACGGTAGCACGTCTGCTATCCAACTCAAAGTCCTGGTTGTGTTGCTGCAGCCAGCCGCTAATACCACCTACAGCTTTCTTCTTTGCTGTCTTCATTGTTCATTAAACAAATTGCAAAAGATTCACCAACACAGATGTCCAGAATACTGTGGAATTTTGCGATGAAAACAGACGACTTAATAGCTGGCCACAATGGTGTCCCAATATGTCCGCACAATCCGTGAAGTCACGCGCAAACATCATCATACCGAGACGTTTTCAGCAGAATATTTCGCGGGAAATTTAAAATTGCACTTTACTAATCTAACCCGGCCGTATTGGCATGTGTTGCAATGTTAAGATTTCATCATTGATGTATAAACTATCAGACTGCGTGGTCGGTAGTAGTGGTTTTCAGTAGGCCTTTAAAGTACCAGTAGAGTGGAAAAACAAGTTGTCTCTATATTGAAGCTATTATCATATATATCTGATTTATGACATCAAAAGACTTCCAAAGTTTGCAAATAAATAGATATGATCAAAATAGTATTAATCTCACTGATATTCCCGAGCCATTTTGAGAGTTAATGAATTGTGACTTGGAAGTAGCAACCACAGATCCCTTCCCCATCAACAACAATGCTAATCAAGCAGACTTTGAGAGCCAACAACAATTACTTTGGGGAAAACAATTAAGTCAGTTATGGTACAGTGTGTTCATATGAGTTGTGATAAGAAGCAGTGTTACTATGCCCTCTACTGTTCAGAGTTGGAAGAACAAGCTAAATAGACGGTCCCATCATAAAGAGAGCAAACGCCCAATCTAAAATAACAAATAAACAAACAGGATGCCAAATCTTTATGAGGCGGTCTAAAGTAAATATATGGTGGACCGCCACAAATAAATTCACCGGGAAGTTGAATAATACACTGCTCATTATGTAAGAGGAAACTGGTTGACACTGACTGCAAATGAGTGCTGATGTCTGGCAGGATGGTGACATGTAAGGTAAATGTCAGCCGGTCTATTTTCATTGGGAATATCTCAAGGTAGCATCTGTCTCGTGCTGCCATTTGCAATTTTCACCAGTGTTGATGTGCTACAATATCGCATGAGCGGTTGTATTGCATCATGGGACGAACCATTGGTAGCTGAGGTTGAATGCATAGTCGTCATCAGTGTTTAAGAAATAGTGATAGTGTCTGCAGTAGGGCTGGACAATATATTGCATTTTAATCACAATTTAAGATTTTATCTTGTCACGATCATAAAAATATTACAATCGGAAAAAAACCCAACATTAATGGGCTGCGCAACGTGCATGCAAATTCCTGAGCTTGTAACGGTGAAATGGATGAGTTAGCGAACAAGTGGGAAAAAAGAGCACGTCTCCTAGAAGTTTGGGACTAGTATGCCTCATCAATAACCACTAAACTCAACAAAAAAAAGTAAGATATTTGATTTCCGCATTCACCTAACCACGGACGGAGTCACATAATTGGCCAATAAAACGGAATTCGCTGACTAAAGCAAAATAATATCAGGGAAATTTACATTAATGTAAGTGAAATATTGCCATTGTGAGGAGAATGAACAATTGTTTGGGAAAATAATGTGTCCGGTAGCGCTCATTTATCTCCAACACACTCAATCGTCACGTCCTCCACTAAATAATCAATGTCAAGACGGTCACTTGAAACAGCGACTAAACTACGAAACGCAAGCTGACAAGAACAATCCATACACCCACAACACATCTCATCTGCTTGTGTTGTTGTGAACGACATCACGGATGTAAGATCAACGTACAAACAGGACAGCAATCGCAACTTGAGAGGCTCCATCTTTTTTTTTAAACAGCCTCAAGTTGTCTCTACACGTCAAGCTCATAAACAGCAGCACTTTGCCCCTTCACAATAACAGCGCTGTGCGCAACAGCCGGTCTGATTGCACAAACAAAATAAAGTTCAATTTTTTTTTGTTTTTCCTTGCCCAAGCCTAATATATACTTTTTGCCCTTATTGATACTGTACATTACACAATTATTATGCTTTGTCTTAAAATACTGGTTGAAATTGTCCATATTGCTGTCACGGCACGGTCTCGAACCCAAAATTCTCCTGCAGCAAAATCCACCAACACTCAGGCTGGCAGTATGCCAGGAAATGCCCCCGCACGCGCCGGGCGCTTCACGCCCACGCAACGTCGCAGCTGCAGACTATCGGCTATCAGCGCACCTGGCAATAATCAGGGAGACAGCATAAAGACCAGTCGACACTTGGAACCTACGCCAGAACGTCGTTAACTCTTTGCAGTAAGCATTTACGTCTCTGGCTTCCCTCCTGGTGTCCTCGCATTCGTTCTCCTCGTCCTCCTTGTCCCCTCGTCTCCTGTTCCTTGTTTCCCGCAGTACCCGTCTTGTCCCGTGTGCTCGAGCTCTGTGCCTCGACCTCTCTCCGGACTTTGGACTGCCTCCCTCGATCCTCAACCCTCGTTTGGACACGGACCTTGTCACTTCTCTCCTGCCCTCGACCACCTGCCTGTTTACGGAAATCCTTTTTGCCTCGCCCTTTTGGACTGCTGTAGTATTCATCCGTCTGGTATTATTCACATGGTTAAAATCACACATAGTCCTGCAACAAACACATAGAGTAGCATACACCTCCCACACACTCATCAAGGGTTACAATTAGAGATGTCCGATAATATCGGTCTGCCGATATTATCGGCCGATAAATGCTTTAAAATGTAATATCGGAAATTATCGGTATCGTTTTTTTTTACATTTTTTAATTTTTTATTTGTTTTATTAAATCAACGTAAAAAACACAAGATACACTTACAATTAGTCCACCAACCCAAAAAACCTCCCTCCCCCATTTACACTCATTCACACTCATTCACACAAAAGGGTTGTTTCTTTCTGTTATTAATATTCTGGTTCCTACAATATATATATATATATATATATATATATATATATATATATATATATATATATATATATATATATATATATATATATATATATATATATATATATATATATATATATATATCAATACAGTCTGCAAGGGATACAGTCCGTAAGCACACATGATTGTGCGTGCTGCTGGTCCACTAATAGTACTAACCTTTAACAGTTAATTTTACTCATTTTCATTAATTACTAGTTTCTATGTAACTGTTTTTATATTGTTTTACTTTCTTTTTTATTCAAGAAAATGTTTTTAATTAATTTATCTTATTTTTTTTTTTTTTTTAAAAAGGACCTTATCTTCACCATACCTGGTTGTCCAAATTAGGCATAATAATGTGTTAATTCCACGACTGTATATATCGGTATCGGTTGATATCGGTATCTGTAATTAAGAGTTGGACAATATCGGAATATCGGATATCGGCAAAAAGCCATTATCGGACATCCCTAGTTACAATAAACCCAGTAACTTTAGCTTCTTCGTGGTGTCGTCTCCTTCCACCCCTCACGTACGTAACAGTACGTTCGGGCCAAACATGTCGGCACCAGACGACACCGGCAGACCTGGTCTTGCTCCCCAGTCCCGGACCCCCAGGAATCCGGACCTTGATGTCATGTGTGCTGTCCTGAGAAAGCACCAGACTCGCTTCGATGCATTGGAGGACAACTTGGAGAAGGCGTTCACCAAGCTATACACCAAGCTGGACAGCCTTGGCCCCAGCCCAGCGCACGATCAGGTGACAAGTCAAAATGCCTCGCCTGCCTGTGTACCTAGAAGCGTTACCCTTGACCGGGAGCCCAAGATCGCTAGTCCTAGACCTTTTGAGGGCGATTTTGAACTTTGTAGAAGGTTTTTGGTGAAGTGTGAATGTATTATTTGCACCAACCCTCGCATTACACTTCTGATGGAGCTAAGATTGCATTTGTCTTTTCGCTTCTTGCCGGACCTGCCCTCAAGTGGGCTACAGCAGCCTTGGACAAGTCACTGGGTCTGGGCACCGACTACACTGCTTTCCGTTCCGAGTTCCTGGCCGTGTTTGACCACCCCAAGATGAGGGGTACCGCGGGACGTCTGCACACCATCCAGCAGGGAACCTGTTCTGTGGCGGCCTACACCCTCGAGTTCCGGACAATTGCGGCAGACATCAGCTGGAAAGACAGGGCCCTCCATAGTACGTTTCGTCTGGGACTCTCAGAGGAGATCAAGGACGGCCTGCTGAGGGACAGACCAACCTCTTGTAGAGCCCTCATCAATTTGGCTCTTCAGTACGACCGGAGACTTTTGGAGCGAGCGAATGAGAGAGCCTGTGGAGCCACTGGGAGACCTTCCGCAACGCCACCTCACCCCGCTTTTCAGACCTTCGTAGAACAATCTTCTCCATTACCGGGAATGAGAACAGCGCCTGAGCCCATGCAAGTGGGAATAACCCGTCTGGGGACGGGGGAGAGGGAGAGAAGACTGAGGCAGCGTCTCTGCCTCTACTGCGGGTGTGTGGGACACATTATCCGCAACTGCCCCTCTCAACCAAAAGATCAGGCTCACCAGCAAGGGGGATCCTGGTGAGCCACACGACACTGCCCCAGGAACAAGGGAACCCGAGAATCTTGTTTCCCGCCACATTGCCATGGAACAATAGGAAGGTGGCAGTAGAGGCTTATCTGGCTGACGATAGTCAGATGGACTATGGGTTCGCCCAACAGAACGGGATTCCCTTGGTGTCTTTGGACAAGGACCTTCCAGCTCAAGCCCTGGATGGACGTCCGTTGGGTCCCATCAGACATCGCACGGAGCCCCTGCTACTCACCTTATTGGGTAACCATCTTGAGACGATTCTCTTCTGGGCACTGGAAGCCCCCGTTGCCTCGATGGTTCTGGGAAGAGCATGGCTGAAACAGCACAACCCACATGTCTCCTGGACCTCCGTAAAAATCATGGCGTGGCGCACCCTCTGCAACGCTAATTCTTAAAGGCCTAAGCTCCCAGCAGGGCCTCCAGAACCAAACACCAGGCTGATCTGGCATCTATTCCAGAGTGCTACCACGACCTCGCTGAGGTTTTCAGTAAGGAACGTGCCCAATCCCTTCCACCTCATAGACCATACGACTACGCCATCGAGCTGCTTCCCGATGCCTCCCTGCCTTCCAGTCGCCTGTACAACCTGTCTCTTCCCGAGAGGGAGGCCATGAAGGAATACATCATGGAGTCGCTGGCATCCGGAATCATCACCCCGTCTAGATCTCCTGTGGCGGCAAGATTTTTCTTCGTAACCAAGAAGGATGGGTCATTGAGACCATGTATTGATTACCGACATCTCAATAACATCACTATCAAGAACAAATACCTGCTACCCCTGCTTAATGCCTCTTTTGAGCCCCTAGCCCCGCTACCATTTTCACCAAGCTGGACCGCCGCAACGCTTATCCCCTGGTCCGGATCAAAAAGGGTGATGAGTGGAACACGTCCTTCAATACTCACCTAGGGCACTACGAGTATAAGATCATGCCCTTCGGCCTGACCAACGCTCCTGCTGTTTTCCAGACTTTGGTCAACAACATCCTCCGCGACATGCTGTACCAATTTGTCGTGGTCTACCTGGATGACATCCTCATCTTTTCACACAACCCACAGGAGCACCAGCAGCATGTTTGTCTCGTTCTTCAACAGCTTCTGGAGAACCGACTGTTTGTCAAGGTAGAGAAATGTTGTTTCCACGCTTCATCTGTGGACTTTCTGGGATTCATCGTGTAGAGGGGCCATGTCAGGGCCGATCCTGAGAAGGTCAAAGCTGTGGTGGACTGGCCACAACCCGCGTCCAGGACGGAACTCAGGAGATTCTTGGGATTCGCGGGGTTCTACAGAATATTCATTCGTAACTTCAATCGGATCGCCGCACCCCTCAACGCTCTCACCTCGTTCAAAGTGAACTTTGTGTGGTCCCTCGAGGCCGACAGAGCCTTCATAGGACTCAAGACCAGTTTTGTCTCTGCACCCGTCCTCGTCCACCCTGACTGGGACTGTCCTTTTTTGGCCGAAGTGGACGCCTCGGATTCGGGGATAGGTGCCAACCTCTCTCAGCGTTCTAGAATTGATCATCTGCTTCACCCTTGTGCATTTTTCTCCAGGCGACTTTCTCCAGCTCAGTTGAACTACGATGCTGGTAACAGAGAGCTGTTAGCTGTCCACGAGGCGTTATTGGAATGGAGACACTGGTTAGAAGGGGCAAAGCACCAGTTCCAGATACTGACGGATCACAGCAACCTTCTCGCCATCAGGTCTGCTCGGAAGATCAACAACCGACAGGCAAGATGGCAGCAATTTTTTTCTCGTTTCGACTACGTACTATCTTACAGACCTGGATCCAAGAATCAGAAGGCGGACGCACTTTCTAGACTGCACATGGCTGAGAACACTTTCCTTTCTACCCCCGAAACCATCCTTTCTCCGACTCGTATTGTGGAGATGGTATCCTGGAAAGTGGAGGATCTAGTAAACAGCGCCCTTTATTCTCGTCCAGTACCTGGGGGCGGACCGCCTGGCAAGTTGCCAGTTTGGACACGGACCTTGTCACTTCTCTCCTGCCCTCGACCACCTGCCTGTTTACGGACATCCTTTTTGCCTCGCCCTCTTGGACTGCTGAAAGATTCATCTATCATGCACTTACAACATCGTCTGGTATTATTCACATGGTTAAAATCACACATAGTCCAGCAACAAACACGTAGAGTAGCCTAACACTCATCAAGGGTTACAATAAACCTGGTAACCTGAGCTTCTTCATGGTGTCGTCTCCTTCCACCCCTCATGTACATAACAATTGCACCAATAGATGAAACTAATTTTGCATTTAATTAATTAACATTTTATTACATTTTAAATATGATACAAAAAGAACACTCTACTGTGGTAAAATAAGTGTAAAAGGTAAAAAAACGGGATTAGAAAACATTCTAATGCTATTGTTATTTTTATTTATTGTTGTTAATATTATTATTATTATCTTTTTTGTTATATTTATTACTATTTTGAGTTGTTCTATTACATTTTATTTAAATTTAAGTTTTGGGTCTCAGTCTCTCTTGAGTACCCTTCAAGCATTCAGATATTTGTCTGGTTACAAGCTAAACTAGGGTAAAAGTAAAATAGTTCTGATAAATTTAGCTGCTAAGAAATATAATCTGCACATTCTCCCCTTTAAAAGTGCCTCGCAAAGTGACACATTCTTGGGTGTCCAGACCACACATACGTTTGCAGAACTTCAAAAAGGCAACTTTGTTCTACTGCTGTCCAGAATGATCGCTTGTCCCTACTCAAATTATCTACGGTGGCTTGTGTCAACTCTGTTAAAATGAAAATACTTTTGCAAATCATTGTATTCTGTTTTTATTTACGATTTACACAACGTGCCAACTTCATTGGTTTTGGGTTTTGTACTTCGTCTTTGGTAAGTGGCGAAAAGATTGAACCGAATCCTCTCAGCGGACTATTTAAGGTAGCCCCTCTGTCATCTTCTCTCAGCAAATCCAAAAAGAACTTGGTAGCATTTACTACTTTGTTGGCTAGAAGACTCCTTGCGCTAAATTGGAAGGCTGCGGCACCTCCTTGCCACACCCGCTGAATTAGAGATATTCTTTATTTTGGAATTGAATGGTTGTTTGGTGAAATTTCAAAAAGTATGATGTGGTTTACTGAAATATGTAAAAGAGACTGATCTTCAATTTAACCCTGATCGTAAGTCATTTAAATGTAGATAATTGATTAGCATTTTGTTGGCTTTTGTGTATTGCTGCACTGTGTCTGTAGCTTCATGTCACTATTTGACTGATGGTTTTTGTATTTTGGGGAAAATTGGGAGGGACATTCGATATGTATTGGATTGTATTTCTGGCAAATGTATATGCCAAAAATTCTATAAACCGATTAAAAACAAAGTAAAGTTTTCAAATTAATAAATAATCGTGATTTAAATATCAATAAAAAATAATAGGGATTATTATGTCTGCCATTATCGTACCGGCCCTAGAGTACCAGACAGCGTACATTGTAGTCGTCAGCCACCATGCACTTCAGGGTGAATAATCATTTTTTTGTATCAAAAGTACAATGAGTGCGTGTGCTGATCGATAGTTCTTTCATTATTCTCTCTGCAACAGAAACAGGAAATCCTCAGCCAGGTAAGTGCAACTTCCTCTTTTGTCTTGTGTCATGTTGGTGGATTTCAGTTCAACTAGTTTAAAAACACGTAGACCAGGGGTGTCAAACTCAATTTAGATGGGGGGCCACATGGAAAAAAATCTACTCCCAAATGAGCCGGACTGGTAAAATCACGGCACGATAACTTCAAAATAAAGACAACTTCAGATTGTTTTCTTTGTTTAAAAATAGAACAAGTGTTAGGATCCGCTGCTCGGATCAGTTTGTTTACCTTTTTAGTGTCACGTGTGTTTTCAGCACCGTGTGTTTGTTTCTGTTGCCATGACGGCAGATTGTGCTCAGCTGCCTCTGGTTAGTGTTCGAGACGCTCACCTGTTGTCCGGGCACTAATCAGAGGGCTATTTAGTCTTTGCCCTGGCCTCATTCGGCCTGGCTTGCTAATTTGCTTTTATGCAACAGCTAACGACTTCTTCGATTCCTGCTAGCTTTCATGCTATATTATTTTTGCTTGCTAGCTCCCACGCTAGTCCCTTTGTTTTTGTCTTTTGTGCTATGTACACGTCTTTGTTTTTTTCCCTGCTATGATTTATTTGCTTAAATAAATCATTTTCCGACCTGCACGCTGTGTCCGAAGCCGTCTGCATCCCTGGGAGAACGATCGCGCACCACGATGCGACCAGGTCGTTACAGTAGCAAGCCAGCAAGAAAAAGTTCTCTCGCGGCGAGCAGAATGGAGGAGATGGCCGAAGGTACGTGGGATGTGTTGCGAGCGATGGAAGCCGAGAAGCTTCGCTATTCGACGGAGGAGAGGTCGAATCTCATGTGGGGAGCTGGAGGCTCTCTTATCCCCATCGACTCCCTCTGGTCGGAAGACATCGCCGCTACACTGCAGTACTGGGCGCGCCGGAAAAGATGGAAGCCGGCCAGAAGGTCTTTCCCTCGCCGTCAAGACGCGCCGCTCCCGCAAGCTCCTCCCGCAAGCTCCTCCCGCAAGCTCCTCCCCCGGACCGAAGCACGCTACATGCTGCCCAAGCTTCCCCTCAGATGTTTGGCAACCCTATCGACCACTTTGCCAAACATTTCTCCGACTGGGCTGTCAGTCACCTGGACAGCAGCGACAATGACGTCATTCCGTTGACGCCCCCTAATGACGCGCTTTCTGAAGACGTGCCCCCGTCCTTTTCTGATGACGTCATAATTCAAGATTATTTTTGTCCATCTTCTACTCCTTTTTGTCAGCCACTTCCTAAGGACTTTAATTCTAAAATAAAACATTATCAGGACATTTTTTTACAAACCCGCTCACCAGGTTTGTCAATGTCCTCCAGGACTCAATCTCCACCCCCAGTGCCCCACCCACTACACAGACTTTTTTCCCTTGTGCTCCCACCCAATCTCAAGTGGGGGGTGAGAATAGACATTTTGAACATTTTAAAGGGGAGGAGTATACCCCCCTCCTGACCTCCCTCCACCCACCCTTGAAGACGGTTCCAAACCGCAAGGAGCGCGTCTGGTATCCGCTTCTTGAGGGGGGGGGCTAGTGCTGGGAGCTGTGCTAGTGGGGTGGCACAACGACGCTCTGCTAAGCCGCAACCTCCTGCCCGGCCACCGCCACCAGTTTTTCGGCGTGTTAAGCTGCAACCACCTGCCCGGCCACCGCCACCAGTTTTTCGGCGTGCTAAGCCGCAACCTCCTGCCCGGCCACCGCCACCAGTCCTTCGGCGTGCTAAGCTGAAACCTCCTGCCCGGCCACCGCCACCAGTTTTTCGGCGTGTTAAGCCGCAACCTCCTGCCCGGCCACCACCACCAGTTTTTCGGCATGCTAAGCCGCAACCACCTGCCCGGCCGCCACCACCAGTTTTTCGGCCTGCTAAGCCGCAACCGCCAGCTAGGCCACCTGCACCAGCTCCACCACATCAAACTCCACCACAGGTTCCTGAACCTGCACCACGACTGGTTCTCACACCAGTACCTGCACCACGACTGGTTCTTGCACCAGTACCTGCACCACGACTGGTTCTCGCACCAGTACCTGCACCACGACTGGTTCTCGCACCAGTACCTGCACCACGACTGAACTTGCACCAGCACCTGCTCCTCGGCTGGTTCTCGCACCAGCACCTGCTCCTCGGCTGGTTCTCGCACCAGCACCTGCTCCTCGGCTGGTTCTCGCACCAGCACCTGCTCCTCGGCTGGTTCTCGCACCAGCACCAGCTCCTCGGCTGGTTCTCGCACCAGCACCTCGGCTGGTTCTCGCACCAGCACCAACTCCTCGGCTGGTTCTCGCACCAGCACCGCCTCCTGCTCTGGCTGCCACGGCAACGACGACGCCGCCTCCTGCTGCCACGGCAACGACGCCGCCGCCTCCTGCTTCCACGGCGACGTCGACTCCTCCTGCTTCCACGGCGACGACGACGCCTACCGCTTCCACGGTGACGTCTGCTCTCTCCTCGTCTCCGGTGGGCCTTCCCAGGGCGCCGCCACCTTCCTCGCCCTTATCGTCGTCTCTGCGACCTCGAGTGGTCCGGCTGCGCAAGCGGAAAGCACGGCCCCGCATGCAGCCCTCGAGGTCAGTGAAGGGACGCCAGTGGCGCAAACAGCAGCGACACCCAAGACTTTGTTGCAGGACTCAGAGGCTGCTGAACTTCTGGCGCCACTCACGCCCGCCTTCTCGGCGGCCACGAATGTGGCCTTTTCGTGGTTGCCCGCCTCGCCAGCGGCGGCGGCGTTCCATTCGCCGCCGCCACCTGACCCTTCCCCGGTGGATTCGGGGACACGTGGCCTGGCGACCCACCACCAAGTCCTCCCTCCACCCGCCCTTGACTCGTGGACTATTTCTTGTTTTTTGGGTTCTATTTTTTTTTTTTGTCAAGGGACATCTGGAATCTGTCCTTTTGGGGGGGGGGGGTACTGTTAGGATCCGCTGCTCGGATCAGTTTGTTTACCTTTTTAGTGTCACGTGTGTTTTCAGCACCTTGTGTTTGTTTCTGTTGCCTTGACGGCAGATTGTGCTCAGCTGCCTCTGGTTAGTGTTCGAGACGCTCACCTGTTGTCCGGGCACTAATCAGAGGGCTATTTAGTCTTTGCCCTGGCCTCATTCGGCCTGGCTTGCTAATTTGCTTTTATGCAACAGCTAACGACTTCTTCGATTCCTGCTAGCTTTCATGCTATATTATTTTTGCTTGCTAGCTCCCACGCTAGTCCCTTTGTTTTTGTCTTTTGTGCTATGTACACGTCTTTGTTTTTTTCCCTGCTATTATTTATTTGCTTAAATAAATCATTTTCCTACCTGCACGCTGTGTCCGAAGCCGTCTGCATCCCTGGGAGAACGATCGCGCACCACAATGCGACCAGGTCGTTACAACAAGCACATTCTGAAAATGTACAAATCATAATGTTGTTGGGTTTATTTACACTTACATGTTGCGTTTAACTAACTAACTAACTTTATTTGTCGTTATTTATACTTTCTGAATAAATTATGTGTTAATGTTAATCAGTCAACTAATTGGTGTTAATTTTCAATCTATCAAGATAAAGAAATAATATAAAAATCAAATTACAGTATGTTATTCATGTAGTTTGCTCATTTTCCTCGACTGGTGCACTACAACATGTGGTTTATTTTTGTTTTACGAACCCCGTTTCCATATGAGTTGGGAAATTGTGTTAGATGTAAATATGAACGGAATACAATGATTTGCAAATCATTTTCAACCCATATTCAGTTGAATATGCTACAAAGACAACATATTTGATGTTCAAACTCATAAACTTTTTTTTTTGCAAATAATCATTAACTTTTGAATTTGATGCCAGCAACACGTGACTAAGACGTTGGGAAAGGTGGCAATAAATACTGATAAAGTTGAGGAATGCTCATCAAACACTTATTTGGAACATCCCACAGGTGAACAGGCAAATTGGGAACAGGTGGGTGCCATGATTGGGTATAAAAGTAGATTCCATGAAATGCTCAGTCATTCACAAACAAGGAAACGAGGGTCACCACTTTGTCAACAAATGCGTGAGCAAATTGTTGAACAGTTTAAGAAAAACCTTTCTCAACCAGCTATTGCAAGGAATTTAGGGATTTTACCATCTACGGTCCGTAATATCATCAAAGGGTTCAGAGAATCTGGAGAAATCACTGCACGTAAGCAGCTAATCCCGTGACCTTCGGTCCCTCAGGCTGTACTGCATCAACAAGCGACATCAGTGTGTAAAGGATATCACCACATGGGCTCAGGAACACTTCAGAAACCCACTGTCAGTAACTACAGTTGGTCGCTACATCTGTAAGTGCAAGTTAAAACTCTCCTATGCAAGGCGAAAACCGTTTATCAACAACACCCAGAAACGCCGTCGGCTTTGCTGGGCCTGAGCTCATCTAAGATGGACTGATACAAAGTGGAAAAGTGTTCTGTGGTCTGACGAGTCCACATTTCAAATTGTTTTTGGAAACTGTGGACGTTGTGTCCTCCGGACCAAAGAGGAATAGAACCATCCGGATTGTTATAGGCGCAAAGTTGAAAAGCCAGCATCTGTGATGGTATGGGGGTGTATTAGTGCCCAAGACATGGGTAACTTATACATCTGTGAAGGCGCCTTTAATGCTGAAAGGTACATACAGGTTTTGGAGCAACATATGTTGCCATCCAAGCAACGTTACCATGGACGCCCCTGCTTATTTGAGCAAGACAATGCCAAGCCACGTGTTACATCAACTTGGCATCATAGTAAAAGAGTGCGGGTACTAGACTGGCCTGCCTGTAGTCCAGACTTGTCTCCCATTGAAAAAGTGTGGCGCAATATGAAGCCTAAAATACCACAACGGAGACCCCCGGACTGTTGAACAACTTAAGATGTACATCAAGCAAGAATGGGAAAGAATTCCAACTGAGAAGCCTCAAAAATGTGTCTCCTCAGTTCCCAAACGCTTACTGAGTGTTGTTAAAAGGAAAGGCCATGTAACACAGTGGTGAACAAGCTCTTTCCCAACTACTTTGGTACGTGTTGCAGCCATGAAGTTAAGTTAATTATTATTTGCAAAAAAAAAAAAAAAAAGTTTATGAGTTTGAACATCAAATATCTTGTCTTTGTAGTGCATTCAACTGAATATGGGTTGAAAAGGATTTGCAAATCATTGTATTCCGTTTATATTTACATCTAACACAATTTCCCAACTCATATGGAAACGGGGTTTGTATATATGTAGCACAATCTACAAATATACAAAGAATTGGTTTCGCGACATGGAAAAACTAGTGAGCATCATGGATGATGCCAGTCACCCTCTGCATACCGTTATCAGTAGCCAGAGGAGCCTGTTCAGTGCTAGACTGCTTCATCCCAAATGCAGGACTAATAGACTAAAAAACTCCTTTGTCCCACACGCCATTAGACTGTACAACTCCTCTCTGGGGGGGAGGGGGGGTACTAGGATGACAGGGGATGCAAAACAATAACAGTGCAATACTTTTTCATAACATGGTCACTACTGCCTAGTTTCTCTTGTTATATTCTTATTTTACTGTTATATTTTTCTTCTCAATTGTTGCTTTTTATTTTTATTCTTATTGTATATTTTTCTATTTTGTTTCCATTATACCCCCAGTATTTAATTTTTATTTTTTAAATTCAATCTCAATTCTGTACACTGCTGCTGGAATTTAAATTTTCCTAAGGGAACTCTCCTGAAGGAATCAATAAAGTACTATCTATCTATCTATCTATCTATCTATCTATCTATCTATCTATCTATCTATCTATCTATCTATCTATCTATCTATCTATCTATCTAATTAGTTGACACATTTAGAACAGCAGTTTCTTTCATTCCAAAATTACGGCTCATTTTTGTACTTAGCAAACACATCCCGTGGGCCGGATAAAACCTGTTCGGGGGCCTGATCTGGCCAACGGCCGTTTGACACCCCTGACGTAGACGCCACTATAACAGAAGCTTTTCAGCCTTTCATGCATTGTTAGCCAGGGGATAATTGCAGGAAAATTCCAAAGCGAAAGACTGACATTACTCACAAACACACTTGATGTCAAAAGGTCAAGCCATCACATGTTTACCTCTAAAGAACAAACAACACAGTCTTTCTTCCTTTAAAGCGCTAAAAGTGTTGTTTGTGTGTGCGTGGATGCAGGAGATTGACTATGAGGGCTTCAAGGTCTTCATGCAGACCTTCCTGGAGAGCCAACTGCCCGAAGACTTCTGTCAACACCTCTTCATGTCCTTCAGCAACAAGGAGCCCAAACCCAGCCCGTCGTCCTCGGACAAGCCCAGAGTTGCGGGTAAGTGCAGGGAATACTTTTTATACCCAACATCACGCATTGTCACTCATGTTGGAGGTGCTTCCACTTCAAATACAAATGTATTCTAATTATTGTGAGGAGGGACTTAAAGAAGAGGCGTGCTTTCCCCCACCCACAGAAAGCACGCCTCTTCTTTTCCACCGGAGCGCTCCAATAAAACACACTCAAATCTTCAGTTTCTAGCCGATACTACATAAAAATAACGTAAAATAACGCAGTAACGCATCATGCAGTAACGGTAACTGAGTTACTGTATATAAAAAAATAACGCGTTAGATTACTAGTTACCGCCGAAACTAACGGCGTTACAGTAACACGTTACTTAGTAACGCGTTAGTCCCAACACTGGTGACAACTGACACTACACGTTATGATAGTTACACTACACTTCATGATAGTCACACTAAAGTAAAGTTAAAGTACCAATGATTGTCACACACACTAGGTGTGGTAAGAATTTGTCCTCTGCATTTAACCCATCCCCTTGTTCACCCCCTGGGAGGTGAGGGGAGCAGTGGGCAGCAGCGGTGCTGCGCCCGGGAATCATTTTTGGTGATTTAACCCGCAATTCCAACCCTTGATGCTGACTGCCAAGCAGGGAGGCAATGGGTCCCATTTTTATAGTCTTTGGTATGACTCGAATACACTTGATAATAGTCGCACTACACTTTATGATAGTGACCCAACACTTTTTGATAGTGACACTACACTTTGTGATAGTGACACTACGCTTTATCATAGTAACACTACACTTAATGATCGTAACACTACACTTTATAATGATACCACACTTTATGATTGCAACACTACACTTTATGATAATGACACTACACTTTATGATGGTAACACTACACCTTATGATAGTGGCACTACACTTTATGATACTGACACTACACTTTGATATAGTGACATTATACTTTATCATAAGGACACTACACTTTATGATAAAGACACTACACTTAATGATCGTAACACTACACTTTATGATAGTGAAACAACACTTTATGATAGTGACACTACACTTTGTGATAGTGACACTACGCTTTATCATAGTAACACTACACTTAATGACCGTAACACTACACTTTATAATGATACCACACTTTATGATTGCAACACTACACTTTATGATTGTGACACCACACTTTATGATAATGACACTACACTTTATGATGGTAACACTACACCTTATGATAGTGGCACTACACTTTATGATACTGACACTACACTTTGATATAGTGACATTATACTTTATCATAATGACACTACACTTTATGATAAAGACACTACACTTAATGATCGTAACACTACACTTTATGATAGTGAAACAACACTTTATGATAGTGACACTACACTCTGTGATAGTGACACTACGCTTTATCATAGTAACACTACACTTAATGATCGTAACACTACACTTTATAATGATACCACACATTATGATTGTAACACTACACTTTATGATAGTGACACCACACTTTATGATAATGACACTACAATTTATGACCGTAACACTACACTTTATGATAGTAACATTACACTTTATGATAGTGACACGAACATGACACTTTGTGATAGTAACACTATACTTTAAGATAGTGACACGGACACAACACTTTATGATAGTGACACTACACTTTATGATAGTCACACTACACGTGATAATAGTAGCACTACACTTTATGATAGTGACACAAAACTATGTTAGTGACACTACACTTTATCATTGTAACGCTACACTTAATGATCGTAACACTACACTTTATAATGATACCACATTTTATGATTGTAACACTACACTTTATGATAGTGACACCCCACTTTATGATAATGACACTACACTTTATGATCGTAACACTGCACCTTATGATAGTAGCACTACACTTTATGATAGTGGCACTACACTTTATGATAGTGACACTACACTTTGTGATAGTGACATTATACTTTATGATAATGACACTACACTTCATGATAAAGACACTACACTTTATGATAATGACACTACAATTTATGACCGTAACACTACACTTTATGATAGCAACATTACACTTTATGATAGTGACACGAACATGACACTGTATGATAGTAACACTACACTTTAAGATAGTGACATTATACTTTATGATAATGACACTACACTTCATGATAAAGACACTACACTTTATGATAATGACACTACAATTTATGACCGTAACAGTACACTTTATGATAGTAACATTACACTTTATGATAGTGACACGAACACAACACTTTATGATAGTAACACAACACTTTAAGATAGTGACATGACACTTTATGATAGTAACACAACCCTTTATGATAGTGACACTACACTTTATGATAGTAACACTACACTTTATGATAGTGACACAGACACAACACTTTATGATAGTAACACTACACTTTATGATAGTGACACAACACTTTATGGTAGTGACACAACACTTTATGATAGTAACACTACACTTTATGATAGTGACACGACACTTAATGATAGTGACACAACACTTTATGATAGTAACACTACACTTTATGATAGTGACACGACACTTTATAATAGTGACACTACACTTTATGATAGTAACACTACACTTTATGATAGTGACATGACACTTTATGATAGTGACATGACACTTTATAATAGTGACACTACACTTTATGATAGTAACACTACACTTTATGATAGTGACACTTTATGATGGTGACACTACACTATGATAGTGACACTACACTTTATGATAGTGACACAACACTTTATGATAGTAACACTACACTTTATGTTAGGGACATGACACTTTATAATAGTGACATGCCACTTTATGATAGTGACACTACACTTTATGATAGTGACACTACACTTTATGATAGTAACACTACAGAGGTCTCCACCAAGTAGCTGGTGATACAATAACGCATCAAAGGGTCAAATAAAATGTGCTTTAACTCTTAGTATTTTAAAAGTGTTCAATTCAGACATTATTATTCTATTCATTGACAAATGACCACAAAATAGCATGAAGACAACGACCACACTGCTGAAGTGAACGTTTGTTTTGTTGCTGGTCAAATAGCTCAGCTCTCCTTTTTTTTTTTTTGTTAAAATACTTTTCGTAGTGATGAAAAGTTGGAGACCTGGGGCCGTACATATCAAGCTTCTTAGAGTGCCATTTTACACTTAAGTCCTGAGAATTTGCGAAATTTAGTCCTACTCTCAAACTTAAGAATAAAAGCTTTTTATCAACGTTCTTAAGTCTAAGAATCACTCCTACTCTCCACGATATTTAAGAGACCTTCAGAGGTGTCTTAAGTGGTTAGGAGTTGCCAGCAGGGGATGGCACTGAGGCGAGAGGGACGTGCGCGAACGTTCAGGGAACGGAACAGTTTTTTTTTTTTTTATGACGAGCAGCTGATCAAACGGTATCGTTTAGACAGAGCGGATATTATTCTTGTCACAGATTTAATACTTTTCGATTCCTTGTTGATTTCTGCATGTGTCTGCAGTGGGCTAGTATATATAGAGCCACCCACACCAGTTTCAAATTAGTTGCCTAATTAATGAATTGGAAAGAAAATGTTATGACAGTAGCGTATGTGTGTGGCCGTGAGGTGAGTGACGTCAGTGAGTGTGTGGGCGATAGAAGAGAGGGAGCGGTAGCGTGAGTGCCAGCGGGGACTAGTTTGTTTTGTATTATTTTGTAGTTTATTGTCAAAATATACACTCCCATTGTCCACTTAAATATTTCCAAGATATTTCTTTATTCTTAGACAACGGATTCCATTCCGTGATTGGTCATTTCTATGGACACAGAAATGACGTCACCTAAAATTCCGTTTACGGCACATAGTAATGTCGTAATTCAGCTCTGAGTGTGACACTTAAGATTCAGTCCTACACTTCGCTGAAAGTGTGAGTAAAACGCTTGATAACTAACTTTTAAGTGCAGCTTTCAGCGAAGAATTTATTTACTCTTAAGTCAACTCTTAGCAGACTTCTTAGGAGTAATTCTAAGAAGCTTGATAAGTACGGCCCCTGCTCTATCATAAAGCTGAACACTGAATTCATACTTTTTGAAGTTGAGCAGGACAGATGTCGGTTGGCTAACTCTATGCTAGCTCGCTAGCTGTGTCCAAGCTACACTAACAGACATATGCTGAAATGAATGTTGTTTTACTTGTTTTAGTCTAAAATCACTTTTGTTTAATGATATCCTTACTAACGTTATTGATCCACAAGGGATTTTTTTCCACACAGTAGCTTAGTTACAAAAGGATTGAAAGGGTAAGGATGGAAAGGATAATTCACAAAAAGAGGGTGAAAACAAAAGGTATAAGGTTGACTAAAAATGTACCATAGTAGCAATATAAAATATATGTAATATTTACAGTACAATATTACAGTATATGTAATAGCTGCAGCAAAAAAAAAAAGGGCATCATAAAATAGAGAGTAGATCCAGCAGAAAATATACATTATAAACAAAGAGCGGTAGCTAACATAGAAGCGGTCAGGTAACAGACATATATCATATATTGCTGTATGGCAAGTGATTATACAGCTGGATGGAGTGCGGAATGAAGCAGTTCTTGAATCGAACACTGTGGGAACGAAGCTGAAGGAGCTAATCCTAATATATTTTTGGTCTTTATATACTGCAAGGTTTCGTTATTCCTTTCTTAGCATATTAGTGGTCTGTTTTAAAAAATCAGAAATATCCTTTGGCGGTTCTGTATTCCTACCTCAATGTAAAAAGTTAGGATCCTTCTGCTTCACACAAAGACATCAGTTTAGTGGAAACATTCACACCAAGCCTGAGGCCAAAGCACTGCTCCATAATTGGCTTTTTTAATTTTTCAAAACCACACACCCCTCGCTATTGATCCATCCCCGCGTGCTATGACTGATGTTGAGCCTCCCAGCCAACATGAGAGACTTCCTGGATGCCGCTTTGACCTTTGTCCCCCCCTTCTCTTCTGGGGCCTCCTGCAGGGCTCAAGCTGATCAAAAGCAACTCCACCCCTCTGAAGACCAGCGCACTCCCCCGGCCAGAGGGCACGGTGCAGCTGAAGGACATCGTGTGCTACCTGTCCCTGCTGGAAGGAGGACGGCCCGAAGACAAGCTTGAGTGTGAGTGTCCTCCATTCGCCTGATCGGTACCATGTTTGTCATTTTACCTTTGCATTATGTCGCCATTTGCTGACAAACGTTGATAATTGCTTATTTCAGTGATTTTCAAACTCCATCTAGTGGTTCGCAAAAAATCACTATAGTATTTTATTTTCCTATCTGCAAACACAGTGTTACTGTTCAAACGGTGTGTAATGTTACAGTGGCCAAAAAATATTAAATACACTTGTTAAATAAAACCTCTGCCTTGTTTTAATTAATATTTAGGCCTACTACGCTACTGTATTTTAAATATAGTAATTTATTATAGTCATTAATTATAGTCAATGTAGTAGTACTTGGAGAGCCAAGTCTTTCCTGAGGTGGTACTTGATGAAACAAGTTTGAGAACCACTGACTTATTTAATTCACAGAGTTAACTTGCTTAATTGGACACATGTGTTTTGTCATATTATTGGCATTTACACGCTAAAATATTTAGATGACTAAATATTTGACTTATAACTGAGGTTCGTCACCAGTGTTGGTCGAGTAGAGTACTCCCTCTGCTGGTTAGTCTGAGAGCTGCATCTTGTCAGGTCACAGATTTCTTTTATAACTGTTTTCTGTTATCAGCCCAGTTATGAAATCTCCATTAAATAAAAATATATTAAATAGACGAATAAATTAGTAATTAAATAATGAAGTATTAATCAATCAATACAAAAAAACTGTGTGTGATAATTTACCTGTTTGATAATTAATAAAACAAAGTAAAGGGGAAAAAAAGACAAACTTCCTTTGCTGGACCACATAATTAATTTTGTAGAAAAAAAATATATTGGTTTACTGCATTATTTAATAGATATGGTACCACACATTAATATTGCAGTAGTTAAATAATTTCCTCATTATTTAAGACAAAACTATTAAACTTTAAAATGTGAAATGATTTATTAACTTGTCCATTAGTTAATGAAATATAATCTGAATGAACTAAATTCTAAATTTGGAATAATCAATAAAATTAATAAGAACTTAAAAAATGTAAAATAATGTATTATTTGACCATTAGTTAATCAAATATAATCTGAATGAACTAAACTTGTAAATATTAATGTGATTAATAAGAATTTATAAAATGTGAAATAATTAATTTGTACATTAGTCAATGCTAAATAATCCGGATGAACTAAATTTAAAATTTGTATTTATCAATTAAAACTAATAGGGATTTAAAAAATGTAAGATAATGTATAAATTTTTCCAATTTTTAATCAAATATATTATGATTGAACTAAATACTACATTTGTATTTATCAATTAATTTAATAAGAATTTAATCAAATGTGAAATCATTTACTAATTTGGCCATCAGTTAATCAAATTATAATCCAAATGAACAAAATTCTAAATTTGTGTTTATCAGTGAAATAAATAAGAATTTTTAAAATGTAAAATAATTCATACATTTTTCCATGAGTTAATCAAATATAATGTGATTGAACAACATTTTAAACTTGTATTTGTCAATTAAATAAAAAATTATTTTTTACATGTAAAATAATGTATGCATTTTTCCGTGAGTTAATCAAATATAATCTGATTGAACTAAATGTTAAACTTATATTCATTAATGTAATTATTAGGAATACTTAAAATGTGAAATCATTAATTTGTCCATTAGTCAATGTAATATAATCCGAATGAACTAAATTATAAACTTGTATTTATTATTGTAATTAATAAGAATTTTTGAAAAGTTTCCTCCGGGTACTCTGGCTTCCCCCAACCTCCAAAGACATGCAGCTGGGGATAGGTTGATTGGCAACACTAAATTGGCCTTAGAGTGTGAATGTTGTCTGTCTATCTGTGTTAGCCCCGCGATGAGGTGGCGACTTGTCCAGGGGGTACCCCGCCTTCCGCCCAAGTGCAGCTGGGATAGGCTCCAGCACCCTAGTGACCCGGAGAGGGACAAGCGGTAGAACATGGATGGATGGAAATGTGAAATAATCAACTAATTTGTCCATTAATATGATATAAATGAACTAAATTTTAAACACTTTTTTTTTTATTAAAACAAATATTTTTAATATTATCATTGTTATTTTAATTAATCAACAGTTTTTCTCTAAATTCACAATTGTATTAATTTATTTTACTCTTAATTATCCATTTAAATCTTAATGTGATGCATTTTGCCACAAATGCAGTGCGTGTAGCTCATTGCATATTTTCCTCTTCTTTGACGCACTTTGAGACGTCAGCAGTTGTCCTTCTCCCGCGAGAGTCGTCCGCCACGACCGTGTGACTTTTAGTCTCCATGGCGATACTTGCGTGGGCATTTAAGAAAAAAAACGCCCACACAAAAATAAAACAAATTTATGAGACTTTTTGTGCTGAATGAAAAAATATTACGTAACTTTTTAAAGGTTGCCAGTGGAAGCACATGATGTTTATACTTAAGGTTAACGTCTCTCCTTTTTTCTTGTCTCCTCCACAGTCATGTTTCGTCTCTATGACACTGATGGAAACGGCTCTTTGGACAGCTCGGTACAGTATATCTATTTATTTTCCATCGTAATGTTGTATTGTTTTAGTATCACATCCTAATATCTGTTATGTATATCTGTGCTATGCTATAAAAAAATTTAAAAAATCTTATTTTTGCATCTATTCCAATATGTCAGCCTTTTCAGACATATTCGAGTGCATTGTCATGGGAAACTATACATAAATAATGAAATAGTAATTCATATCTTACTGGCAATACAGTTTTCTGCCTTAGAGACTTTGTACAGTATGTGTAAGTGATATGCAACTATAATTGTTTGGTACTAGTTTATATTGACAAATGTGCTGTTTTAGACTGCTATGTAGTTACGTTAAGGACTAATTTTTACCTTTGTCCAACGTGTATGCTGAGCTGTTGTGTAGCTGCTAGCTTATAGCAGCCTATAGAAGAAAAGACCAATCTTGTGTGTTTATTGGAGGGCATTTAGATGTTAACTGGCTGTACAACTTTGCACAAGTAAGACATTTTATAGGCAAGCCCACATACAGTAGGAAAGGTAAAATGAAACGTGAAAAATGTGGGGTTTACACTATCAACTTTAGCCGCCAGATGGCTGTAGAGCAGGGGTGTCAAACTTGTTTTCATTAAGGCCACGTCGCAGTTATGTTTGACCTTTAGAAGACACTTATGATATTATTACACATTTTCCTATGCATTTAATGTTTTTTTTTTTTTTGCTAACAATGTAAAAAAAAAGAAAAATCTGTAGATTTTACGGTAAAAACTGGCTGCTCAGTTGCAAGAATGTTACTGTAAAAATGTATAGTGTTTTTTACAGCATGTTATTGTAAATGGAAAATCTATGCCACTGTTTTTAAAGGTAAAGCTCGGATGCCAAAATTTTATTGTAAAATTTACTGTGGTATTTATAATTGTAAATAGAAAAATGATTGATAATTATTGAAACAAAGTAGAGGAACAAAAAGACAAACTTACTTTGCTGGACCACGTAGTTAATTTTGTAGAAAAAAAAATCTATTTGTTTACTGCATTATGTAATAGATATGGCACTGCACATTAATATTGCAGTAGTTAAATAATTTCCTCAATATTTAAGACAAAACTTTTAAACTTTAAAATGTAAAATTATGTATTAATTTGTCCATTGGTTAATGAAACATAATCTGAATGAACTAGATTCTAAATTTGTAATTATTAATGTAATTAATAAGAATGTTTAAAATGTGAAATAATTCATTTGTACATTAGTCAATGCTAAATAATCCGGATGAACTAAATTCTAAATTTGTATTTATCAACTAAAACTAATAGGAATTTTAAAAATAGAAAATAGAAAAATGTTTTTTACGGTAAAATTCTGGCAACTGAGCTACCAGGTTTTTTATTACCATTAAAAAGAAGAACTGTAGATTTTACGGTGTAATAATGTGAATGGCAAAACGATACCACAGTTTTTTTACAGTAAAAACTGGCCAGAATTGTATTGTCAAAAACATGTGGCGCTGTTTTTTCCATTTACTGTAAAATGCTGAAAAAAACACAGTACATTTTACTGTAAAACTTATTGTCATTTTTACAGTGTGCAATTTGATGGATAATTTTGAAATCATAAGTCAAAAAGACAAAACATATTTATTTCTATTTTGACAAAAAAAATGGTTTGAATGTATGATAATATATTTATTGCATTATTAGATAATATTTAATTTGAAGAATATGCGATTGCATGGTGTGCATGTACTTTTTTCTTGTCAAAAAGGAAAGAACAAATACATTTAGGAAGAGAAGTACTTTTTAGACTCATTTCCAGGCTCTTGTGGGTCATATAAAATGATGAGACGGGCCTTTAGTTTGACACTTGTGCTGTTGCAAAATTTACCTAGCAGGCATAAGACATTAAAACAACATTGAGAACTTGTTAAATTAGGTCCTGACGTTGTGCAACTCAAACCTAACGTTAAAACAACATGCTTTTTGATGACATTTAATCAATGTTGGGTTCTGACGTTGAGTTGACCATTGAAATTTGGTCATTTTCCAACAAATATTCTACAACACAAATACAAAAGTAAAATTAGGTCATTTCCCAACCAACAACGTGGATCCAACGTGAGACACCTACATTTTCTCAATTTACAAAAATAACTATTTTGCTACGTTGTTTCAAAGTCCGTTTTAAAGGACATGTACATATAATCAAAGTTGTATCAATGTCTTGTGCCTGCTAGGTAATATCTTAAAATGTGTATTGTGGTAATTCCAACTTTGACCACAGCGTCAGTTGCTACGTAGAGCATACTTGCCAACCCTCCCGGTTTTACCGGGAGACTCCCAGAATTCAGCGCCTCTCCCGATAACCTCCCGAAAGAAATTTTCTCCCGATAAACTCCCGGAATTTAGCCGGAGCTGGAGGCCACGCCCCCTCCAGCTCAATGCGGACCTAAGTGGGGACAGCAGCGACAGTCTGTTTTCACGTCCGCTTTCCCATGATATAAACAGCGTGCCTGCCCAATCACGTTATAACTGTAGAATGATTGAGAGCGAGTTCTTGGTTTCTTATGTGGGTTTATTGTTAGGCAGTTTCATTAACGTCCTCCCAGCGCGGTAACAACACACAACAACAGCAGTCACGTTTTTGTCTACCGTAAAGGAGTTCGTCTGCCGTAAACAGCAATGTTGTGACATGCTTAAACAGGACAATACTGCCATCTACTGGATAGCCTCCGGAACACTGAAATTCAAGTATTTATTTTATTTATATGTATAATAAAATAAAACATTTAAAAAAAAAAATATATATATATATATATATATATATATATATATATATATATATATATATACCGTAATTTCCGGACTATAAGCCGCTACTTTTTCCCCTCGTTCTGGTCCCTGCGGCTTATACAAGGGTGCGGCTTATTTACGGCCTGTTCTTCTCCGACACCGACGAAGAGGATTTCGGTGGTTTTAGTACGCAGAAGGAAGACGATGACACAATGATTAAAGACTGACTTTTCATATACCGGTAGGCTGGTTATTTTGATAACGTACAGGCGAGCACTTTGTATTACTTTGCACCGTTGTATTATTTATACTCTGCACGAATGCTGTTCGCCATGTCAAAGATGTGAAAGTTTGATTGAATGATTGAAAGATTTATTGTTGATAAATGGGACGCTTTGCATTCCCAAACAGTCATCTCTGTCCCGACAATCCCCTCCGTGGTAGCAGGAACCCCTATATACTACGGTAATTACACATCAAAACCCTGCGGCTTATAGTCGGGTGCGGCTTATATATGGAGCAATCTGTATTTTCCCCTAAATTTAGCTGGTGCGGCTTATAGTCAGGTGCGGCTTATAGTCCGGAAATTACGGTATATATATATATATATATATATATATATATATATATATATATATATATATATATATATATATATATATATATATATATATATATATATATATATATATATATATATATATATATATATATAGCTAGAATTCACTGAAAGTCAAGTATTTCATACATATATATATATATATATATATATATATATATATATATATATATATATATATATATATATATATATATATATATATATATATACAGTATATATATGAAATATATATGAATACTCAAGTTGGTGAATTCTAGCTGTAAATATACTCCTCCCCTCTTAACCACACCCCCGCCCCACCCCCCACCTCCCGGAATCAGAGGTCTCAAGGTTGGCAAGTATGACGTACAGTGGCGCTTTCCATCATTTTCAGCAGACTGCATTGCAAAATGATTAGCCCCCTCCCTTCTTCTCACACGAGATCCACCCAGGAATGGGGCCATATGAATCCCTTCCCTGTTGTAATCCCATACTTGTTAGTTTTTTTTGCTGATATGGACCGATATCAGTATCAGATGGGATGTAATATACACCCTTTTATAGCTGGTTAAGGAGCTAACTCAGGAAAACACCTAACATCACCTAAGAATTCCCAAATCTTAAACTGTATAAAATTAAAAAACAATAGTGTGTACTATCATAAGTGTGACCTTGAAGGCGTGCAGAAGCACTGTAATTTATCCTTTTATTAGGCGCCATAATTTAGGGGGGACGGACAGACCAAAGTCAGAAACAAACATCCCAGGTGAAATGTACACATATACCTGAAATCTTTATTTACTGCGATCATAATATTATGAATCTCAGCATCACGAGTCCTTGTAATAACAGAATAATTGAAAGACGAAGACGTTAAAGCCATACTGTAATCATGGACCTAAATTCTCCCCACTCCTCCCTCTGTGACATTCCCAGCCTGTTATTAAACTGTCCACGCACGCTAGGCAACATCAGCTGCAATGCACTGTAAGCTAAATACTGTCTTTATTTGTGTTTCCTTATATACAGTACCCCAGTCGTTCTCAAACGGTGCTACGCGTCCACCACTTAACCAAATATTGCAGTGTTATTCAATTCATTATTTAAGTACGGTATTTTATTTTCCTGCAGTATATTCAAACAGTGTTACTGTTCAAACTGTGTGTAAAGTTACAGTGGCCAAAAAATATTACATTTACTTGTTGGGGCGGCATGGCGTAGTGGGTAGAGCGCCCGTGTCAGAAACCAGAGGGTTGCAGGTTCGCTCCCCGCCTCTTACCATGCCGTTGTGTCCTTGGGCAGGACACTTCACCCTTGCCCCCGGTGCCGCTCACACCGGTGAATGAATGTTGAATGAAGGATAGGTGGTGGTCGGAGGGGCCGTAGGCGCAAATTGGCAGCCACGCTTCCGTCAGTCTACCCCAGGGCAGCTGTGGCTACGAAAGTAGCTTACCACCACCAGGTGTGAATGAATGATGGGTTTTTAACATGTAAAGTGACTTTGGGTACTTAGAAAAGCGCTATATAAATCCCAGGTATTATTATTATTATTAAATACAAAACCCAAAACCAGTGAAGTTGGCACGTTGTGTAAATCGTAAGTAAAAACAGAATACAATGATTTGCAAATCCTTTTCAACGTATATTCAATTAAATAGACTGCAAAGACAAGACACTTAACGTTCCAACTGGAAAACTTTGTTATTTTTTGTAAATATTAGCTCATTTGGAATTTGATGCCTGCAACATGTTTAAAAAAAGCTGGCACAAGTGGCAAAAAAGTCTGAGAAAGTTGAGGAATGCTCATCAAACACTTATTTGGAACATCCCACAGGTGAACAGGCTAATTGGGAACAGGTGGGTGCCATGATTGGGTATAAAATCAGCTTCCATGAAATGCTCAGTCATTCACAAACAAGGATGGGGCGAGGGTCACCACTTTGTGAAAAAATGCCAGAGCAAATTATCGAACAGTTTAAGAACAACATTTCTCAACGAGCTATTGCAAGGAATTTAAGGATTTCACCATCGAAGGTCCGTAATATCATCAAAAGGTTCAGAGAATCTGGAGAAATCACTGCACATAGCGATGATATTACAAACCTTTGATCCCTCAGGCGGTACTGCATCAAAAAGCGACATCAGTGTGTAAAGGATATCACCACATGGGCTCAGGAACACATCAGAAAACCACTGTCAGTAAATACAGTTTGTCGCTACATCTGTAAGTGCAAGTTAAAACTCTACTATGCAAAGCCAAAGCCATTTATCAACAACACCCATAAACGCTGTCGGCTTTGCTGAGCCCGAGCTCATCTAAAATGGACTGATGCAAAGTGGAAAACTGTTCTGTGGTTTTTGGAAACTGTGGACGTAGTGTCCTCCGGAACAAAGAGGAAAATAACTATCCCGACTGTTATAGGCGCAAAGTTCAAAAGCCAGCATCTGTGATGGTATGGGGGTGTATTAGTGCCCAAGACATGGGTAACTTACACATCTGTGAAGACACCATTAATGCTGAAAGGTACATACAGGTTTTGGAGCAACATATGTTGCCATCCAAGCAACGTTATCATGGACGCCCCAGCTTATTTCAGCAAGAAAATGCCAAGCCACGTGTTACAACAGCTTGGCTTCATAGTAAAAGAGTGCAGGTACTAGACTGGCCTGCCTGTAGTCCAGACTTGTCTCCCATTGAAAATGTGTGGCGCAATATGAAGCCTAAAATACCACAACGTCGGACTGTTGAACAACTTAAGCTGTACATCAAGCAAGAATCGGAAAGAATTCCACCTGAAAAGCTTCAAAAATTGGTCAACTCAGTTCCCAAATGTTTACTGAGTGTTGTTAAAAGAAAAGGCCATGTAACACAGTGGTAAAAATGCCCCTGTGCCAACTTTTTTGCAATGTGTTGCTCTATCAAATTCTAAGTGAATGATTATTTAGAAGAAAAAAAAAGTTTCTCAGTTTGAACTTTAAATATCTTGTTTTTCAGAATATTCAATTGAATATAAGTTGAAAAGGATTTGCAAATCATTCAATTCTGTTTTTATTTACAAATTACACAACATGCCAACTTCACTGGTTTTGGGTTTTGTAAAACCTCTGCCTTGTTTTTAATGAAAACTTAGGCCTAATACGCTACTGTATTTTATTGTTGATCATTATGGTGGTACTTGGTGAAAAACATTTGGGAGCCACTGCACTACACTACATTAAGCTGCAGAAATGTTGCAGCAAAGCAACATCAATTTTGCACAGAAGGAGTAGTAGTGTGGGACAGGAAGTACGACACATAAACACAACAAATCCAGTTCGTTTTAAAAATAAAATGCTTTGTACAGTATCATTTGATTTTTTGGAACTTTTAAATGCACATTTTCAACTGTTGAACAGTTCACTAGTTTTGGCACAACTTGCTGTTCTCGAACACAGGGATTCTCAAACTGTGGTACACGTACTACTAGTGGTACGCGGGCTCCATTTAGTGGTACGCCAAATAATCACTTAATTAGATATTCAAATACAGTGTTATACTGTTCAAACTGTGTAATGTTACAATGGCCAAAATAATAACTATACTTGTGAAGTAAATAATCTGCCTTGTATTTAATGAATGCTCAGGCCTACTATGCTACTGTATTTGAATGTTGGTCATTATGGTGTTACTTGGAGAGCCAAGTATTCTGAGTTGGTACTTGGTGAAAAAAGTTTGAGAACCACTGCACTACACTACATTAAGATACATAAATGTTTGTGGAGTATAATTAAACTTAAAAAAAACATTTTAAATACACAACTGTGCAATCCAACTGTTGAATGTTTCACTACTTTTGGCAAAACTTTTTTTCCACCAAATGCCACCTCAGAAAACACTTGGTTTTCCAAGTACCACCATAATGACCAACATTAAAATAGTGTAATAGGCATAATTATTCATTAAAAAAACAAGGCAGAGGTTTTATTTAACAAATATATTTAATATTTTTGGCCAATGTAACATAACACACAGTTTGAACAGTAACACTGTGTTTAAATACAGGAAAATAAAATAATGTTTTATTTATATTGGGTTAAATTATTATTTGGCATACCACTAGATGGAGCCAGCCAGGAAAATCATTGTTTTAACCGGAAGCCGAATGACACATTTCACAATATATTTGTGTGCGTGTGTACTTGTGCGTCTGCAGGAGCTGGAGCACATCATCTCCCAAATGATGCACGTGGCCGAGTACCTGGAATGGGACGTGACCGAGCTCAAACCCGTAAGAACACAAACCTCTCACTGGACGCTCATTTATTTAGTTTGGCAATTAAAATAAAATACATTTTCAATGGTTAATAATCCAAAGATGGCATATACAGCATTCCCTGTGGGTTCAATACAACAGAACAAGCTTTGCAGCGCTCTTAAATAGATCAATGTTCATCTGTAGTATAATAATAATAAAAAATAATACAATATTGTTTAATAAAACAACATGTATTCAATTGAATAATTAAAAAAACAGGACCCTTTCTACATTAACCCACAACAGTAATTACATTTTTAATAAAAGAAAAGTGTGTTTAATTAAATTAAAATTTGACCAAACCGGACCCAAATGCTTTTCTCGACAAACCTACAACTTTTATTGTATTTTTTTGATAAAGACATGTAATTTAAAGAGCACAATTGTTTAAAGAGGGATTTACCATAGTTTAGTTTTAAGATGCGCAGCTTTTGTGGTAATTAAGGTAGTACAGGGACGGCGTGGCGAAGTTGATAGAGTGGCTGTGCCAGCAATCGGAGTGTTGCTGGTTACTGGGGTTCAATTCCCACCTTCTACCTTCCTAGTCACGTCCGTTGTGTCCTTGGGCAAGACACTTCACCCTTTGCCTCTGATGGCTGCTGGTTAGCGCCTTGCATGGCAGCTCCCGCCATCAGTGTGTGAATGTGTGTGTGAATGGGTAAATGTGGAAATACTGTCAAAGCGCTTTGAGTACCTTGAAGGTAGAAAAGCGCTATACAAGTATAACCCATTTATCATTTATTTATTATTTACATGCATGCAAAAGTGCTTTACACCAGGGGTTCTTAACTCTTTTGACATCAAGGCCCAACTTTTCCCAAATATTATCACTGAATTAGTAATCATACTCTTGATTTTAATTGTATTATAATTATATCCAACCTACTTATAGTTAACCTTATCGAATGACATGAAAGCATGTGTTAATCACAAAGATTATTATTTATTTAACACATAAACCTTAGCCTTAAGTCAGGCTGATTAAAAAAATAAATACTCATCAAATATACTGCATAGGAAGGCACTCATAAATAACTGATGAAAAATAAATGTGCATACAATTATGTTGCGCTAAAAAGGGATAAGCGGTAGAAAATGGATGGATGGATAAAATAAAATAAAAAATTTAATAATATAATAATTTCTTACATAAACTGTCGATAAAATTAAAGGTCAAATGAAAATACAGCTTCACCACTTAAGTCATGTGTTTTGCGTTTAAAAAACTTATTTATGACTTTAGCTCCAGACTTCTTCAGTTTGTTTTGATACAGAGTCCTGTATAAAAAAAGTATGGCTAGCTCAGTCTCAAAATTGGTAGCAAACATGGCACCCTGTGGCCTGTTGAGTGGCTTTTGACCAATCATTTAGGAGATGGCCTGGACATACTCTCTCTGATGAGTCAAAAGCCACGCGACTGCAGGGCGCCATGTTTGCTACAAACTTTGAAACCGAGTTGGTCATTCTCTCTCTACACCAGGGGTCACCAACGCGGTGCCCGCGGGCACCAGGTCGCCCGTAAGGACCAGATGAGTCGCCTGCGGGCCTGTTCTAAAAAAAAAAAAAAAAAAAAAAGTTTTTATTTTTTTTATTTTTTTTAATTTTTTTTATTTTTTAAATTAAATCTACATAGAAAAAACACAAGATACACTTTCAATCAGTGCATCAACCCAAACAACCTCCCCCATGCACACTCATCCACACCCACTCCCACAAAAGGGGTTATTTCTTTCTGCTACCAATATTCTGGTTCCCACAACATAGACAACACATCTGCAAGGGACACAGTCCCTGAAGCACACATGATTGTATAGGCTGCTGGTCCACTAACATTTTCATTAATTACTATTTTTTATGTAATTATTTTTATATTGTTTTACTTTCTTTTTTATCCAAGAAAATGTTTTTTATTTATTTATCTTATTTTATTTTATTTTTTAAAAAAGGGCCTTATCTTCAACAGACCAGGTTGTCAATGAAATTAGATTTGTTTAAAGGGTTTTTTAAACCAGGCCCAGTCCAGATAATGTCCAAGTCGGACTCAGCAACACACACCTTCATTCATGTACACAGAAAAAAATTAGGGAACCCAACAGATTGCATATAATTTATAAACAAAATTACATTTTCAAAATAAGCATTTATGTACAGTCCAGATTATGTCCAGGTCACTCAAATTAGGGAACACAACAACAGATATCATATAATCTATAAACATAATTATACTTTCAAAATAAGCCTTTGAGGACTTCTCATCTTTTTTTAAATGTTTTTTGGCATCATTATCGTTTTCAACCATGTAACTTTCTAAAGTTAGAAAATACTGAATAAATGTTTTAAAGAAAGTAATACTAAGTGAATATCTGTTTTTGGCCTTAAAAATAAACATTTTACAGAGTACTATAATTAAATTGACTAAATCATGATTGTCAATGAACTCTCCTAAAATAACAGAAACCACATTAAGCTTCATAAACAAACCAATCCTTAAACACATTTTTTCAACTTCCACCCAAAACAAAGACACAATATGACAATACCAAAACAAATGCAGGGTGGATTCAGGCTCCTGACAACAAAATTGGCAATCATCTGACTCTGTCATATTCCATAATTTTAACATTTTCCCTGTGGGTAAGAAGTTATAAATAATTTTAATTTGAAAATAACGATTTTGCACATCGATAGTGGTTTTATAGATTAGTTTGAATATGGCATCCCATGGCAACGGGCAGTCAAAAAAGTCCTCCCATTTTCCATTTGTGTTGTATGAGGCAGCCTTCAAAGACAATGAGGAAAAATCTTATCTTTGTGAATCAGCCTTTTCTGACATGAACTTCATCAAGAACAAACACAGAACACGCCTCACTGATGCACATCTGCAAGACTCACTCAGAGTTGCAGTGTCAAGTTACACACCAGAGTACAACTCACTAGTTAACAGCATGCAATGCCAGGCTTCCCACTAACTGACAAAGAAACAGATAACAGATTTGGTGTCCACTTCAAAGTGTGACATGATTTAAAAATTTGAGAGTTTACTTTTGTATTTTACATGAGTTATTATTTGTACAAACATGGTGCAAAGTAATTCATGATTTGTTAAAAAAATGTTAGTGGCTAGCTAGTTAAAATGGGATATTGTGATTTCACAAGACTGTCTTAGAAGTGATCATTTGAAAATGTTCAATTTGAAAAATGTGCACTTAGAGAAAATATAAAAATAAAGTGTTGCATATTGATATTTATCTGTTTCTATATATATTTATTGTGAGAAATCATTAAGATGATCAGTGTTTCCACAAAGATAAATATCATTAATTATTAATAATAACAGAGTTAAAGGTAAATTGAGCAAATTGGCTACTTCTGGCAATTTATTTAAGTGTGTATCTAACTGGTAGCCCTTCGCAGTAATCAGTACCCAAGAAGTAGCCCTTGGTTTCAAAAAGGTTGGTGACCCCTGCTCTACACTGTTCTGGTTTAATGCTGTCATTACTGCACAAGTGGTGGAAAAGTGTATTACAATTGAGTACCGCTGCAGCCTATTACAGGCCACAGCTAACAGATTTTTTTAGCGACCTATGTTTAAGAAACACTGCTTTAAAACATTTAAGACAAATACTTTAAAAACAACCCAGTCCTTTACATTAATTTTTATGATTTTTTTTTTCCTAAAAAGTAAAACATGTAAAAACTTTCAAGACTGTTCACAGTTTCATCCACCAAAGGTCAAAGTTCAGATTGTAAGGCGCATGTAACTTGTACCTATATTTTCCCCTTGGTAGATACTGCAGGAAATGATGCAGGAAATCGACTACGACCACGATGGCACCGTGTCTCTGGAGGAGTGGATCCAAGGAGGCATGACAACCATCCCACTGCTGGTTCTGCTGGGTCTGGAGACGGTAGGTGCACAAGGGCCCCTAAACTTTTTTATTCCTGTACTTTCATTCATACTCATGTCATAATTCTTTCTTTACGTATTGAAAGCTTTTTGGGTCAAAAATTGGAAATGGCTGTTTTAACCAGAGGTGTCCAAAGTGCGGCCTGAGGGCCATTTGAGGCCCACTGCCGCAGCTCGAGTTTTGTTGGCCTGCAACATGTTGTCGGAAAAAATAAAGTACAAATGTAAGAAAGAAGTGCAAAAATTATTAATTTAATGAAAAGAAAGCTGAAAATGTGATACAAAATTTGAAAAGTTTAAGTATGCGTGTGATATTCAGATATGTTTTTATAAATTCTACAAATAGACACTACCGTATTTTTCGGAGTATAAGTCGCACCGGAGTACAAGTTGCACCTGCCGAAAATGCATAATAAGGAAGGAAAAAAACATATATAAGTCGCACTGTCGCATTTTTGGGGAAATTTATTTGATAAAACCCAACACAAAGAATAGACATTTGAAAGGCAATTTAAAGTGTATGTTATATGAGGCATAAATAACCAACTGAGAACGTGCCTGGTATGTTAACGTAACATATTATGGTAAGAGTCATTAAAATAACTATAACATATAGAACATTCTATATGTTTACCAAACAATCTGTCACTCCTAATCGCTAAATCCCATGAAATCTTATACATCTAGTCTCTTACGTGAATGAGCTAAATAATATTATTTGATATTTTACGGTAATGTGTTAATAATTTCACACATAAGTCGCTCCTGAGTATAAGTCGCACCCCCGGCCAAACTATGAAAAAAACTGCGACTTATAGTCCGAAAAATACGGTATACTGTATATCAAACCTTAGTGTCATTTTAAGTGCCATTTTGGTG
The DNA here is from genome assembly GCF_033978785.1 of Entelurus aequoreus. Taxonomy (NCBI): domain Eukaryota; kingdom Metazoa; phylum Chordata; class Actinopteri; order Syngnathiformes; family Syngnathidae; genus Entelurus; species Entelurus aequoreus. The sequence continues at coordinate 23,282,822 of NC_084741.1, read as the reverse complement.
TTAGAAGTAGAGATGTCCGATAATGGCTTTTTTGCCGGTATCCGATATTCCGATATTGTCCAACTCTTAATTACCGATTCCGATATCAACCGATACCGATATATACAGTCGTAGAAATTAACACATTATTATGCCTAATTTTGTTGTGCTGGATGCATTAAACAATGTAACAAGGTTTTCCAAAATAAATCAACTCAAGTTATGGAAAAAAAATGCCAACATGGCACTGCCATATTTATTATTTAAGTCACAAAGTGCCTCAAAATAGCAGCTTGGAATTTGGGACATGCTCTCCCTGAGAGAGCATGAGAAGGTTGAGGTGGGTGGGGTTTGGGGGCGGGGTTGAGGTGGAGGGGGGGGGGGTTGAGGGTTAGCGGGGGGTGTATATTGTAGCGTCCCGGAAGAGTTAGTGCTGCAAGGGGTTCTGGGTATTTGTTCTGTTGTGTTTATGTTGTGTTACGGTGCGGATGTTCTCCCGAAATTTGTTTGTCATTCTTGTTTGGTGTGGGTTCACAGTGTGGCGCATATTTGTAACAGTGTTAAAGTTGTTTATACGATCACCCTCAGTGTGACCTGTATGACTGTTGACCAAGTATGACTTGCATTCACTTGTGTGTGTGAAAAGCCGTAGATATTATGTGATTGGGCCGGCACGCAAAGGAGTGCCTTAAAGGCACGCCCCTAATATTGTTGTCTGGGTGGAAATCGGGAGAAATTCGGGAGAATGGTTGCCCTGGGAGATTTTCGGGAGGGGTACTGAAATTCGGGAGTCCACCGGAAAAATCGGGAGGGTTGCCAAGTATGACTGGGAGACGCAACCGCTCTGTAATTCTCCCTACGTCCGTGTACCACTCCGTACAGCAGCGTTTTAAAAAGTCATAAATTTTACTTTTTGAAACCGATACCGATCATTTCCGATATTACATTTTAAAGCATTTATCGGACGATAATATTGGCAGTCCGATATTATCGGACATCTCTAGTTATAAGTGACAAATTGTATTATGACTAGTATTAAAATGTCTTCCTTTTCTAATTACATCACATCTTTTTTTTTGTTTTTTCTTACATTTCATTTTTCTTACATTTTTACTGTTGTTTTTTTTCCCTGACAATATGTTGCGGGCCAACAAACCCAAGCTGCTGTATGCAGTTGCCCACTGGCTGCACTTTGGACACTCTTGAAATAACTAATACTAGTACATGTTGACACCTACAGTAGGTAAGGAATTCCTAAGGCCCCATTGGTGGGAGGGGTTAATCCTTTTGCAATGCATTCTGCTGAAAATGATGGAAAGCGCCACTCCACATAGCAACTGACGCTGTGAACAAAGTTGGAATTGCCACAAAACACATGTTAAGATATTCAACACTCTACTGCCATCTGGTGCACCCCCCTAACTCGTTACGCTTCTTGTGTCAGGTACACCGTGACGAATGGGGCCAAATGAATCCCCTTCCGACTGTATAACACAAAGATGACACTAAGTTTTGTCTTAAACATGAGTAGTGTCTGTTTTCAGATTTTTCTGTGTACATAAATAAATAATGTCACAATTATGCGGCTCTTGGTGGAGAAAGTTTGGACATGCTGGTTTTTAAACTGTTTAAATTCATACATCTGCGTGTAGTTTGAACACTGTCCAGTAGATGGCAGCCTTTTACCAGCCTTAGGTGCAATCTGCGTTCTGTTTCAGTATGAGTTGAGAACACCTTCTAGTATATATTTCTTGTACATGAACATTCCATTTTGTCATGACAATTTATTTTTTTTAAAGTACATTGGATATAATGCAATATTTTAAAGTAATTATATCATCTATTTAAAATACATACTGATTAAGCTATATGTAGTGTTTGAAGTTGTGTGTTTTATTTGTATGTTTATTTGCCTGCAATATGAATTTAATATGTTCAGTACCAAACATGTATATCTTTTTTGGATTGAAGGAATATAATGCTGTTTTTCCATGAACTTTTACAGTATTCACAATATGAGAGAGAACCTAATTGCATTTAGACAGCAAATGAAATGTAAAAACAAACAGAGAAGGCCCCATGCAGCCTCTTCAACAAATACTGTTCATTAAGTGGTAGAGTCCATTAATGCTTGTTGTTTTGCTGCTTTTTACTGCGTGCAGAATGTGAAAGATGATGGGCAGCACGTGTGGAGACTCAAGCACTTCAACAAGCCGGCCTACTGTAACCTTTGTCTCAACATGCTCATTGGCCTCGGCAAGCAGGGACTCTGTTGCTCATGTGAGTCTACACACACACACATGCACGCACACACACAAGCACACACACACACAAGCACACATCCACACGCACACTTACTGTAACCAACAGTAAATGTGTTTGTATTGTAAATATTTATTTTTACTCACTACATTTAGTGAGCGCCTCATCTACACACACACACACGGCACATTGTATATTGTACACATGCGCAATACTAATACTAAGATTGATACAGATGCTAATGACAACTAGTCATTTCAATAAAAAATAAATACATCGGAAGGGATGAGGTCAAGTGTTCTATTATTTAGGGTGTATTTTTTTAGGTATTTTATCATAGTTTCCTTGTTGTAGGTATTGTGCCTCCTTGAATTTTCTATTTAAAGTTTATTTTAAACTTGATGCTCATTCTGTAAAAAAAAACAATTGTTTTAGTACATTTAGTTGAACCTAAGGTGTAAAGTTTTCATATATTTTCCGTAATATATATCTTAATATATTGTATATCTATATAGTTTAATGTTGACGCGCACACACACACACACACACACACACGCACACACACACACACACACATATATATATATATATATATATATATATATATATATATATATATATATGTGTGTGTGTGTATATATATATATATATATATATATATATATATATATATATATATATATATATATATATATATATATATATATATATATATATATACTGTCATGTGATTTTTTTTTTTATCAGATTAATCACACTCAAGAACTGTGAATAATCATGACTAATCACAGGTTATTTGCTTGCATAAATACATTTTCTGAAGAAAATACCCTAATAGTTGGATACAAATGCAATTTTGTACTCAGAATGTCATACAGTAACATTTTCTAAATGTTTTACTGAACTGCCAGCCACTAATTTCCTCATAACCTGGTGACAGTAAGTATAGTAAAAATCAAGTGCACATTTTTGTTTTTCTTGTCTTAAATATAAATATTTCCTGCTTAACTTAACAGAATAAAAATAAACATATTTCTTTAACAGAAGTCTGTCCTGCCTAACTTAAAACTGAATACATTCAGTGTCCATCTTTATGATGGAATATGTCAATTCAAACATCACTATGAAAATTACTGTGACAAAAAAAGAGGTGAGATAATTGTTGTTTATTAATATGACTGGCAACATTTCAATTGTGCCTTATTTATGAAGAAGATCTGATATGATGATCACTGAGTATCGGGAGATTTTGTTTTTTTAAGGCAATAAAAACAAATGAACAAATACCGTATTTGCTGCACAATTGCTAGAAATTGTAAAAAAAAAACATTTAAATGAAATAACGGTCGTTGTTTTCGGCAAGGCACGGTGCATAATTAGGAAAAAAAAACACAAATATTACATTTTTGTAATTGGTGTGGAATTGCATCAAATAAAAAGGTCAGTTTATTGTCACAATATTTCTCTGAAAGTGTGTTTTGGTAAGACATGTTCTACATAGAATTGATGCGAGTAACAATAATTCTTTGTTCTTGTAAGAAAGAAGGCACGTCTACGCTCTTCACACACTCTCCAGGCAGATGCCTTTTTTTGCATTCGCCACCACGTCACTCTCCCACTTCAAACTGTAACTAAGTCCGCCTTTTCAACCACACTGTCCTCGTGTCCTCTCCTCCAGTCTGCAAGTACACGGTCCACGAGCGCTGCGTGGCCCGCGCGCCGCCATCCTGCATCAAGACCTACGTCAAGTCCAAGAAAAACACCGAGGTGCGTCCAATTGGAGTGCGGCGCACTCGTCGGCACGCTTGGATCACACACATTCTCCACGGGGCTCGGGGCGAGTGCCCCTCCACCCCTCGGTGGAGCCCAGAGCGCTCAGCGTGCTGCTTAGCTTTGCTAATTAGCAGGCATTTGTCACTCTTTCTTACTTCTTTTAATTGTTGTGCCACTGTTGTTCCATTTCTCACTTCTCTCCCCCACCCCTCTCTCCGCAGGTAATGCATCATTTCTGGGTGGAAGGGAACTGCCCCACCAAGTGTGACAAGTGTCACAAAACCATTAAGTGTTACCAGGGCCTGACTGGCCTCCACTGCGTTTGGTGTCAAATCACGGTGAGGACAAGAGGACACCTCGTTGTTGTTGTTGTTGACGTGTCGCTGCTTCTTCTTGTTTAGAGGTTGTTGTTTTTTGTCTTTTACACCTCACCTCACCAATTTACACTCACGCAAGACGACACGTTTAATGGCAGTGTGAGGGTGAAAATATGCAAATGAGCTGAAAACGTACACACATGACTTCTGCTGGAAAGAGTCGCAACAGTAATAACGCCGTCGCCTCTTGCAGCTCCATAACAAGTGCGCCTCCCACGTGAAGCCCGAGTGTGACTGCGGACCTCTGAGGGATCACATCCTGCCCCCCAGCTCCATCTGCCCCGTCGTGCTGGTGCGTGACACCTTGTTTTTGAAATCTGTCTCACACTGAGCCCAGACACTTCATTAGGCACAGATAATTATGCTCATAATGTTTTTCCTTCATTGAAAAATATGTTTATTATTGCCATGTGCAACTGTTGCAACACATTTTTCTTCAAACAATACTCAGTATGCTGGAGTGTGGGTGAACGCCCATGCAAACATAAATGAGAAGGCATACTTAATACACTTTGTTGCATAGGTGCACACAGTGTAGCTACGTGATTCTGTGAAATGATACGCGGACAAAAGTACCGTATTTTTCGGACCATAAGACGCACCGGTTATAAGGCGCACTGCCGATGAGTGGGTCTATTTAGGTCTATTTTCATACAAGAGGCGCATTAAAGGGGTCATATTATTTTTTTTTCTAAATGTAAAACACTTCCTTGTGGTCTACATAACACGTAATGGTGGTTCTTTGGTCAAAATCATCGATTATGTTTTACAGACCGTCTTCAAGCTGCTTTCTGGCCGTCTCTTCAGGATGCGCCGTTTTGTGGGCAGTCTTATTTACGTTCCTCCACTTCCACAGTGTCTTCACCTTGCATCTTTGTTGTACCGGTAGTTTTTAGTGTTTCCAAAGCGAGACTACTGACTAGGGATGTCCGATAATGGCTTTTTGCCGATATCCGATATTCCGATATTGTCCAACTCTTTAATTACCGATACCGATATCAACCGATACCGATATCAACCGATATATGCAGTCCTGGAATTAACACATTATTATGCCTAATTTGGACAACCATGTATGGTGAAGATAAGGTACTATTTAAAAAAAATAATAAAATAGGATAACTAAATTAAAAACATTTTCTTGAATAAAAAAGAAAGTAAAACAATATAAAAACAGTTACATAGAAACTAGTAATTAATGAAAATGAGTAAAATTAACTGTTAAAGGTTAGTACTATTAGTGGACCAGCAGCACGCACAATCATGTGTGCTTACAGACTGTATCCCTTGCAGACTGTATTGATATATATTGATATATAATGTAGGAACCAGGATGTTGATAACAGAAAGAAATGGGGGGAGGGAGGTTTTTGGGGTTGGTGCACTAATTGTAAGTGTATCTTGTATTTTTTATGTTGATTTAATAAAAAAAATTAATAAAAAAAAAAAAACCCGATACAGATAATAAAAAAAACGATACCGATAATTTCCGATATTACATTTTAACGCATTTATCGGTCGACATCCCTACTACTGACTGATATAAATTAGAACTAGAGATGTTTGCCGATTTCCGATATTGTCCAACTCTTAATTACCGATTCCGATATCAACCGATACCGACATATACAGTCGTGGAATTAACACATTATTATGCCTAATTTTGTTGTGATGCCCCGCTGGATGCATTAAACAATGTAACAAGGTTTTCCAAAATAAATCAACTGAAGTTATGGAAAAAAATGCCAACATGGCACTGCCATATTTATTATTGAATGTCCAACTCTTAATTACCGATTCCGATATCAACCGATACCGACATATACAGTCGTGGAATTAACACATTATTATGCCTAATTTTGTTGTGATGCCCCGCTGGATGCATTAAACAATGTAACAAGGTTTTCCAAAATAAATCAACTGAAGTTATGGAAAAAAATGCCAACATGGCACTGCCATATTTATTATTGAAGTCACAAAGTGCATTATTTTTTTTAACATGCCTCAAAACAGCAGCTTGGAATTTGGGTCATGCTCTCCCTGAGAGAGCATGAAGAGGTTGAGGTGGGCGGGGTTGAGGTGTGGGGGTTTGGGGGGGGCTAGGGGGTAGCGGGGGGTGTATATTGTAGCGTCCCGGAAAAGTTAGTGCTGCAAGGGTTCTGGGTATTTGTTCTGTTGTGTTTATGTTGTGTTACGGTGCGGATGTTCTCCCGAAAAGTGTTTGTCATTCGTGTTTGGTGTGGGTTCACAGTGTGGCGCATATTTGTAACAGTGTTAAAGTTGTTTATATGTTCACCCTCAGTGTGACCTGTATGGCTGTTGACCAAGTATGCGTTGCATTCACTTGTGTGTGAAAAGCTGTAGATATTATGTGACTGGGCCGGCATGCAAAGGAAGTTCCTTTAAGGTTTATTGGCGTTCTGTACTTCTCCCTACGTCCGTGTAAACAGCGGCGTTTTAAAAAGTCATACATTTTACTTTTTGAAACCGATACTGATCATTTTGAAACCAATACCGATAATTTCCGATATTACATTTTAAAGCATTTATCGGCCGATAATATCAGCAGTCCGATATTATCGGACATCCCTAATTAGAACTGTACGCTACTTTGTATTAGAAATGGCAACAGCGGAGGATGATTGTCCCACAACAAAAGGATAGAGAAAAAACGGAGCCTATTGTGACTATGGCGCAGACGCGTGAAAATTTTGGGGATAATATGTCTCCTAATTGGTGCCATTTTGGGGTCTTCATACACACACCATAATAATACTCGTATGTTGAAGCCGTAATGCTGCGCGGCTTCGTAGCTTACCGAAGTCGTACTAAAACATTTTGGCAAAATTGTGTTTAATGTTCTATGTTCTCAATGAAACATCAACGTTTTAGTGTTGTTTGCTTACGGGCACTTGCTAGCATCATTTATTCAATAGGCGTCATTCAACATGCAGTCCACGTGTATCTCTTATGTGTGACTGCCATCTACTGGTCACACTTATCATTTCACCTTGTGCCAAGAAAAAAATGCTTTTAGGTCGGAAAGCACAACCAGAATAAAATAGTACAATAATATAATAAAAATAAAATACAGTCGATTTTTGAGAAAATTAAATAATTTTAAGTGTGCCTTATTGTCCGAAAAATACGGTATTTACTTTTTTTAAGCGCAATGTTTGGCCGCACGATAATAGAGATGGTATACAAAAATTAGGGGTGTCCCGATTTAATATTGATATCAGTTATCGGTCCGATATCAGTAAAAAAGTATCGCATTATATCGGCTAGCATCTATAATGTCCGATATACAGTAAGCTCCGATACAAGCAGTCCAGCAGCGCATTTATCTGACAGTTAGCATCTAAATGTCCCCCATTAAGCATGGAGGTGCTCAAAACATTTGTGATTATTCCAATTCTACATCGATTAATAAATAATACAATGTTTAACTTTTTTTAAACATTTTTAAAGAATCAATTTTAAAAAGGCGTTCTTTGGGCCATCGCCGCGCTTACTCGCTGTGCGTATACGACACATGTCAGTAGCCAAAAATACCTTTTTAACACGTAACTTGTTTTGAAAATGTTCTACTATAATTTTTATACCAAACAATACATTATGAAAATCGGTTTGAATCGAAAATTGTGTTAAGTCACCCCAAAAATTTTAATCAAATCGGGAATCGTTGTAAGATTCCCATCCTTAGTAAGCACACAAGTTTGGTCTTTTAGTTATTTATTTTAATAAAGTAATTTAAAAAAGATAAACATAGGCTTTAGGTTACTCGGAGCTTGCAGCTACACAACAGCTTAGCACATAATAGCACACAAGCTAGACATATGTAATGAGTGTCCTTAATTGAACAGTATTGCAGACTAAAACACCACATTTGTCAATATAAAAGTATTAAACAACTATAGTTGCATGTTGGGATGGGTACCGAATCCTGTACTTTTTTGGCACAGACCAAATGCAACAGTGCCATAATTCGCTAACTGTCGTCAGCCAATCTTCCTCTAGGTAATGTTGCAATTTTCAATGCCAACAAATAAATTGCCTCTAAAAAAATGCTCCAACATAAGTAAAGTAAGACTCCACTCTTCCAAAGATGCTAAGATACATTGACTTTGCTATTGACATGCTATTGATTAGCATGAACAATTTTACATGGCAATTTCAACACCTCCAAATGTGTTAATAAAGACCTGAACAAAGATGCACATTACAATCAAACAGCTAATGCGTAATGAGTACAATACTTACATTATTAACACTTTCTGGGGCGCAACAAAAAAACAAAACACACTATAAACTATACTCTAGTGACATCTAGCATCCTGGACTTGTAACTGTAATTGCAACTTCATGTCATACCTACTGTACATACTCAGAAATGTAATAATAAAACAAAATAAATCAACTGGTCAGCAGTTATCATAATTAAAGTACCAATTATTGTCACACACACACTAGGTGTGGCGAAATTATTCTCTGCATTTGACCCATCACCCTTGATCACCCCCTGAGAGGTGAGGGGAGCAGTGAGCAGCAGCGGTGGCCGTGCCCGGGAATCATTTTTGGTGATTTAACCCCCAATTCCAACCCTTGATGCTGAGTGCCAAGCGAGGAGGTAATGGCTCCCATTTGTATAGTCTTTGGTATGACTCGGCCAGGGTTTGAACTCACAACCTACCGATCTCAGGGCGGACACTCTAACCACTAGGCCACTGAGTAGGTAATAATTAGCTCATTTTAAATAGTTCACTAAAAATGTAGTTATACTATCAAAAACAATTATTCTTTATTAACACACACAAAAGTACTGAACATTTGTATTGTTGAGTACCGGTATCGATTCCTTGGTACCGGGGATTGGTACTGTATTGGTTCAAATGTGAAAGGTACTTATCCCCAGTTGCAAACTCCGAACACATATAACATTTTCCAAGGCAGAATCATATTACTAAGTATCCAGTAACAAACGTGTCCGCATCATTCAGCTTACCTTGTCATGTGCTTAACTCGATTAATTTGGTTACAAGGTGTCACCAAAACAAACAATTACCACTCCAGTTCAACTTAAAAACAGCATTAATCCATTCCAGACAGTTAATGATAAACAGGTTAGTGTGTTTCTTACTTAGCGTTGTTTTTCTGTGTGATTCCCGCTGATAGAGTATCGGATCCATATGGTTATCGGCCAATACTCAAAGTTCTAATGTCGGTATTGTATTGAATGTGAAAAAATTGTATCTGGAATTTTTCACTGGAAAACTGAATCATGCAGAACTGAGGTACAACTGTAATATTCATTCACGTAAGGAAAATACACTAAAACATGTTACATCATTGTTTGAATAACCCAGATATCATCCAGTCTGACAGGGTCGCTTTAGGAAGAAAAGTATCTTATGGAATCTTCGGCTTTACTTTCAGGAAAGACAGTCGACGCTGAGGAAGGACTCGCGGTGCAGCCAGTCGAGCCGAGGGAAGGTGCAGAGAGCCAACTCCGTCACTGTGGACGGCCAAGGCCTGCAGGTGATACTGGTCTGATCGGTGCAAGCATGATACATGACGTGTTGGATTGTGTACCTACTCAAAGTGAGCATACACAGTTGTGTTTCCATGCTAGCATTTAGTGTGACGCGGATATCCACTTGTACGGGGCGACACCAGCCTCCCGCCGCGCGGCCCGCTTATCTCTGGTATCTTGTCAGCCATTACACCGTCTGTGGCGACGGCTCGTCTCTAGCAGACGCGTGATGAATCATATCCCGGCCACATCCGTCTCTGCCCCTCGCCGGCTAACCAGCGTAATAATCAAGATTATTATTTATAATTACAGGAAGTAATTGATCACTCTGGGCTGGACAGAGAGGTCGTTAATTCCCCCCCCGGCCTGCTTGGATCGCAGACTGGGGGAGTTAAGCGCTTCGTCTGTGTCAAGGGGCGGCAGCGGGAGGGGCTGACTGCAACGACATCGGCCCGTTCAACAGAGGGGCCCGTAGATTAGAGCTTGTTTGGGTTGGCGTTTTTTTAAGATGGGCCCGCGGCGCTTTGGGCTGTTCCGAGACACCGGGAAGTGCTCACCTACGTCACACCTGTGCGGCTCACAGCTACTAGGGGCCACCTGCATGGTGTTGGGAAACTGCAATGACATTCGGGGTGCACAAAACAAAACGATTTACATCTGAATCGCCATTCTTATTCATTCGGATTTTAAACCGATTCAGAACTTTTACAATTAATTTAAATTAATTTACATATATGTATATATATATTTATATTTATATGTACCATATTTTTCGGACTATAAGTTGCTCCGGAGTATAAGTCGCACCGGCCGAAAATGCATAATAAAGAAGGAAAAAAACATATATAATTCGCACTGGAGTATAAGTCGCATTTTTTGGGGAAATTTATTTGATAAAACCCAACACCAAGAATAGACATTTGAAAGGCAATTTAAAATAAATCAATCAATCAATCAATGTTTATTTATATAGCCCTAAATCACAAGTGTCTCAAAGGGCTGTACAAGCCACAACGACATCCTCGGTACAGAGCCCACATACGGGCAAATATAAAGAATGAATGATGGGTTCTACATGTAAAGCGACTTTGGGTACTTAGAAAAGCGCTATATAAATCCTAGGTATTATTATTATTATTATTAATAGTGAACAACAGGCTGAAAACTTAACATATTATGGTAAGAGTCATTCAAATAACTATAACATATAGAACATGCTATACGTTTACCAAACAATCTGTCACTCCTAATCGCTAAATCCGATGAAATCTTATACGTCTAGTCTCTTACGTGAATGAGCTAAATCAGGGGTCACCAACGCGGTGCCCGCGGGCACCAGGTCGCCCGTAAGGACCAGATGAGTCGCCCGCGGGCCTGTTCTAAAAAAAAATAAATAAAATAAAATAAAAAATAAAAAACTTTTTTTTTTTTTTTTTAAATTAAATCTACATAGAAAAAACACAAGATACACTTTAAATCAGTGCATCAACCCAAACAACCTCCCCCATGCACACTCATCCACACCCACTCACACAAAAGGGGTTATTTCTTTCTCCTACCAATATTCTGGTTCCCACAACATAGACAACACATCTGCAAGGGACACAGTCCCTGAAGCACACATGATTGTATAGGCTGCTGGTCCACTAACATTTTCATTAATTACTATTTTTTATGTAATTATTTTTATATTGTTTTACTTTCTTTTTTATCCAAGAAAATGTTTTTTATTTATTTATCTTATTTTATTTTATTTTTTAAAAAAGGGCCTTATCTTCAACAGACCAGGTTGTCAATGAAATTAGATTTGTTTAAAGGGTTTTTTAAACCAGGCCCAGTCCAGATAATGTCCAAGTCGGACTCAGCAACACACACCTTCATTCATGTACACAGAAAAAAATTAGGGAACACAACAGATTGCATATAATTTATAAACAAAATTACATTTTCAAAATAAGCATTTATGTACAGTCCAGATTATGTCCAGGTCACTCAAATAAGGGAACACAACAACAGATATCATATAATCTATAAACATAATTATACTTTCAAAATAAGCCTTTGAGGACTTCTCATCTTTTTTTTAATGTTTTTTGGCAACATTATCGTTTTCAACCATGTAACTTTCTAAAGTTAGAAAATACTGAATAAATGTTTTAAAGAAAGTAATACTAAGTGAATATCTGTTTTTGGCCTTAAAAATAAACATTTTACCGAGTACTATAATTAAATTGACTAAATCATGATTGTCAATGAACTCTCCTAAAATAACAGAAACCACATTAAGCTTCATAAACAAACCAATCCTTAAACACATTTTTTCAACTTCCACCCAAAACGAAGACACAATATGACAATACCAAAACAAATGCAGGGTGGATTCAGGCTCCTGACAACAAAATCGGCAATCGTCTGACTCTGTCATATTCCATAATTTTAACATTTTCCCTGTGGGTAAGAAGTTATAAATAATTTTAATTTGAAAATAACGATTTTGCACATCGATAGTGGTTTTATAGATTAGTTTGAATATGGCATCCCATGGCAACGGGCAGTCAAAAAAGTCCTCCCATTTTCCATTTGTGTTGTATGAGGCAGCCTTCAAAGATTTCTTTATTAAATAAAAATTATATATTTTTCTATTTATTTTAGTTCCTTTTTGCCAACTAGAATTTCTTATTAGAGGTTTACAAACTAATAATTTAGTAGTTCCATAATTAATTATTTGTTTCCATCTTTTCCCAATTACTCCAGTTAGTTGATAAAATGAAAAGCTTGAGCAAGCATCACCATACATAGCTCTAAATTCATCATACTTCATAATTTTACCATTCTCATTGATAACATCATTGACAAAAATGATTCCTCTTTCAAACATATTTTTCCAAAAGAAAGGCTTTCCATCTATTACAATATTAGAGTTCATCCATATTATCTGCTGCAAAATATCGTCTCTTTTTTCTGGCACATAAAATTGAAAACACCACTATGAGTGGATTGTTTCCTTTATGAACCCCGCCATGTTTCCCAGCAGACTCTCTGGGAGGGGATTACTTGTAAAAAAGGATACAATTTCTTTTGATACAGTACATGTTTTTTGTCCAACAGGACATTTGTGTACCACTCAATGTTTAAATACATCTTTGGAACAATTGCTGCTTTTAAAGACAGACACATAGCTTCAAGGTTGAGAAGTTTCAGGCCCCCATATTCATACTCTTTGTACAAAACCTTTCATTTAATCTTTTCTGGTTTGCCGTTCCAGACAAAATCGAAGACCCTCCGCTCATAAATCTTAAAAAAGTTTTGTGATGGAGCTGGTAATGACAAAAACAAATAAATAAATTGAGGAATAATTAACGAGTTGGCAATAGACATTTTACCATACAAGGTTAGGGATTTCCCTTTCCATAATTGCATAATTTTGTCCAGCTTTCTTAGTCGATTATCATAATTTACTGAGCCTAGATCTTCCAGATTTTCTGGGACAACAACACCAAGTATGTTAACTGGCCCATCTGTCCACAAAACAGGCACTTTGCATTCCATTCGAAAGGACGTTCCCTTTAGATTTCCGATCCTTAACATTTTACATTTATCATAATTAAGCTTAAGGCCAGATTGCTGTGAAAATATGTCCAAAAGATTAAGAAGGTTCCGCAAACAATGAGGAAAAATCTTATCTTTGTGAATCAGCCTTTTCTGACATGAACTTCATCAAGAACAAACACAGAACACGCCTCACTGATGCACATCTGCAAGACTCACTCAGAGTTGCAGTGTCAAGTTACACACCAGAGTACAACACACTAGTTAACAGCATGCAATGCCAGGCTTCCCACTAACTGACAAAGAAACAGATAACAGATTTGGTGTCCAGTTCAAAGTGTGACATGATTTAAAAATTTGAGAGTTTACTTTTGTATTTTACATGAGTTATTATTTGTACAAACATGGTGCAAAGTAATTCATGATTTGTTAAAAAATGTTAGTGGCTAGATAGTTAAAATGGGATATTGTGATTTCACAAGACTGTCTTAGAAGTGATCATTTGAAAATGTTCAATTTGAAAAATGTGCACTTAGAGAAAATATAAAAATAAAGTGTTGCATATTGATATTTATCTGTTTCTATATATATTTATTGTGAGAAATCATTAAGATGATCAGTGTTTCCACAAAGATAAATATCATTAATTATTAATAATAACTTTAACTTTAACATAGAGTTAAAGGTAAATTGAGCAAATTGGCTACTTCTGGCAATTTATTTAAGTGTGTATCTAGCTGGTAGCCCTTCCCATTAATCAGTACCCAAGAAGTAGCCCTTGGTTTCAAAAAGGTTGGTGACCCCTGAGCTAAATAATATTATTTGATATTTTACGGTAATGTGTTAATAATTTCACACATAAGTCGCTCTTGAGTATAAGTCGCACCCCCAGCCAAACTATGAAAAAAACTGCGACTTATAGTCCGAAAAATACGGTATACAGTAAATGTGTATATTAATGTGTATACAGTATATTTGTATATATATATGTGTGTGTGTGTGTGTGTGTGTGTGTGTGTGTGTGTGTGTGTGTGTGTGTGTGTGTGTGTGTGTGTGTGTGTGTGTGTGTGTGTGTGTGTGTGTGTGTACATATAAAAACTTTTTCTTTTTTTTCAAAAAAGGTTATAGGTTAGAGAAGCTCTTTGGAGCCTAAAAACCATGGCCACCAGGACACTGACACAAAGCGCTCCCACAGCACGGCTGTTAACCCCTGATGCAGATGGCTCCCTCCGAGTAACGTTGGAACATAATAATTAAACTTGTAAAATAGTAAGAACCATGAGTAGAGATAAAGGATAAAACACAAGTAAGACATATGAAGATTAAAAAAATTAAAAAATAAATAATAATGAATGAATAAATAAATAAATAAATAAATAAATAATAAAAAAAGATAAAAATAAAATGAATGTACAGTAAATATATAATAAATAAATACAACTAAATAAAATCTTGCATAACTAATAAGATAAAAAGGGGGCGGCATGGCGTAGTGGGTAGAGCGGCCGTGCCAAAAACCTGAGGGTTGCAGGTTCGCTCCCCGCCTCTTGACATCCAAATCGCTTCCGTTGTGTCCTTGGGCAGGACACTTCACCCTTGACCCCGGTGCCGCTCACACTGGTGAATGAATGATGAATGGATGATAGGTGGTGATCGGAGGGGCCGTAGGCGCAAACTGGCAGCCTCGCTTCCATCAGTCTACCCCAGGGCATCTGTGGCTACAAATGTAGCTTACCACCACCAGGTGTGAATAAATGATGGGTTCTCACTTCTCTGTGAGCGCTTTGAGTATCTAACAATAGAAAAGCGTGATATAAAATCCATTATTATTATTATTATTATTATTATTATTATTATTGGTGTAATGTGAGCCCGCCTTCTGGTCTTCGTCAGGACACGTGCCGCTGATTTTTTTATATAATACATACATATACATGTATATACACAAATACAGTACATATCTACACATATGTGTTTTGTATATATGTATGTAAATGTATGTATGTATGTACAGTATATATATGTGTGTAAGTGTATATACTGTATGTGTGTATATGTATTCATGTGTGTATATATGTATATATTTTTTATTTTATTTTATTTAAATATATGAATGTTTTTATTTAGTTACTTATTTTTAATTATGAATACATTTTTTAAAAAAAAAGGTTTTTAGGCCATCTCCATGCAACCAGAAGGAGCCTCTCTAACATGTAATGTTTTTTGAAAAAGTTTCATAACAAATATTATCCCAAATAATACATTGCGAGAATCGTGTTGAATCGAGAATCGATTCTGTTTCGAATCGTCACATCGTTAGGTGCCTAAAGATTGACAACCCTGTATGACATGCTGTGATATATGAACATGTGCTTCAGTGCCATTCAGTAATGGACACATTCAGACTTCAGTCAACTGATAGTATTCATAGTTGTCATTAATATGAGAAAAAATATTAGATTTAGGAGCCAACTTGTGCGCTCGCTACAGTTTTCCCGCCGTGCTGCTGCTGCTGCTGTTCCGGCATGCGCGTGCACTTGAATGTCGGGATTGCGCCTCGAAAGCAAATTCCCGCGAAGCTTCCTGCAGTCTCCAAACACTGACGCTTTGTTTTGACATCTCCCGTTCAGATCACAACAATAGAGGGCACTCATCCTCTGTTGGTGTTTGTCAATCCGAAGAGCGGCGGGAAGCAGGGAGAGAGGTGAGCACCAGCACACACGCACGCACGCACACACAGACACACATACACACACACGCAAACACACACACACACACACACACACACACACACACACTGGCTATAAGGCAAGGCTCCCAAAATCCCGCCCCCAAACCACGAGCGCTGCGGGCTTACTCAGGCAAATATAAACAGCATAACATTTACCTAAAGTCAAGAGGGTCCAGCCCCCTACCCAAACCGCTCCCCCAATCCTTTCTGGCGACTCCCACCTCGCAGCCCAGTCCAGGCTAATTGGGTTATTACTGAAACATCATCACTCGCTTCTCATTACGCCGGCCCCCCATTTGTTTAAATTATGAGATCAAAATATGACTTCAGCCAGTTGATATAATGAAATTGGAATTAAAATGAATTAGTCTTTCTAATGGCTTCTCCTCAAGGGGGTATGTCCCGCCCCCTTGGCCAGTCCGCCTGGCCCTGTCACCGGCATTCCCAGGTGTCTGAAATGTGTGCCTAATTGGGTCGTGTGACGTCCCTGCAGGATCTACAGGAAGTTCCAGTACCTTCTGAATCCCAGGCAAGTGTACAACCTGGCCAAGAATGGACCCATGCCGGGGTACGTACTGCAGCAAATAGAATGTCACTCGAACCTCCGCCAAAGCAGAACAGGCCCAAATACGTGAAAAGGAATGAAGTGTAGTGTTGTAACGGTTCTTATGTAACGGATGACAGCTGGTGCGACCTTACTTTTCAACTCTTAAAGGGTACCTATTATGCTTAAACAAGTTTTTATTACTTATTGATACCTGTTATTGTGTATTGGCAATCTGCATAAGTCACAAAAATGTGAAATCAAACTGTGGAAGCATAGCGTAGATATTTATGAAATAATCTTGCCTCTTAAACACTGATCAAATATACATTTGCATACAATTAAGCAAAGCTGGAATAAAGAAATGTAAACAATTTATTAACAGATAATAATAATAATGTCTCTTTAATAAACTGCCAACACAATTTAATTGCAAATGAAAAATATGCTTCACCACTTTAGTCATGATTTTTGCGCTTAAAGAGGTCCTATTATGGATCTGCAAAAGTCCCGAAAATGTGAACTCAACCCATGGAGGCATGGCGGGGATATTTATAAAACAATCTTGCCTCAATCCTTCCTGTAGCAAAGCAAAACTGAAGATGATATCCCATTTATGTCTTATTTATATCTCCCTAGACATTAACAAGCACTGGTTAGACCGGTAGGTTGTGAGTTCAAACCCCGGCGGGTCATACCAAAGACTATACAAATGGGACCCATTACCTCCCTGCTTGGCACTCAGCATCAAGGGTTGGAATTGGGGGTTAAATCACCAAAAATGATTTCCGGGTGCGGCTACGCTGCTGCCCACTGCTCCCCTCACCTCCCAGGGGGTGATCAAGGGGATGGGTCAAATGCAGAGGACAAATTTCACCACACCTAGTGTGTGTGTGACAATCATTGGTACTTTAACTTTAACTTTAACTTAACTAATCGAGACTAAAGTGGTTTTCTCATTCTTCTCAAACGGTGTGTGACATCTCAAAGTTGTCTAACAGTTGTCTCTTTTCCTGATCTCAACTCAGACAAAAACGAGAGATGAAAGAGCTGGTTTCCAATATGTTTCAATTACAGTATGTCCCAGTGAGAGATAAACTTGGTTTGGTCTCTCACTACTCATTATTTGACTTCTCAGATGTCTCTTTTCTATCTCAGTAAAAAAGAAAATGTGTGTAATGCATTTTAAATGGCACATTTCAAGTATACCTCCATCGTATTTGAGTTTATATCATGCCAAAATTGGAGAAAATAATTAATTCAGGCAATATGGATATGTAGTCTATATGGTTTATTTACCAAACCCAAAACCAGTGAAGTTGGCACGTTGTTTAAATCGTAAATAAAAACAGAATACAATGATTTGCAAATCCTTTTCAACCTATATTCAATTGAATAGACTGCAAAGACAAGATACTTAACGTTCGAACTGGAAAACGTTATTTTTTGCAAATATTAACTCATTTGGAATTTGATGCCTGCAACATGTTTCAAAAAAGCGAGCAAATGTGGCAAAAAAGACTGAGAAAGTTGAGGAATGCTCATCAAACACAGGTGAACAGGCTAATTGGGAACATGTGGCTGCCATGATTGGGTATAAAAGCAGCTTCCATTAAATGCTCAGTCATTCACAAACAATGATGGGGCGAGGGTCACCACTTTGTCAAAAAATGCGTGAACAAATTGTTTGAGAACAACATTTCTCAACGAGCTATTGCAGGGAATTTATGGAGTTCACCATCTACCGTCTGTAATATCATCAATAGGTTCAGAGAATCCGAAGAAATCACTGCACGTAAGCATCAAGTGTTACGTACGGGAGGAGTAGACACAAGGGCGTGGTATTAAACTCAATGATTTATTATATACACTACCGTTCAAAAGTTTGGGGTCACATTGAAATATCCTTATTTTTGAAGGAAAAGCACTGTACTTTTCAATGAAGATAACTTTAAACTAGTCTTAACTTTAGAGAAATACACTCTATACATTGCTAATGTGGTAAATGACTATTCTAGCTGCAAATGTCTGGTTTTTGGTGCAATATCTACATAGGTGTATAGAGGCCCATTCCCAGCAACTATCACTCCAGTGTTCTAATGGTACAATGTGTTTGCTCATTGGCTCAGAAGGCTAATTGATGATTAGAAAACCCTTGTGCAATCATGTTCACACATCTGAAAACAGTTTAGCTCGTTACAGAAGCTACAAAAATGACCTTCCTTTGAGCAGATTGAGTTTCTGGATCATCACATTTGTGGGGTCAATTAAATGCTCAAAATGGCCAGAAAAAGAGAACTTTCATCTGAAACTCGACAGTCTATTCTTGTTCCTAGAATTGAAGGCTATTCCACAAAATTGTTTGGGTGACCCCAAACTTTTGAACGGTAGTGTATATACTCTATATATATATATATATAATAAATATAATAAACTAGGGTATGGAGTGTGACTGAGTCAAAAGGGTGTATATGTGTGAGATTATGTGTGTAGATTAGCTGCTGAGTGTTACCGTAGTGTTGGGTGAGAGGGGGAAGATCAGAGGGAGAAAGGCAGCGCTAGGTGGTCCGTGAGCCGGCAGGAAGTCGAGGATCGAGGGAGGCAGTCAGGTTGCTAGCACGGCCACTATCCCAAACGGACCACGGCGTCCCCAGGTAATGGTCTGGGAACCAGTCCGGGGCAGCTGCTGGTCTGGGAACCAGTCCGGGGCAGGTGCTGGTCTGGGAATCAGTCCGGGTGCAGGTGCTGGTCTGGGAACCAGCCTTAGAGCAGATGCTGGTTTGGGAACCAGCCTTGGAGCAGCTGCTTGTGTGGGAACCAGCCTTGGAGCAGGTGCTGGCTCGACAAACCAGCCTTGGAGCAGGTGCTGGCTCGGGAACCAGCCTTGGAGAAAGTGCAGGTTCGGGAACCAGCCTTGGAGCAGGTGCTGGTGTGTGAACCAGCCCCTGAGCAGGTGCTGGCTCGGCGGCCAGCCTTGGAGCGGGTGCTGGTAGTCTGGTTGGTTGATGCGGGCAGGCAAACTGAAAGACAGCTGGTATTGGTTTTGCTGGCCTCAACTGTGCTACCCCACCAGCACAGCCGTTAGTACTATCCCCCCGTCTGACAGCGGATGCCAGACGCTTCCTGCCAACTGAGGAACAGTTACTGAGTGTTACCGTAGTGTTGGGCGAGAAGCGGCAGATCAGGGGGAGAAAGGCAGAGCTCGGAGGTCTGTGAGCCGGCAGGAAGTCGAGGATCGAGGGAGGCAGTCAGAGTCCAGAGGGAGATCCAGGGAAAGTGAGATGCACAGCTCACTTCCAAGGCGACGGCGGATACTGCAGGAACGACACAGGAAAACGCACAATGAAACACGGGGAGAAAACACAGAGAGAGAGCAGGACTGCATCAAGCATGACATGGCTTACTGTACGCGAACAGAAGATTACGTTCTCGCACTGGAACGAAGGTTGCACCGGCTTAAGAAGGCTGATCGCTAGGGCTGTGAATCTTTGGGTGTCCCACGATTCTTGGGGTCACGATTCGATTCCAAATCTTTTTTTTTTTTTCGATTCAACGCGATTCTCGATTAAAAAACGATATTTTCCCGATTCAAAACGATTCTCTATTCATTCAATACATAGGATTTCAGCAGGATCTACCCCAGTCTGCTGACATGCAAGCAGAGTAGTAGATTTTTGTAAAAAGCTTTTATAATTGTAAAGGACAATGTTTTGGGGGCGGTATAGCTCGGTTGGTAGAGTGGCCCTGCCAGCAACTTGAGGGTTGCAGGTTCGATCCCCGCTTCCGCCATCCTAGTCACTGCCGTTGTGTCCTTGGGCAAGACACTTTACCCACCTGCTCCCAGTGCCACCCACACTGGTTTAAATGTAACTTAGATATTGGGTTTCACTATGTAAAGCGCTTTGAGTCACTAGAGAAAAAGCGCTATATAAATATAATTCACTTCACTTCACTTCACTTATCAACTGATTGCAATAATGTAAATTTGTTTTAACTATTAAATGAACCAAAAATTGGACTTATTTTATCTTTGTGAAAATATTGGACACAGTGTGTTGTCAAGCTTATGAATGAGATGCAAGTGTAAGCCACTGTGACACTATTGTTTTTTTATTTTTTATAAATGTCTAATGATAATGTCAATGAGGGATTTTTAATCACTGCTATGTTGAAATTGTAACTAATATTGATACTGTTGTTGATAATATTCATTTTTGTTTCACTACTTTTGGTTTGTTCTGTGTCGTGTTTGTGTCTCCTCTCAATTGCTCTGTTTATTGCAGTTTTGAGTGTTGCTGGGTCGGGTTTGGTTTTGGAATTGGATTGCATTGTTATGGTATTGCTGTGTATTGTTTTGTTGGATTGATTAATTAAAAATAAATACATTTTTTAAAAAAATCGATTTTTAAAAAAATGAGAATCGATTCTGAATCGCACAACGTGAGAATCGCGATTCGAATTCGAATCGATTTTTCCCCACACCCCTACTAATCGCTATGACTGTTATTTTTAACAGTAACATGTTGATGGCTGAGCTGCCATAGATTTCACAGTAAAAAAAAAAAAAGGCAGCTCAGTCATCTGAATTTTAACGGAAAATCTACAATCGTTGTTTTTACAGTGCATGACAGTAAATGTAAAAACCGACAGAGTGCCAGTTTCTTTTTACGGTAAAATCTACGTTAATTGTTTTTTCCAGTGCAATTTTGTACCGTATTTTTCGGAATATAAATCGTAGTTTTTTTCATAGTTTGGCCGTGGGTGAGACGTATACTCCGGAGCGACTTATGTGTGAAATTATTAACACATTACCATAAAATATCAAATAATATTATTTAGCTCATTCACGTAAGAGACGAAGCAAATGGCAGCAATCGTCACTCACACATCAACCAATAAGAATTTGGCGGGGGAGGGTCATGGCAGAAGTGCATTGTGGGTCATGAAATGCTAACTGCTATATGCTATATGCTATTGCTTTAGCTATTAAAATGAATCACTTCAACATTGGCGGTAACTTATAAAAACTGAGAAGTGCTGAATTTAAATGGCACCGAAAAGGAAAGCATATACTGCAGATTATACAAACTGGACGTAGTGAAATATGCAGCAGAGAACGGCAATCGAGCAGCAGAAAGAAAGGACATACCAGAGGCGACACCGGGGAGGAAGATTTTTAATCGGATTTAGCGATCGGGAGTGACAGATTGTTTGGTAAACGTATAGCATGTTCTATATGTTATAGTTATTTGAATGACTCTTACCATAATATGTTACGTTAACATACCAGGCACGTTCTCAGTTGGTTATTTGTGCTCCATATGGCGTACACTTATTCAGCCTGTTGTTCACTATTCTTTATTTATTTTAAATTGCCTTTCAAATGTCTATTCTTGGTGTTGGATTTTATCAAATAAATTTCCCCCAAAAATGCGACTTATATATGTTTTTTTCCTTCTTTATTGTGCATTTTCGGCCGGTGCGACGTATACTTTGGAGCGACTTATAGTCTGAAAAATACAGTAATTAACAAAACTATCACTGTTAATGTTGTGGTAAAATTCTGGCGACTGAGCTGCCAATTTTTTTAAATCATAAAATCTTCAGGAATTTTTTTTTTTTTGCAGTGCATTACTCTGAATTAGAAAATGGTACCACATTTTTTTTACTTTGAAATTATGGTGACTGAGCTGCCAGTTTTTGTTTAGTTTTTTTGTGATAAATACAGTCGTTTTTTTACAGTGCATTACTGTTAATTGAGAAACGGTACTCCACTTTTTTACGGTAAAATTCTGGCCACTGAGCTGCCAGGTTTTTTTCTCTTTTATCGTAAAATCTACAGTTGTTTTTACTATAAAAATGGGACCCATAACCTCCCTGCTTGGCACTCAGCAACAAAGGGTTGGAGTTGGGGGTTAAATCACCAAAATGATTCCCGGGCGCGGCGCCGCTGCTGCCCACTGCTCCCCAAGGGGATGGGACAAATGCAGAGGACAAATTTCACCACATCTAGTGTGTGTGTGACAATCATTGGTACTTTAATCTTTAATCTTAATTTAACAATGCGTTACCGTAAGTTGAAAAAACGCTATCAGTGTTGTTTTTAACAGTGACATTTTGGTGACTGAGCTGCCGTAGATTGGTATCTTAATTTTCCCGTAAAATGTACAATAGTTGTTTTTACAGTATTTACTGTAAATGTAAAATACGTACCACTTTTATTTTTAATAGTAAAATTTCAGCGACTGAGCTGCCAATTTTTTTCCCAAATAACATCTTTGGTCATTGTTTTTACAGTGTATTACTGTAAATTGAAAAACGCTATTTGTTTTTTTACGGTAAAATTTTGGCGACTGAGCTGCCAGTTTAGTTTTTTTTTTTATCGTAAAATCTACAGTCGGTTTTACAATGCATTCCTGTAAATTAAAAGACGCTAACAGTGTTGTATTTAACAGTATCATTTTGGCAACCTACCTGCCGTAGCTAGTCGTCTGAATTTTACCGTAAAATCTAAGGGTGTTGTTTTTATAGTGTCTAATGTAAATATAAAAAACGTACAGGAGCACTTTTATTTTTAACATATCAATTCTGACGATTGAGCTGCCAGTTTTGTTTTTTTTAATCGTAAAATCTACAGTAGTTTTTACCATGCGTTACCATAAGTTTAAAAAAACGGTATCAGTGTTGTTTTCAACAGTGACATAATGGTAACGCCGTAGATTGTAGTCTTAATTTTACCGTAAAATCTACGATAGCTGTTTTTACAGTGTTTACTGTAAATGTAAAATACGTACCACTTTTATTTTTAACAATGCAATTTCAGCGACTGAGCTGCCAATTTTTTCCATAATAAAATCTTTGGTCATTGTTTTTACAGTGCATTACTCTGAATTGAAAAACGCTATTTCTTTTTTTTACAGTAAAATTCTGGCGACTGAGCTGCCAGTTTAGGTTTTTTTTATCGTAAAATCTACAGTCGGTTTTACAATGCATTCCTGTAAATTAAAAATCGCTAAAAGTGTTGTTTTTAACAGTTACATTTTGGCAACCTAGCTGCCGTAGCTAGTCGTCTGAATTTTACCGTAAAATCTAAGGGCGTTTTTTTAATAGTCCATCCATCCATCCATCCATCCATCCATCCATCCATCCATCCATCTTCTTCCGCTTATCCGAGGTCGGGTTGCGGGGGAAGCAGCCTAAGCAGGGAAGCCCAGACCTTCCTCTCCCTAGCCACTTTGTCCAGCTCTTCCCAGGGGATCGCGAGGCGTTCCCAGGCCAGCCGGGAGACATAGTCTTCCCAACGTGTCCTGGGTCTTCCCCGTGGCCTCCTACCAGTTGGACGTGCCCTAAACACCTTCGGTTGGCATCCTACCAGATGCCCGAACCACCTCATCTGGCTCCTCTCGATGTGGAGGAGCAGTGGCTTTACTTTGAGCTCCCCCCGGATGGCAGAGCTTCTCACCCTATCTCTAAGGGAGAGCCCCGCCACCCGGCGGAGGAAACTCATTTCGGCCGCCTGTACCCGTGATCTTGTCTTTTCGGTCATAACCCAAAGCTCATGACCATAGGTGAGGATGGGAACGTAGATCGACCGGTAAATTGAGAGCTTTGCCTTCCGGCTCAGCTCCTTCTTCACCACAACGGATCGATACAGCGTCCTCATTACTGAAGACGCCGCACCGATCCGCCTGTCGATCTCACGATCCACTTTTCCCTCACTCGTGAACAAGACTCCTAGGTACTTGAACTCCTCCACTTGGGGCAGGGTCTCCTCCCCAACCCGGAGATGGCACTCCACCCTTTTCCGGGCGAGAACCATGGACTCGGACTTGGAGGTGCTGATTCCCATCCCAGTCGCTTCACACTCGGCTGCGAACCGATCCAGTGAGAGCTGAAGATCCTGGCCAGATGAAGCCATCAGGACCACATCAGCTGCAAAAAGCAGAGACCTAATCCTGCAGCCACCAAACCGGATCCCCTCAGCGCCTTGACTGCGCCTAGAAATTCTGTCCATAAAAGTTATGAACAGAATCGGTGACAAAGGGCAGCCTTGGCAGAGTCCAACCCTCACTGGAAACGTGTCCGACTTACTGCCGGCAATGCGGACCAAGCTCTGACACTGATCATACAGGGAGCGGACAGCCACAATCAGACAGTCCGATACCCCGTACTCTCTGAGCACTCCCCACAGGACCTCCCGAGGGACACGGTCGAATGCCTTCTCCAAGTCCACAAAGCACATGTAGACTGGTTGGGCAAACTCCCATGCACCCTCAAGGACCCTGCCGAGAGTATAGAGCTGGTCCACAGTTCCACGACCAGGACGAAAACCACACTGTTCCTTCTGAATCCGAGGTTCGACTATCCGGCGTAGCCTCCTCTCCAGCACACCTGAATAGACCTTACCGGGAAGGCTTAGGAGTGTGATCCCACGATAGCTGGAACACACCCTCCGGTTCCCCTTCTTAAAGAGAGGAACCACCACCCCGGTCTGCCAATCCAGAGGTACCGCCCCCGATGTCCACGTGATGCTGCAGAGTCTTGTCAACCAAGACAGCCCCACAGCATCCAGAGCCTTAAGGAACTCCGGGCGGTTCTCTTCCAACCCCGGGGCCTTGCCACCGAGGAGTTTTTTAACTACCTCAGCAACCTCAGCACCAGAAATAGGAGAGCCCACCACAGATTCCCCAGGAACTGCTTCCTCATAGGAAGACGTGTCGGTGGGATTGAGGAGGTCTTCGAAGTATTCCCTCCACCGATCCACAACATCCGCAGTCGAGGTCAGCAGAACACCATCCGCACCATACACGGTGTTGACAGTGCACTGCTTCCCCTTCCTGAGGCGGCGGATGGTGGTCCAGAATCACTTCGATGCTGTCCGGAAGTCGTTTTCCATGGCCTCGGCGAACTCCTCCCATGTCCGAGTTTTTGCCTCCGCGACCGCTGAAGCCGCACACCGCTTGGCCTGTCGGTACCTGTCTGCTGTCTCCGGAGTCCTATGAGCCAAAAGAACCCGATAGGACTCCTTCTTCAGCTTGACGGCATCCCTCACCGCCGGTGTCCACCAACGGGTTCTGGGATTACCACCACGACAGGCACCAACTACCTTGCGGCCACAGCTCCAATCAGCCGCCTCGACAATAGAGGTGCGGAACATGGTCCACTCGGACTCAATGTCCAGCACTTCCCTCGTGACATGTTCAAAGTTCTTCCGGAGGTGGGAATTGAAACTCTCTCTGACAGGAGACTCTGCCAGACGTTCCCAGCAGACCCTCACAATGCGTTTGGGCCTGCCAGGTCTGTCCGGCATCCTCCCCCACCATCGCAGCCAACTCACCACCAGGTGGTGAAAGCTCCGCCCCTCTCTTCACCCGAGTGTCCAAAACATGAGGCCGCAAATCCGATGACACAACTACAAAGTCGATCATGGAACCGCGGCCTAGGGTGTCCTGGTGCCAAGTGCACATATGGACACCCTTATGCTTGAACATGGTGTTTGTTATTGACAATCTGTGACGAGCACAAAAGTCCAATAACAAAACACCACTCGGGTTCAGATCCGGGCGGCCATTCTTCCCAATCACGCCTCTCCAGGTTTCACTGTTGCTGCCAACATGAGCGTTGAAGTCACCCAGTAGGACAAGGGAATCACCCGGGGGAGCACTTTCCAGTACTCCCTCGAGTGCATCCAAAAAGGGTGTGTACTCTGAACTGCTGTTTGGTGCGTAAGCACAAACAACAGTCAGGATCCGTCCCCCCACCCGAAGACGGAGGGAGGCTACCTTCTCGTCCACCGGGTTGAACTCCAACGTGCAGGCTTTGAGCCGGGGGGCAACAAGAATTGCTACCCCAGCTCGTTGCCTCTCAATGCGTGCAACGCCAGTGTGGAAGAGAGTCCAGCCCCTCTCAAGAGAACTAGTTCCAGAGCCCTTGCTGTGCGTCGAGGTGAGTCTGACTATATCCAGCCGGAACTTCTCTACCTCGCGCACAAGCTCAGGCTCCTTCCCCCCCAGCGAGGTGACGTTCCACGTCCCAAGAGCTAGCTTATGTAGCCGAGGATCGGACCGCCAAGTGCCCTGCCTTCGGCTGCCGCCCAGCTCACAATGCACCCGACCTCTATGGCCCCTCCCATGAGTGGTGAGCCCATTGGAAGGGGGACCCATGTTGCCTCTTCGGGCTGTGCTTGGCCGGGCCCCATGGGGACAGGCCCGGCCACCAGGCGCTCGCCATCGTGCCCCAACTCCGGGCCTGGCTCCAGAAGGGGGCCCCGGTGACCCGCGTCCGGGCGAGGGAAATCTGAATCCTTGTTGTTTCATTCCCATAGAAGTCTTTTTATAGTGTTTAATGTAAATTTAAAAAACGTACAGGAGCACTTTTATTTTTAACATATAAATTCTGCAGACTTAGCTGCCGGTTTTTTGTTTTTTTAATCGTAAAATCTACAGTCGTTTTTACAATGCGTTACCATAAATTAAAAAAACGCTATCAGTGTTGTTTTTAACAGTGACATTATGTTTACTGAGCTGCCGTAGATTGTCGTCTTAATTTTACCGTAAAATCTACGATAGTTGATTTTACAGTGTTTACTGTAAATGTAAAATATGTACCACTTTTATTTTTAACAATACAATTCCAGCGACTGAGCTGCCAATTTTTTTTCACAATAAATCTTTGGTCATTGTTTTTACAGTGCATTACTGTGAATTGAAAAACGCCACTCCTTTTTTTTTACTGTAAAATATGTACAGGAGCAATATGTTTTTAACATATAAATTCTGGCGACTGAGCTGACAGTTTAGTGTTTTTAATCGTAAAATCTACAGTCGTTTTTACAATGCGTTACCGTAAATTAAAAAACGCTAAAAGTGTTGTTTTTAACAGTAACTTTTGGCAACTGAGCTGCCGTAGATAGTCAGCAGCTCAGTAAATGTAAAAAACGTACAGTAGCACTGTTATTTTTAACATATACATTCTGGCAACTGAGCTACCAGGTATTTTACTGTAAAATCTAACTTAGTTTTTACAGTGTAGCTCCAAAATGGCCCACATCCTTAATGGTTTCCTTTGAAGGCGTTCTGAAGTATCTATAACCAAAGCATGTAAACTTCCAAATATGAAAATAAGAAGAAAGAAAGAGTTTTGAAAGTAGAACTCTTTAAATCGTGTCTTCTTTTTGGGATATGTGTACAATCGCAGTGATATTCTGCATTGTTGGGACTTAACTATCAGCATCATATGCAGAGGAGGTCTTCGTGCTTACGCACAAGCGGCGAATGATGGACGCAGGCGGAACGCTCGCCGTAGCGCATGTGCTCATGCATACAGACGAATAGCTCACGTTTCCCAGACGGTGAGCGTCTGTGATTAGAGCAAAGCATGTTTCATTTGCATGTGGCGGCTTCACTTGCTCGCGACAGGTGTCATCTCAGGGCGCAGGAATGCCTCGCCACCGTGCTGCCGGCCTGTTTGGCTTCCATTAGAAGCGAGGGCCAGTGTTTATGAGAAATATACACAATGCGGCACACGCCGAAACTTCCTGATGACCTCGCACCGCAGCTTCCTTGTTAATATTTTGTCAAGCACATTAGCGCTGTGGACGCTGCACACGCACACACACACGGCCGCCGTCAATTAGCTCCCTGGCTAACGCAATAGGACCAAATTAAGTGTTTGTTTCTTGCTCTTTAAAAGGATCCAAAGCTTTCATGTCAGCGGCCGTCTGTTTGCCCGCTAATGCGGTTTGGCCGTCCCGGTCGGGGCGTAATTGAGCGAGTCATTTAGCCGCCATGCGGGGCTGGGAGGCCGCCTCATTCAGTTAGGGCTTCGTTATTGTGAAGGAACGGAAGACGTTGGACTGAACATTGGCCACCGTGATCCGATTAGGCCTCCGCCAGGCGGCCTCGCTCGCTGGATGAGTGATTGGCTATTTTATTATTATTAGAAGGGTTGCTTAGGAGACTTGCGTGGGACTCTTTTCAGATGGACTATTGTAACGCGCGTGGTTCACTCCCTGCCGTTTCTGTCTGCTGGCATGAGACACGAGCGTGCTAGCTAGCGAGCTCGGTTGGTAGAGTGGCTGTGCCAGCAACCTGAGTGTTCATGGTTCGATCCCTGGCTTCCGCCATCCGAGTCACGTCTGCTGTATCCTTGAGCAAGACACGTCACCCTTGCTCCTGATTGTTCGTGGTTAGGGCCTTGCATGGTAGCTCCCGCCATCAGTGTGTGAATGTGTGTGTGAATAGTGTCAAAGTATAATCCATTTATAACTGCTCTTAGTCAGGGAGTAGTCGTGTAGACTACTGTTCTGCTTTAAAAAAGCAAATAAGGTCACTAATAACTGTATGAATATACATAATCTTTCCATGACTGCCCATGTATACTGTATGTACACAAAATGTACTCATGAGCATATGGTACCGTAAATTCCGGACTATAAACCGCTACTTTTTTCCTACCCTTTGAACCCTGCGGCTTATAAGATAAACCATCTTTTGGATGAATTTGCTCACTGCCGGTGCTGCAGTGTCCTTTCATTTGTTTCAGAGTGTTGTTCTTCTAGCCATCCATAGCAGTTTTACTCGTATGGATTCTTCATTCATTACTACAAACAACGTTTGTAAGTTTTACAGTGTAACTAAAACTGTTTATACTTACTAAACCGTCCCATGTGTGATGTCTGTAGGAGTGTTTTTGTGCATATTTGTACATGCGATATAATGACGCTAGCGTCGTGAGCATTAGCTAATATGTTAACACGTTTGTGAGTGCCTGTGTTAATATTATTAACTTACAATGGCATTCTTCTTGTATTGTTTCAGTTTGACACATTCCTCAGTTAATTCATCAGAACGTGGAGTTATTGGGTCTGTTTAGCTGATTGGAGAGCTAGCTTCTGCAGCTAGTGGGTCCATGACAATGACACTGTTTTGTTTGATCATCCGTTTTACTGCCGTGTTACAGACACCGTTTGGAAACAATTAGAGTATGTAAACAAACATTCACAGAATCTTTCTGTGTAAATAACTAATTTCACAACATGTATATCTGTGGCTAATATATGGGAAAATATTTTTTTTTACTAAAATTGTTTGGGTGCGGCTTCTATACCGATGCGCTCTATAGTTAATTAAATAACATTAACATTAATTAAATATCTAACAGGCTCGTTCAACTTCCTTCCCGCACTCTGCGATTCAAGAACTCCTTCATTCCACACTCCATCCAGCTGTATAATCACTCACCATACAGCAATAGATGACATCTGCCTATTACCTGACACCTGACATGTTAGCTACTTCTCTTTGTTTTTAATGTCTATAATGTCTATTTTCTATTTCCTGCTGGATCTACTCTCTATTTTATGCTGCTGCTGTCACATATACTGTATATACTGTAATATTGTACATGGTCACTGGTATATATTGTATATATGTTATAGACATAATATAATATATCTATATATATATTATTCTGTACACATATTATGTATATATTCGTATATATGTTAGACTAATATAGCAATAAATAAAAAAAATCTATTTATACCTGCATTGTCCTTTCCATCCCTACACTTTCCATCTTTGTAACTGAGCTACTGTGTTGAACAATCTCCCTTGTGGATCATTAAAGTTTGTCTAAGTCTAAGTCTAAGTACATAAGTGTGGTTCCCCGGCGCCACAGTCCAGGATAAGAATAGACTGCAGCGCATCGTACGTGCTGCTGAGAAGGTGATTGGCTGCAAGCTCCCATCCCTCCAGGACTTGTTCTCCTCCAGGACCAGGAGGCGTGTGGGTCGGATCACAGCTGACTCTTCTCACCCTGGACACACGCTATTCTCCCCTCTCCCCTCAGGCAGGAGACTACGCTCCATCCAGACCCACACCTCCCGCCACCTGAACAGTTTTTTCCCCTCGGCCATCAGGCAAATGAACAATAACAGCAGCTCCTTGAATTCCTTGAATCCCTTCTAAGTCTATCTGATAGCTCAGTCACAGCTCTTTTTTATACCAAATATGTGTTATATGTATTTTATGTCGCACGTTTGCACCAAGAAAAATTCCTAGTTTGTGAACCCGTTCTCAAACAATGGCAATAAAACGATTCTGATTCTGATTCTGATTCTTATTCTGATAATCAATTGTGCACGCAGTCTTAGTAGATCACCTGCAACACGCAATTTTATAGTTTAATGAGTCACAATGACAGCATCAACCCCCTGGAGTCATAGCGGAACCGCCCGTCTGTTTGTCATCGTCCATGAACCAGGAAGTCAGTGGCGGGCCGTACGTTTTCCCACCAGGCCTTCAGTGATGTCCGACTTCAAAGATTACCTCTCAAAATACCATAATTTATGTCATTACTTGACAATTCCTTGGAGAAATACTATAGAGGAACACATGTACGCCCTACAGGGCATTGAATCGCCTCAACAGTGTACAAAACGGATTATTTTCTGGCGCATTTAAAAATCAATTAAAACATATCTTATGTGGTACTGTCAAAATTAAAATTGCCAAAACATTAAAAGTGAAAAAATAAAATATTTGAACTCAAAATTTGTAGCAGTGGTACCCCTCGTTCGAGTGAAAATGGCAGGCATTTCCCCATTTCATCACCAGAACAGCTGAGCTAGCTTCCGGGGTTGGCCGACATTGTCTCACAAGATGTAGGTTCTCTTTAAATATCCTTCTTGAAAATGGCCTTGCAAATATGTATCTGCCACCTAATCAACGTTTTGTTCTCCTTCTCTGCTATCCCGGTCTGGCTACGGCGCAACGCTTACCGCTTCCTGAAACTTGTGAATGGATACTCACTTTGGAATGACAAGTGAGTATCCAATCACAGTCTCGTTAACATCAGCCTACTTAGATAGGCTACTGTCAACAACTTGTGATCTGATTGGCTATCGCAACTGTCCCTCAACTCTGTGTTCTCAAATTCATCCGCTAACGGTCCTTGTGAGTATCCAATCACAGGACGCGTAAATGTCACGTTCAACGTGAGGCCATCTAGAAGGCCTTACTGACAACAACTCGCGATCTGATTGGCTCTCGCAATTGTCTATCGAATCTAAGTCCCGCATTGTTGATTCTGAAGGCCTCGGGCAGATTTCGTACAGCATGGCAACATAAGCTAGCTGAATTCTGATTGGATACAAACTGTAACATAAAAACAACAGCACTCGAACGAGCATAATATGACATGAAGAGAATATGAATACTTTTAGATATTTAGGGAAAGTGAATTAAAAAATAATTGTATCTTTAATTATGATCATGATTTCTGGTTATGTCATGCCAACAGAGAAGGCCTTGCTGGCCCTGACGGCCCACCACTGAAGTCGACGAACCAACAACAATTCATTTATTCTGCCTTGGTGAAGGTCACTTAAGCAATGTGGCACTGCTCATTATGCTCTCCTTCCTCGCAGGTTGAATTTCTTCCGAGAAGTTCCGGATTTCCGGGTGCTTGCGTGTGGAGGGGACGGCACGGTGGGCTGGATCCTCGACTTTATTGGTACAGAATCTTGTCTATTGCTTCCACTGAATTAATAGTATTTCAATGCTGCAGGAGTCACTACGTTGCGTTCTGACGACAAGGCCAGTTGAAATACATTAGGCGGGTAAAAAAAAAAAAAGTTATTTTCTATTAGTGTCGAATCAAAAACGCACGTTGGGGCGCGTGTGCAAATGTTTTCATTATGTCTGAGCGGCCGCGTTCATGGGAGGTAAAATGGGATGATTGCACACGTTAGAACAACGTGTTAGTCATAATTTGACCATTGGAAATAAAATATACGCACAAATAAAACAAGAATCACCTGCCTGTCTTTATTTGGCCTCAAAGACGTCTCCACACAAAAAAAACTGTCTCCACTTTTATCAATCAAAACAAGAGCTACGTAATAGGAGGAAAAAAGCTGTCAGGGAAAAGGGGATTCTGGAAATAGACCGGACTGACCGTGTGGTTAAGTAGAAGCAGAGCGAAATGGATTTATTTTGCTCTCACTTTCTTCTTGTGACTTTCCTCCCAGACAAGGCCAACCTGGAGCGCGACCCGCCGGTGTGCGTGCTTCCTCTCGGGACAGGAAACGACCTGGCACGATGTCTGCGCTGGGGAGGAGGTACAGAAAAGACGCACATACAGTATCTGCATTATTGTTATTGGTCGAAACAGGAACCCTATTGATTTTCAATTGATATTGCCAAATATGGTGAATTTAAAGACAATATTATACTCCCTAAACCAGCTGTAATATTCAAATTTGCCGGCTTGTTATTTGTCAAAGCAAGAACTCAATTGATTTTTTTAAAGAACATCATCCACAAGATGACACAAAATGGTAAAAAGCAAAGGCAACGTTTAACAAACTTGCTGTTTAAGGCAACCTCACTGGCTTGTTATCAAAGCCAGCATTCTATTAGTTTTTTAAGAACATCACAAACAAGATGACCAATAATTGCAAAATCAAAAGCAAAATGTAACACACAGGCTGTTAAACTCCTTTAAATTAGTCATAATGGTCAACTGAACGGGCTTGTTACTTGTCAAAGCAAGAATGCTATTTGTTTTTTAAGAACATCACAAGCAAGATGACCAATAATTGCGAAATCAAAAGCAAAATGTAACACACAGGCTGTTAAACTTCTTTAAATCAGTCATAATGGTCGACCACAATGGCTTGTTACTTGTCAAAGCAAGAATTCTATTTGTTTTTTAAGAACATCACACACAAGATGACCAATAATTGCGAAATCAAAAGCAAAATGTAACACACAGGCTGTTAAACTCCTTTAAATCAGTCATAATGGTCAACCAAACTGACTTGTTACTTGCAAGAACTCTATTTGTTTTTAAGAACATCACAAACAAGATGGCCAAAATTGGTGAAAGCAAAAACATTTACCACACATGCTGTTTAAGGCCTGTAAATCAGTCATAATCGCCAACCTCACATGCTTGTTATGGGTCAAAGCAAGAACCCTATTTGTTTTTAAGAACATCACAAACAAGATGACCAAAATTGGTGAAAGCAAAAACATTTACCACACATGCTGTTTAAGGCCTGTAAATCAGTCATAATCGCCAACCTCACATGCTTGTTATGGGTAAAAGCAAGAACTCTTTTGGTTTTTAAAGAACATCACACACAAGATGACCAAAATTGGTGAAATCAAAAACAAAATTTAACACACATGCTGTTTAACGCCTTTAAACTAGTCATAATCACCAACCTCACGTGCTTATTCGTCAAAGCAAAAACTCTATAGGTTTTTAAAGAACATCACACACAAGATGACCAAAAATTGTAAAAATCAAAAGCAAAATTTAGCACACAGGCTGTTAAACTCCTTTAAATCAGTCATAAGAACCCTGTTGATTTTAAATGATATTTGACACAAACTAACAAAAGCAAATGAGGCTAAAGATGTTGTCACTTCTCTACCAGATACATGGCTCAACCTGTCTTCAACCTTCCAGGCTTTGTATTCTCTTTTAAAAGAACCCCAATGATTTTTAAAGAACATCCCTCACAAGCTGTCCAAGAACGGTGAAATCAAACAGTATTTAACACACATGCTGTTTAGCGCCTTTAAATCAGTCATAATCGCCAACCTCAAATGCTTGTTATTTGTCAAAGCAAGAACTCTATCGATTTTTTAAAGAACATCACACAAGATGACCAAAAATCAGAGGCAACATTTAACACACTTCCTTTTGAACTGTTTGAACCAATCATAATAGCCAACAGTGCATGTTTGTTACTTGTTAAAGCAAGAACCCTGTTGATTTTAATTGATATTTGACACAGACTAAAAGGCAATTGAGGCTTCAGACCTTGTCTCCAATCTCTACCAGCTATACGCTTCAACCATTCTTCAACCTTGCAGGCTTGTTATTTGAAAAAAAGAAAGAACTCTATTGATTTTAAAAGAACATAACGCACAAGATGACCAAGTATGGGAAAATCAGAGGCAACAATTGACACACATCTTGTTGAACTCATTTGAACCAGTCACTATAGTCAACCTAACATGTGTGTTATTTGTTAAAGAAAGAACCCTAATGATTTTAAAAGAACATCACATACAAGATGACCATGGATAGTGAAATAAAAGACAAAATTTAACACACATGCTGTTTCAAATCCTTAACCCAGTCATAATGGTCGACCTCACATGTGTGTTATTTGTCAAAGCAGGAACTCTATTGGTTTTTAAAGAACATCACACACAAGATTACCAAAAATGGTAAAAATCAAAAGCAAAATTTACACACAGGCTGTTAAACTCCTTTAAATCAGTCAAAATGCTCAACCTCCCTGGCGTGTTTTTTTGTCAACGCAAGAACCCTGTTGATTTTAAATGATATTTGACACAAACCAACAAAAGCAAATGAGGCTAAATATGTTGTCACTTCTCTAACACATGGGTCGACCTGTCTTTAACCTTGCAGGCTTGGTATTTGTTGTAAAAGCCAGAACTCTATTGATTTTTATAGAACATCACACAAGATGACCACAAATTGTGAAATAGGCAACATTCAACACACTTCCTTTTTAACTCCTTTAAACCAATCATTAAAGTCATTATGTGTTAAAGCAAGAACGCTATTGATTTTTAAAGAACATCACACACAAGATGACCAAAATTGGTAAAAATCGAAAACAAAATTTACCACACATGCTGTTTAACACCTTTAAAACAGTCATATTGGTCGACCTCACGTGTGTTATTTGTCAAAGCAAGAACTCTATTAATTTTTAAAGAACGTCACATACAACATGACCATGGATAGTGAAATAAAAGACTACATTTAACACACATGCTGTTTAAAACCTTTAAACCAGTCATCATAGTCAATTTTGCAGGTGTGTTTTTTGTAAAACCAAGAACTCTATTGATTTTTAAAGAACCTCTCTCACAATAAAATTACTCAAAGGCAACATTTGACACACATGCAGTTTAACACCTTAAAACCTGTCATAACAGTCAACCTTGCAGTAGTGTTTTGTTGTTGTTGTAAGAGCAAGAACTCTATTGATTTTTTAAAAACACCACATACAAGATGACCATGGAAAGAACCTTCCTCACAATGGTAAATTAAAATGCCAAATCCATGTGTACTAGCACCAATTTTAGCCATATCTTCAATCAAATTATTAGTTATCAAAGCAATAATGCTATTGATTGATTTTAAAGGATATTGGTGCAATTGGGGCTAAATACCTTGTCACATGTTCCAGTTATAAGGTTTAACCAGTTGTTGACCTTTAAAGGATGTTAATTTTTTTTTAAATCCTATTGATTTTCAAAGGAATTCTGACACAAAATGACCTAGGATGGTGAAATCAAAGACCAAATCTAAATGTATTGTTAACAATTTTTCAATCTTGCAAGAATCCTAATAGGTTAGCAAGAACCCTATTGATTTTAAAGGCTGTATGACACAAGGTAGGGGTCAATTTTATTCCAACGTTATTCTGTTTCTCCACCAGTTATATTTGTTTATGACTCAATATCAAATCAAGAATTGTATTGATTTTAAGTTCCTAACTTCTCAATAAAACGCTGTGACGTTCTTTCCACGAGGCTACGAGGGCGAGAGCCTGCTGAAGATACTGCGGGACATCGAGAACAGCAGCGAGGTGATGCTGGACCGCTGGAAGATCGACGTTACGTCCACGGACAAGGACGAGCGAGGCGACCCGGTGCCGTACAGCATCGTCAACAACTACTTCTCCATCGGCGTGGTGAGCTCGCCCGTTCTCGGCACATCAGTCAAAAACACACAAATATGTCCGCAACTACGCTCGCGTGAAGTCATTACTGACAAATGTCAGGGGGGAAATACGCTCGTTGACATTTGCCGCCGGCAGAGGAGGGGCGGCACTCTGCGCTGTGGGATTAGAAAGAATTGCCTTGGAGGCCTCTAATGACCTCGTCACAACGTATTAGACGAATGGAGTTGCTAACGTTGTCACCCAGGAACAGGTGACAGCATGTACTTTGTGTTTTTTTCATGACTATTTCTTACTTGGAGGGCTTTTTAGTGGAAGAACACTACACCAAATTGCAAAGGAAGACATAAATGACTAAAAGTGTCATTAAATGAGCTACCAATTATCTTATACCGGGGTGTCTAGACTTTTATATGTGTATTTATTTATATATATATATACGTATATGTATTAGAGATGCGCGGTTTGCGGACACAACCGCGGAGTCCGCGGATAATCCGCGGGTCGGGCGGATGCATGACGAAAAAAAAAGATTTTAAATAGATTCGGGCGGGTGGCGGTTGAACCAATTCAGAAAAAAAATACATAGTTAAATGTTGTTACCCACATACGAAAAACGAGCAGCACTCTTTGAAACAGGCAATAATTCATCAGGCACTGCTGCAGCTGTCACATCAAATTTCTTCCCCCCTACAAGAGCCTTCCCCCCATTTACTTCCGGGTTCGTCCAATAAAGTCACAAAGTTGCCGGGGGTCCTTAACCCGCACGCGACTTTCCTGTTTCGCGCCTGTACAAAAAAAAACAATAATCGATTTCTTCAGATTCCACCAGCTGTCAAAGACGAAGTATCCTTCCAGCGACGGGCAGTCAAAGCCGAAGTGCTATCGATCGCTGTCAATGACGTAAGAGGAAACATGACCACGGAAGTAAATGGGTGGGGGAGGTTTTTGTAGGGGGAAGAAATTTGGCATGACACAGCACACCACAATACAACACAACGTGGTACGCGACAAACTAAAAAAGGCAATACTAAAGACCAGGGAAAAAAAATAACAATAATAGTCAACACTTTCTTAATGGAAATGACAATAATATTATAATAATGATAAATAATATTATCACGCATTAATATCTCTTAGCCTCTAATGCGTGGCCAAGAGATATTAATGCGTGGCACGCATTGAATGTCTCTGCTGCATTGGATCAGTCTCCTTTCTTTAACAGGAATGCCTTGCATCGTCTATATTAGATATATAACAACGGGTGGGTGGCGGGTGGCGGGCGGTTGTGGTTTTGATAAAATGTTAGTTCGGGTGGATGGCGGTGGATGACGACTTTTGTGATGCGGTTGCGGATGAAATAATTGCCTATCCGCGCATCTCTAATATGTATACAGTATATGTCAATTTTTTATGCTGTTTTCCAAGACCCGTGTCACGTGACCTCAAACCATACTTGCCAACCCTCCCGATTTTTCCGGGAGACTCACAAATTTCAGTGCCCCTCCCGAAATCTCCCAGGGCAACCATTCTCCCGAATTTCTCCCGATTTTCACCCGGACAATGATATTGAGGGCGTGCCGTGATGGCACTGCCTTTAGCGTCCTCTACAACCTGTCGTTGCATTCGCTTTTCTCCATACAAACAGCGTGCCGGGCAGTCACATGTTGTATGCTGCTTCTACAGACACGCGTAAGTGACTGCAAGACATACTTGTTCAACAGCCATACAGGTCACACTGAGGGTAGCCGTATAAATAACTTTAACACTGTTACAAATATGCGATACACTGTGAACTCACACCAAACAAGAATGACAAACGCATTTCGTGAGAACATTCGCACCGTAACACAACATAAACACAACAGAACAAATACCCAGAATCCCTTGCAGTACTAACTCTTCCGGCTACATTATACACCCCCCCAGTGTCGAAAAAAGATTTTGTAATAAAAACGCAAATTAACCTCCAAACCATCTCTTTAATGTGTCCCGTTCTTCTGTTATTATTTGTACTAACTTCTGTGTGTTCTAACCTGAATAAAACGCAGACGTTGCGTCGTGTGTTTACCTGGCACAAGAAGCTGTAATCGGAGACTGTCCAGTGTTGATGGCGAACCTTCACTTCCCATACTTGTCTTCTTTCCGGGTTGTTGGAAAGGCGATGTAAAAGCTTTCCCCAATTCTCGCTGATGGAGCAGCGCCGTGCAGCACAAAAGGGCATTTATACCCGTCGAAAAACTAATGTGTAAGCGCCGCAAACATACAGCATCAGCTCAAAGTTAGTAGCACTCATGGCGCCCTGTAGTCACGTGAGTGCCTTTTGACCAATCGTTGAGGAGATTGCCTGAAACCAAGTTGGCCATACTCTCTTCATTCGCGACTCTGTACAGTTTCTTTTTTTTCTTTCTTCTGCATTGTAGAATATTTGCAGTAGCTGGACGTCACGTTCTGCCTCCTGGAGTCTTCCTGTGTTTGCAGGATTAGCAGGCAGCAGGCGTGATGATGACAAATGAAGTTGTTCGTGGGGGATTAAGAGGACTTTGAGCTCTCTATGGATTTGTGCGTATTATAGTATTTTTTGACACATTTTGCATATTTTTTTATTGAAATGAGGAGTGGGGTAAAGATTAGGCGACGAGTCAGGCTAATAATTAGCTGAGAGATTATGCTGATGGAGGGTAGATTGTTTCTGTAATGACACGGCCCAAATCAAAAGATCAGCAGTCCATTTGTCACTTATAGAAAAGTTGCTCTCCTTTTTGTAGGCCACCTGCTAAAAAGTATACCACTTAAAAGGCTGGTAGAGGAAATAAGGGCCAAGCTTTTACCAATTGGCGGTAACTTTGTGCCAAAACGCGGTCAGGCGGAGAATTGATGATGCCATCCCTCGGGGAGGATGTGGAAGTGACGTGAAGTGTAATGATCTCAATCAGGGACAGGGGTGAGAGACAGAACTAATCACGCCCTGCGCTGCGCTAGCATAATGCAGTCAGTCGGCCTAATGACCGCCACGCTCCTGTCGCGGCCATTACTCTCGCCCGCCGTGAAAGGCACATCAAACCGCTGGGGCCCTAATTGAACTTAAACTTTGAGCTATGAGAGGACATTAGACATGTCCTGCTGTAATTCGCATGACACTTTTTTACATCGGTAATCATTTGGCGGACGCGGGAGCAGGTGACCGAGGGTCTGGGAGACGTCTTGTTCCTGCACGGGACACTCCTGACTTCCTCTCTGGAATTCTGCGGAAGGGTTTTTTGCTTTGAGCGAGTAGTTCCTTGCCTCTGTCGCCCGAGTGCTCGCTTACGTCGAGCCGACTTAAAAGGGAGCTGCACGTTTTTCCGAATTCTGCACATCATTCACAATCCTGATGTAAGACATTCTAAATCATAAATAAACGTTAGCAAAAGTCAGCTAACAATGGAGTCAATAGGAGCTCTGCTATCCCGCCCACAAAGTTCTCTAAAAACATCAAAAAAGCACCATCAATACACTATTTACATCTTAAAAAAGTTAAAGTGCCAATGATTGTCACACACACACTAGGTGTGGCGAAATTATTCTCTGCATTTCATCCATCACCCTTGATCACCCCCTGGGAGGTGAGGGGAGCAGTGGGCAGCAGCGGTGGCCGCGCCCGGGAATAATTTTGGTGATTTAACCCCCAATTCCAACCCTTGATGCTGAGTGCCAAGCAGGGAGGTAATGGGTCCCATTTTTATAGTCTTTGGTATGACTCGGCCGGGGTTTGAACTCACAACCTACCGATCTCAGGGCAGACTTGTGACCTGAATATTAACAGAGCTAACTAGCTTATGCTGCTAAATTGACAGTGAGCAGGTGAGCTGCTGCTTTGCCTCTGAGTTGGTGAAAGTTAATTCTAGATTATAAATCATGCCTCTCACCTGGATATTAGAAAGTTGTGGACATAAATCGAGAAGTTGGTCAACTTTGACATCCAATTTAGACCTGGAGATGACGGAATTTTTTTTTTTAACTGTTTGAGTGACATACTATCAGTCGGTATCCCAGTGAGAGCAGACATTGTACAGTAAGTGGTTGTTTTATTATGTTAGTAGTCTGGAGATCTTGTTTAGCACTTATCAATACATTAGATGAGATTAGTTTATTTCAAAGGGGACAATGCAATTTCATAAAACACATGACTACACATGGTTAAAAAAGCCAGAATTAGCCAGAAGGCTAATTTTCATCTGTAGTCCCCTGGCCATGATGTAAAAAAGGCAGTGGAATTACAAATTAAAAGAAAAAGAAAAGAAAGAGAGCGAAAAAGAAAAAAAGCACACAATACATATACAATATGATAAAAAAATTAAATACAACATCACAACATAACATTTATCTTAGCATCAAAACAGGCTCATCTTTTAGTGCTGGCAGCTGTAGGCGTTTTAAAGTTTTTTGTGAAGGCCTTTTAAGTTTAACGTCTTAAGGTACTGAGTTCCACACATTTGCGCTCCTTACTGACCAGGCCGACTTACTGAAAGTGCTCCTGCACAGAGGAATATAACACTCACATCTGACAGAGCCTCGAGTGACACGCTCACGGCTGTTTCTTTGGCTGATGAACTCTGCCTGAGGATCTGGAGCCAATTCATGCAGTACTTTATAGTTCCGTTTTAAGTCTATATCCTTAGCTTAGGTCATTCCGTCCTCTAAAGCAGTGGTTCTCAAATGGGGGTACGCGTACCCCTGGGGGTACTTGAAGGTATGCCAAGGGGTACGTGAGATTTTTTTTAAATGTCTGTCAAAAAGAACTGTGAAAAGAAATGCAACAATGCAATATTCAGTGTTGACAGCTAGATTTGTTGTGGACATGTGCCATAAATATTGATGTTAAAGATTTATTTTTTTGTGAAGAAATATTTAGAATGAAGTTCATGAATCCAGATGGATCTCTATTACAATCCCCAAAAAGGGC
Organism: Entelurus aequoreus; assembly: GCF_033978785.1. Taxonomy (NCBI): domain Eukaryota; kingdom Metazoa; phylum Chordata; class Actinopteri; order Syngnathiformes; family Syngnathidae; genus Entelurus; species Entelurus aequoreus. The sequence continues at coordinate 23,241,388 of NC_084741.1, read as the reverse complement.
ACTTTAAGTTGATGATTACTTTTATGTGTAGAAATCTTTATTTATAATTGAATCACTTGTTTATTTTTCAACAAGTTTTTAGTTATTTTTATATCTTTTTTTCCAAATAGTTCAAGAAAGACCACAACGAATGAGCAATATTTTGCACTGTTATACAATTTAATAAATCAGAAACTGATGACATAGTGCTGTATTTTACTTCTTTATCTCTTTTTTTTTCAACCAAAAATGCTTAGCTCTGATTAGGGGGTACTTGAATTAAAAAAAATGTTCACAGGGGGTACATCACTGAAAAAAGGTTGAGAACCACTGCTCTAAAGGACATCGATCTGCAAAGTTCCTCCACAGCGTAGATTATATTTAAAGGCCTACTGAAATGAATTTTTTTTATTTAAACGGGGATAGCAGATCTATTCTATGTGTCATACTTGATCATTTCGCGATATTGCCATATTTTTGCTGAAAGGATTTAGTATAGAACAACGACGATAAAGATTGCAACTTTTGGTATCTGATAAAAAAAAGGCTTGCCCCTACCGGAAGTAGCGTGACGTAGTCAGTTGAACATATACGCAAAGTTCCCTATTGTTTACAATGATGGCCGCATGAAGTGAGAGAGATTCGGACCGAGAAAGCGACAATTTCCCCATTAATTTGAGCGAGGATGAAAGATTTGTGGATGAGTAAAGTGCAAGTGAAGGACTAGTGGGGAGTTGAAGCTATTCAGATAGGGAAGATGCTGTGAGAGCCGGGGGTGACCTGATATTCAGCTGGGAATGACTACAACAGTAAATAAACACAAGACATATATATACTCTATTAGCCACAACACAACCAGGCTTATATTTAATATGCCACAAATTAATCCTGCATAAAAACACCTGCGTGTTTGTTATGCTAGCTCCTATCTCCTCTGCTAGCTCCTAGCTCCATAGAACACGCCAATACAATTCAAACACCTGATCAACACACACAATCACTCAGCCCAAAAGACCGTTCACCTAACCCAAGGTTCATAAAGCTTATATAGTTTTAAAAAGTTACGTACGTGACGCGCACATACGGTCAAGCTATCAAATGTTTAGCAGCCAAGGCTGCATACTCACGGTACCTGATATTCAGCTGGGAATGACTACAACAGTAAATAAACACAAGACATATATATACTCTATTAGCCACAACACAACCAGGCTTATATTTAATATGCCACAAATTAATCCTGCATAAAAACACCTGCGTGTTTGTTATGCTAGCTCCTAGCTCCTATGCTAGCTCCTAGCTCCATAGAACACGCCAATACAATTCAAACACCTGATCAACACACACAATCACTCAGCCCAAAAGACCGTTCACCTAACCCAAGGTTCATAAAGCTTGTATATTTTAAAAAAGTTACGTACATACGCAAAAAAAAGTTGCGCACATACGGTCAAGCGATCAAATGTTTAGAAGCCAAAGCTGCATACTCACAGTAGCACGTCTGCGTCTTTGTCATCCAAATCAAAGTAATCCTGGTAAGAGTCTGTGCTGTCCCAGTTCTCTACAGGCGTCTGTGTATCGAAGTCAAAAGTCCTCCTGGTTAGAGTCTCTGTTATCCGAGTTCTTCCATCTTGACTGCATCTTCCGGGAAGCGCCGGCTGTGTACTGTTGTTGCTGACTACGTTCGAAAAATACGTCCATTTCGCACCGACAACTTTCTTCTTTGCTTGCTCAGCTTCCTTCTCCATAATGCAATGAACATGATTGCAACAGATTCACGAACACAGATGTCCAGAATACTGTGGAATTATGAAATGAAAACAGAGCTTTTTCGTATTGGCTTCAATGTGGAAGGCATATCCGTGTTCCCCGGGTTACGTCACGCGCATACGGCATCCTCAGAGGCGTTTCGAACCGGAAGTTTAGCGGCAAATTTAAAATGTCACTTTATAAGTTAACCCGGCCGTATTGGCATGTGTTATAATGTTAAGATTTCATCATTGATATATAAACTATCAGACTGCGTGGTCGGTAGTAGTGGGTTTCAGTAGGCCTTTAAGCTTAAAAGTAGGCGATTGCATTTTTTTTGTCAAAATGGAAAGAATGAATATTTTTAGTAAGAAAAAAAATGCTTTATCGACACATTAAATCCAGGCTTTTGAGGGCCAAATAAAATGAAGTGGCAGGCCAGATCTGGCCCTGGGCGTTGAGTGTGACACCTGTGCGCTAACGTCACCAACGAGGCTAATTTTTATTTTCCTGAGGGAACTCTCCTGAAGGAATCAATAAAGTACTATCTTTTTATCTATCTAATTCCAAACGGCTCGTTTTCCCGGAAGTAGGAAGGAATGCAAGATTGTTTTATAAATATCTCCGCCGTGCTTTCACAATTTGATTTCAAATTTTCGGGTTTTATATAATAAGTCCCGTTTAAAGCATAACCACAATCCGAGATACATATCTCAAATTACTGGTAGTTTGAGATATCACTTTATTCCAATTAGCCTAACATGCATGCTTATTGGAAGCTGAAATACGGGAATAAAAACCCAAGAATGCACAGGGAGAACATGCAAACCACACTGAAACTCGGATCTCGGGCTGACATGCTTAACTACAAGACCACCGAAAGGAATCAGCGCCATTTGAGTCAAATTGACTTTACTTGAAAGTTGGCAAAGTTTTCCTCCGAGAGTACGGGTCGAGCACCTTGACCTCCTTCAGTCACAGGTTTGACGTTCCAAAGTCCAAAGTAGACAGGAGACAACTCCCTCCTCACTTTGGGCTCCCGTGTCAGCCGCCCTTGTCCTGTTTGTGAGAGAAACGAGTTGCACTCTCTCAGAACAGCCGTCATCTCGGCTCTCTGACTGGCGCTAAAAGCGTGAGATGAGTCTGCGGGGATCGCCAACAATTCGTTTGGTCTTCTTCTGGAGACATCAAGAAAAAGAGCCATTGATTTTTTTTGGGGGGGGGCTTCTGCTAAGTTTGTGCTCAGAAAGATAGCAGGGGGTCCTCCTTGTGTTCCTTTTTTTCAATCGTGCCACTCAAAAACGGGGTGGATCAAAACAGCGGAGGGAGGGGGGAGAGGAACAAGCTGAAGGAAAAAAAAGTTTGCGGCAACTTGCTTTCTGTCTTTCTCAAAATATTCACAGTCGGATGACTTTGCTGAGGTCAGCCGAATTTTCCACTAAAGCCTTGCCAGCATTTTAGAAGTGTGAATTAAAGGAAATTTCATTGTGCAAACTTCACAACAAACGCTCTTTAATTATTCACACAGTAAATACTTCACACTTCCTAGGCTTTTTGTGGCCCTACTCAAGATTTTGTTTGCGCCCCGTTTTGGATTTTCAATATTACTTACCTTACTCCCCTCGGGTTTCATCAAAGCTCAAACCATTCTTGCTTTTTAACAGTCATTTGTTTTGAACAAGTCTTTTACATGTCTCAACCATGACGTCAGAACTGAGGAAATGAAACACACAAATAATGAATACACATTCCCTGAAACAACACACATCTTTTAAATTAGGGGTGTCAAACTCCATTTAACTCAGGGGCCACATGGAGGAAAATCTATACCCAAGTGGGCCGGACTGGTAAAATCATGGCATGATAACTTAAAAATTAAAGGCAACTTCTTGTTTTCTTTGGTAAAAATAGAGCAAGCACATTCTGAAAATGTACAAATCATAATATATATATATTTTTTTACAGTTTAATAGTATTCTTGCTTCATTTTGTCATTAATTATACTTTCTAAATATATGCTGTGATAATGTTCATCAGTCATGTAAGTGAAATTGAGTCTGGCTGAGTTCTAAAATGCTCCCATTGTTCATTTTTAATTTATGGGAAGATTAAATGTATAATAATAACAAAATCAAATTACAGGATATTATTATCATAATTTACTAATTTTTCTCAAATTATGTACTAACATCATGCGGTTAATTCTACAGCAAAACTAGTGAATTTGGACCCATTTCATGAATCACACATGAAGTTAGAAGGGGATACATATTATTTTAGCATATTAATGTGCGCCCAGAAAATGTGTCGCCATTACCAACAACATCAAGGCAAGAAGGTAACAATGCACACTTTGTACACTATCACTAATAAGCAGCATAAGTATGTTGTGTCCAAAGTCCAAACGCAAGTGTTGCCTCTATCTTAACACGGCACATAGCTCCCCACCCTCTTGCGGCAGGGGATACAATAAATTGCCACTGCGACATCCAGTGGACACATTTAGAACAGCAGTTTCTTTTATTCAACAATCTCAGGTCATTTTTATACTTAGCAAACTCATCTCGCGGGCCGGGTAAAACCTGTTTGCGGGCCAGATCAGGCTAACAACAGTCCCCCTTGCAACAACCGGACGGAACAAAAAAAAAAAATACATACATATTTTTGCCAAAACAAAAACAGGCTTTGAGATTGTTGACACAAACAAAAAATATACAATATTATAAATCACTTTTTTACTTGGCTACATTAAAACAATCCATACTTACAAACCCCAAAACCAGTGAAGTTGTGTAAATCGTAAATAAAAACAGAATACCATGATTTGTTCATTCTTTTTAACCTATATTCAATTGAATAGACTGCAAAGACAAGATACTTAACGTTCGAACTGGAAAACTTTGGTTATTTTTTGCAAATATTAGCTCATTTGGAATTTGATCCCTGCAACATGGTTCAAAAATGCTGGCACAAGTGGTAAAAAAGACTAGGAAAGTTGAGGAATGCTCATCAAACACTTATTTGGAACATCCTACAGATGAACAGGCTAATTGGGAACGGGTGGGTGCCATGATTGGGTATAAAAGCAGCTTCCATGAAACGCTCAGTCATTCACAAACAAGGATGGGGCGAGGATCACCACTTTGTGAACAAATGCCATCCATCCATCCATCCATTTTCTACCGCTTGTCCTTTTTGGGGTCGCTGGAGCCTATCTCAGCTCTAATCGGGCGGAAGGCTGGGTACACCCTGGACAAGTCGACACCTTATCGCAGGTGGCGATGAGGTGGCGCCTTCCGGGTTTGTGAACAAATGCGTGAGCAAATTGTCGGTCGAACAGTTTAAGAACATTTCTCAACGAGCTATTGCAAGGAATTTAGGGGTTTCACCATCTACGGTCCGTAATATCATCAAAAGGTTCAGAGAATCTGGAGAAATCACTGCACGTAAGAGGATAAGCCCGTGACCTTCGATCCCTCAGGCAGTACTGCATCAAAAAGCGACATCAGTATGTAAAGGATATCACTACATGGGCTCAGGAACACTTCAGAAAGCCACTGTTAGTAACTACAGTTTGTCGCTACATCTGTAAGTGCAAGTTAAAACTCTACTATGCAAAGCCAAAGCCATTTATCAACAACACCCAAAACGCCGCCGACTGAAGGAATGATGCAAAGTGTAAAAGTGTTCTGTGGTCTGACGAGTCCACTTTTCAAATTGTTTTTGAAAACTGTGGATGTCGTGTCCTCCGGAACAAAGAGGAAAACAACCAACAGATTGTTTTGGGCACAAAGTTCAAAAGCCAGCATCTGTGATGGTATGGGGGTGTATTAATGCCCAATACATGGGTAACTTACACATCTGTGAAGGCACCATTAATGCTGAAAGGTACATACAGGTTTTGGAGCAACATATGTTGCCATCCAAGCAACATTATCATGGACGCCCCTGCTTATTTCAGCAAAACAATTCCAAGCCACGTGTTACAACAACATGGCTTCATAGTAAAAGAGTGCGGGTACTAGACTGGCCTGCCTGTAGTCCAGACCTGTCTCCCATTGAAAATGTGTGGCGCATTCTGAAGCGTAAAATATGACAACGGTTGAACAACTTAAGCTGTACATCAAGCAAGAATGGGAAAAAGTTCCACCTGAAAAGCTTCAAAAATTGTTCTCCTCAGTTCCCAAACGTTTACTGAGTGTTGTTAAAAAGAAAGGCCATGTAACACAGTGGTAAAAATTCCTGTGCTAACTTTTTTGCAACGTGTTGCTGTCATTAAATTCTAAGTTCCTGATTATTTGCAAAAAAAAAATTTAGTTTCTCAGTTCAAACATTAAATATTTTGTCTTTGCAGTCTATTCAATTGAATATAAGTTGAAAAGGATTTGCAATCATTGTATTCTGTTTTTATTTACGATTTACACAACATGCCAACTTCACTGGTTTTGGGTTTTGTATTTATATGCGGAATAAAGGCGTTCAACATATGGTTTGGATTGTTTCTTTACATAACCAAACACTTAAAGCCTCATATATTTTATGTGCGTGAACTTTCCTGCAAAGTTTAACTGCTCAAATAGTCCAAGCAGACGGAGGGGTAAATTTACCAGTGAAGTGTCTCTGTCACCTACACCTCTCTAACACGTGCTGCATTAAAAAAAAAACTATTTTTGTTAAATTTCACACTTTTGGCTTGCGTTTTGCTGCAAGTCAAACTTGGCTGCTGCTTCTGCACAGGAGGCCTGCGAGAGAGCGCGGTCAAAAGTGACGATGTCGAGCGAGAAAGGCAAAGAGGTGGTTGCCACGGCGTCTGCAGTATCCTGTAGCTCGGTTGGGCGATGTGTGTTTAGTTAATTAGCCCGTGAGCAGAGGAGACGATGTTGCCTCCATCAGGGGTCCTGTCAATAACGCTCCTACATCCCCGTCCTCACGCCGACTCCTCCTCTTTCTCTCAGCTCTTGATGTGACCTGAAAGTGTAACTGCACTTGTGACTTTCCAAAATACCAGAACAAGTAGCTAATAGTTTCAATTAAAAAATAATACATTGTTACAATAATGTGGTATATTACATTAGGATGCTTATAGCAAGTATGAAACAATTGATATGGGAGCTCAAAAGTTCTACATACAGGTCTTCAAAAAAAAACTTTCCCATAGGAAATAATAGAATTAAAGGCCTGCTGAAATGACATTTTTTTATTTAAACGGGGATAGCAGATCCATTCTATGTACGGCTGAAACGATGCGTCGAAGTAGTCGACGTCATCGGTTACGTAAATACGTCGACGCCGTTTTTGTGCGTCGACGCGTCGCATATTTACGTCACACTACCGTCATGGCGGAGCGCAAAGCAGACTGTGTGAGCGAGGGTAAAAACGCACGCCAAAAGTCGTCAAAAGTGTGGGATTATTTCAATACACAGCCTAATAATGTTGTTGTATGCACACTGTGTCGAGCGGAAATGGCCTATCATAGCAGCACAACGGCTATGAACGAACATTTGAAAAGAAAACCATCAACCATCAACTAGTCAATTGTCCGCGTTAGCATACGTTGTCATCATTACACAAAAACATGAATGTGTCATTTGTATCTGCTAGGGGTGTAACGGTATGTGTTTTGTATTGAACCGTTTCGGTACGGGGCTTTCGGTTCGGTACGGGGGTGTACCGAACGAGTTTCTAAGCTAAAGCTAACTTTAGCTGCTAAAGTCTTAACAAGTTGCTTTGCTCCTCTGCCTCTGTCTCAGCACGCAGCATTGTCCCACCCATACAACCATCTGATTGGTACACACGCAGCATTGTCCCACCCACACAACCATCTGATTGGTACACACGAAGCATTATCAGCCAATCAGCAGTGCGTATTCATAGCGCATGTAGTCAGCGCTTCAGCGTGGAGCAGATAGGTGTTTAGCAGGTGAGCATCAGGCAGCGGACTCTCCCCAAATGATAATAAACACCTCCCAGTCAACTACTAGTAACATCACTATGAGCCCGTTGACCTACTAGAAACTTAAACTGCAGCTCAGCTCGCTCGCAGTTCTGGTTTGAGGTGAAGGCTAATTACCTCTCAGTTCCAGCCACATCGACCCCTTCTGAGCGCCTATTTTCAGCTGCTGGGAATATTGTAAACAAGAAAAGAAGCAAAGCAAGTAGACATGCTAACCTTTCTTCATTACAACTGTTAGTCACTCACTGGAATGAGTAGAATTGGTTATTGTGTACTGTGTTGGACTGGATGTTTGTTTTGCACATTTTAAAAGCAATACTTAATGTTTACAGTGCTCCAGAATATTTAGATTGGCACTTTTTTGTATTGGATGTTTATCTTTATTTTTTGCACATTTTAGCAAATAAGCAATACTTTCACTTTTGTTGAAATGTTTACACTGTTGTTACAGAATATTTCGTTTTGCACTTTTTTGTATTGGATGTTTATCTTTATTTTTGCACATTTTAAAGCAAAATAAGCAATACTTTTACTTTTGAAATGCTTATACTATTGCAGAATATTAAGATTTGCCCTAGATGTTTACTTTTATATTTGCACATTAAAAAGCAAATAAGCTACTTTTAATTTTGTTAAATGTTAAAAGTTTTAAATGTTTACATTGTTACAGAATATTTTGTCATGTTGTTGTCAATGTTGACTGAGTGGCCATACTTTTTTTTTTTGTAAATAAAAGCCATGCCTTTTGAAAAAACTGGCTTACTTTTATTTTTTCATCTTCATTTTAAATAAAATAAAATAAAAAATAATCGGTAAAAGGAAAAATAATCTATATATTAATCGAAAAAATAATCTATAGATTAACCGATTAATCGAAAAAATAATCTATAGATGAATCGATAGAAAAATGATCGTTAGCTGCAGCCTTAATTCTATGTGTCATACTTGATCATTTTGCTGAAAGGATTTAGTAGAGAACATCGACGATAAAGTTCGCAACTTTTGGTCGCTGATAAAAAAAAGCCTTGCCTGTACGGGAAGTAGCGTGACGTCGCAGGTTGAAAGGCTCCTCACATTTCCCCATTGTTTACACCAGCAGCGAGAGCGATTCGGACCGAGAAAGCGACGATGACCCCATTAATTTGAGCCAGGATGAAAGATTCGTGGATGAGGTACGTGAGAGTGAAGGACTAGAGTGCAGTGCAGGACGTATCTTTTTTCGCTCTGACCGTAACTTAGGTACAAGGGCTCATTGGATTCCACACTTTCTCCTTTTTCCATTGTGGATCACGGATTTGTATTTTAAACCACCTCAGATACTATATCCTCTTGAAAATGAGAGTCGAGAACGCGAAATGGACATTCACAGTGACTTTTATCTCCACGACAATACATCGGCGAAGCACTTTAGCTACGGAGCTAACGTGATAGCATCGGGCTTAACTGCAGATAGAAACAAAAGAAATAAACCCCTGACTGGAAGGATAGACAGAAAATCAACAATACTATTAAACCATGGACCTGTAACCACACGGTTAATGCTTTCCAGCCTAGCGAAGCTTAACAATGCTGTTGCTAACGACGCCATTGAAGCTAACTTAGCTACGGGACCTCACAGAGCTATGCTAAAAACATTAGCTATCCACCTACGCCAGCCAGCCCTCATCTGCTCATCAACACCCGTGCTCACCTGCGTTCCAGCTCACGAAGGACTTCACCCGATCATAGATGCGGTCGGCGGCTAGCGTCGGATAGCGCGTCTGCTATCCATCTCAAAGTCCTCCTGGTTGTGTTGCTGCAGCCAGCCGCTAATACCACCTACAGCTTTCTTCTTTGCAGTCTTCATTGTTCATTAAACAAATTGCAAAAGATTCACCAACACAGATGTCCAGAATACTGTGGAATTTTGCGATGAAAACAGAGCTTTTTGTATTGGATACAATACTTCCGTTTCAATGATTGACGTCACACGCATGTGTCATCATACATAGACGTTTTCAACCGGAAGTTTCGCGGGAAATTTAAAATTGCACTTTATAAGTTAACCCGGCCGTATTGGCATGTGTTGCAATGTTAAGATTTCATCATTGATATATAAACTATCAGACTGCGTGGTCGGTAGTAGTGGCTTTCAGTAGGCCTTTAATCTTTCCCAGGGTCAAACTGTCACCGTCATGAAACATTTTTTGTAAATACATTCACAACTTTACCATGTAACGTGTGATCTATATGTTCAGCAAGAACTGCTAACTTCCGATAAAAAGATCCCCTTGATCAAGAACTCAGTTGGTGTTCTGGGTGCATCTGTTAAAACCAGCCTCAGAAACCTTGATCAGTCAATGTATTTGAAGGGTCACTGTCGTCAACTGACCAAAAACAGGTTTTATCACCTTAGAAATAATTTTAAAGTGAGAAGAAATTTGTTGTCAAAATCGGATCTCGAAATGATCATTCACACGTTCATCTCATCTCGTATTGACTATTGCAATGTTGTTTTCACTTGTTTCAACAAGTCACCTCTAAAGAGACTACAGACTGTACAGAATGCAGCAGCCAGACTTTCGCCCGGTCTTCATTGGCTTCCAGTTAAATTCCGCATTGAGTTTAAGATTTTAGTCCTAACTTTCCGTACGTTGCATAGTGGGGCCCCTCAGTACATCACTGATTTGTTGTGCCCCTACACTTTGGGGCGCAGCCTTCGGTCTTCAGGCCAGGGTCTCTTAAAAATTCTGAAAACTCATTTTAAAACCCCTGTAGACCTGGCATTCCAGGCTGTAGCCCCCAGACTCTGGAATAACTTGCACCTGTCCCTCCGTGAGCTTGACTGTTGACTCTTTTAATAAACATTTGAAGACTTTGCTTTTCAGTGAAGCTTTTAGTTAAGAAACCTTTTAACTGTCTTTTTTAATCCACTTTTTATCCATTTTATAATGTTGCCCCTATTGTTTTAATGTAATAGTTGTTTAATACACCTATGTTTTGTACAGCGCTTTGTGATTTCTATCTGTAAAAAGCGCTTAATAAATAAGATTTACTTACTTACTTAGAGCGACATAGAAATCAATGCTCTCCTCACACAACTCACTGTTCTGGTCCACTAGTTTTATTTGAGCTCAGCAAATGGACGTCACCTCCCCTTTTTTGCTTCTTTTCAGGATGCTTCCATCGCACATCGTTCTCCACGTCATGAGGGAGAAGCATCCGGAGAAATTTAACAGCAGGTATGTTTGCTTCCTTTTACACTGCACACCAAAAAACACTCTTTTCTTCCACGTTCACTCAACCACCGTGCTGATGTCTGATTTAATTTTCCACAGAACAGGAAAGGGTCTTTGTAGTTGTTGGCACGCAGTAAAATTGCCCAAAATGTCTTGCTGAAAAGATGGATGGATGACTGAGAACAACTTTCTGTAGTTGGTGTTAATGTTGCAACAAAGCTGAACTACATTTTTCTCTTTGTGTTCTAAGGCACAGGTGTCAAACTCAAAGCCCGGGGGCCAGATCTGGCCCGCCACACCCTTTTATGTGGCCCGCCACGCCATTTTATTAGGGGTGTGAATCTTTGGGCACCTAATGATTTGATCCGATTCCGATTTCTGGAGTGACTATTTAATTCAGAATCAATTCTTGACTCAAAATGATTTTTGCAATGTAATATCTGGTATAATGCTTATAATAAAAATGTTTCGAAACTGGTTACAGGTTACAAAAACTCCTTTCGGTTGCATGGAAATGGCCTAAAAACATTTTTTTTATTGATTCTTGTAAAAAAAACAACTAAATTTTAACAGTTTATGAAGTGAATGAACCGATTTAAAATTAGGATGAACAAGAATCGCGACATGGATGTAAATAGATTTTTTTGTGCACCCCTACATTTTATGTGACCCGCCACATCACTTAACATTGCCAACCACTCATTTTATGTGGCCCATTACTTCATTTAAAGTGGCCCCGCCATACCATTTTATGTGTTCCGCCATAGTCATTTTACCTGGCCCGCAACGTCATTTATTGTGGCCAGCCATATAATTTTATGTTGTCTGCCAATTATTCTAATTGGCCCCCCACACCTTTTTAATGTGTTCCGCAATGTCATTTAACCTAGCCTTCCACATAATTTGATGTTGTCTGCCACATTATTCTAAGTGGCCAGCCACACCATGTTATGTGTTCCACCATGTCATTTCACCTGACCTGGCCACGTAATCTATAATGTCACGCCATGTAATTTATGGTGGTCCGCCACATCATTTTATGTTGCCTGCCACATTATTTTAAATGGTTCACCACACCATTTGATGTGTTCCGCCATGTGATTTTATCTGGTTTGCCACACCAATTTTTTGTGGCCCGCCACACTATTTATCATTTGCCATTTTATGTTGTCTGCCACATTATTCTAAGTGGCCCGCCACAACATTTTATGTGTTTTGCCATGTAATTTTATCTGGCTCACATGTACAAACCCCGTTTCCATATAAGTTGGGAAATTGTGTTAGATGTAAATATAAACGGAATACAATGATTTGCAAATCATTTTCAACCCATATTCAATTGAATGCACTACAAAGACAAGATATTTGATGTTCAAACTCATAAACTTTTTTTTTTTTTTGCAAGTAATAATTAACTTAGAATTTCATGGCTGCAACATGTGCCTAAGTAACTTGGGAAAGGGGAATGTTCACCACTGTGTTACATGGCCTTTCCTTTTAACAACACTCAGTAAATGTTTGGGAACTGAAGAGACACATTTTTGAAGCTTCTCAGGTGGAATTCTTTCCCATTCTTGCTTGATGTACAGCTTAAGTTGTTCAACAGTCCGGGGGTCTCCGTTGTGGTATTTTAGGCTTCATAATGCGCCACACATTTTCAATGGGAGACAGGTCTGGACTACAGGCAGGCCAGTCTAGTACCCGCAGGTCTTTTACTATGAAACCACGTTGATGTAACACGTGCTTGGCGTTGTCTTGCTGAAATAAGCAGGGGCGTCTATGGTAACTTGCTTGGATGGCAACATATGTTGCTCCGAAACCTGTATGTACCTTTCAGCATTAGTGGCGCCTTCACAGATGTGTAAGTTACCTAAGTCTTGGGCACTAATACACCCCCATACCATAACAGATGCTGGCTTTTCAACTTTGGCGCCTATAACAATCCGGATGGTTCGTTTCCCTCTTTGGTCCGGAGGACACGACGTCCACAGTTTCCAAAAACAATTTGAAATGTGGACTCGTCAGACCCACAGAACACTTTTCCACTTTGTATCAGTCCATCTTAGATGAGCTCAGGCCCAGCGAAGCCGACGGCGTTTCAGGGTGTTGTTGATAACGGTTTTCGCCTTGCGTAGGAGAGTTTTAACTTGCACTTACAGATGTAGCGACCAACTGTAGTTACTGACAGTGGGTTTCTGAAGTGTTCTCTGAGCCCCATGTGGTGATATCCTTTACACACTGCTGTCGCTTGTTGATGCAGTACAGCCTGAGGGATAGAAGGTCACGGGCTTAGCTGCTTACGTGCAGTGATTTCTCCAGATTCTCTGAACCCTTTGATGATATTACAGACCGTAGATGGTGAAATCCTTAAATTCCTTGCATTAGCTGGATTAGAAAAGTTTTTCTTAAACTGTTCAACAATTTGCTTACGCATTTGTTGACAAAGTGGTGATCCTCGCCCCATCCTTGTTTGTGAATGACTGAGCATTTCATGGAATCTACTTTTATACCCAATCATGGCACCCACCTGTTCCCAATTTGCCTGTTCACCTGTGGGATGTTCCAAATAAGTGTTTGATGAGCATTCCTCAACTTTATCAGTATTTATTGCCACCTTTCCCAACTTCTTTGTCACGCGTTGCTGGCATCAAATTCTAAAGTTAATGATTATTTTCACAAAAAAAAATGTTTATCAGTTTGAACATCACATTACCTGTCTTTGTAGCATATTCAACTGAATATGGGTTGAAAATGATTTGCAAATCATTGTATTCCGTTTATATTTACATCTAACACAATTTCCCAAATCATATGGAAACGGGGTTTGTAATTTATGTTGGCCCGCCATGTCATTTTATTTTGCTTGCCACATTATTCTATGTTGCCCGCCGCATCATTTACGTGGCCTTCATGCCATTTTGTGTTCCGCCATGTTATTTCATGTGCGCCACATCATGAAACATCACCCACCACATCTTTTTATCTGGCCCGCCACATTTTTTTTTATTTTACCAGGCTATCATACATTAATAGTCATATATTGACTATTTCAGGTGGCCCTCTGAGCCATAATTGCGACGTGGCCCTCAATAAAAATGAGTTTGACGCCCCTGTTCCAAGGTTCTTAAAAAGCCCCGTCTAATTAAGCCGGCGGATTGTGCGGTTTGTGTGTGTGCGGCGACAGACTGTTTAGCGTGCCCCTGATGACGAATGGACGTGCCTCGTGCATAGCTGCAGTAGATGTCTTTCACCTTTCGCAGATGAACAAATGTGGCATCTCCAGTATGTTTCCATCAATATTTAACGTCTCCCGATACGTCTCCACTAGCGCAAGGGAGTAATTGCGGCCCTAATTGAATTCGCTTGGCTAGTTCGACATAGCGGATCAGTCAGGGTGATGACACGCCGCCTCCTAATAATCCCATTTTGTACTCGTTAGCATATGCTAGGCTGCGGCTGGTGCAACATTTATCCAGCCGGCCTCTCGGATGGTGCAAGGAGGAAAGGTGGCGACGGCCATCATTCCTCCAGAACTGTAACCACCACATTTTTCTGCACTTTATTTGCCCGTCAACCTCCAGTCAATACATCCATGTTGTCTCACACCATTTTAGGCTTTTGTGAAAAATGATTGAGGTATTTTAAGAAAATTATTCTGTCTGTTATTTGAATCTGTTTAATAATTCAGGAGGGGGAATGGGTTTAGGATCTCTCTATTACACACTATCCTTTGCCACTTCAATAATGCATGATAATAGTTTCACAAGGTAGCTGAGGTTTTTGTTGGATTTGTCCACGGGGGCTCGTGACCACTGCAAGTAAAAGATACTCATCGTTAGGTTAAAGCTGCAGGCGCCCACGCAGGAAGTGGACATGGACAAAAGCGCAAAATGCATTTTCTTTCCCCATTTTATTATAACAAAACTTGAAATATGCATGCATTTGTTGACTTTTTCAGAATTATTTTTTTGTTTAATTGTTATAACATACAGAGTATATAAAAAATAGGATTGTCCCAATACAACTTTTTTTTTACTTCCGAAACAATACAAATATTGGGACCTTGAGTATTGGCCGATACTGATATTGACCCAATACAATATCAGCAGGAATCATATAAACTTTTATTTTGTTGTGTGTAATGTTGGAAAAGTTTAGTCACTGCTGGACTCTAGAAAGAGGTTCCGCAGCCTCTGAAGCAGAACCTCCAGGTTCTGTAACAGCTTCTTCCCTCAGGCCGTAAGACTCTTGAACGCATCATAATAATCCCCTCAATTCCCCCCAAAAAAGAATTAACTCGCTGGATTATAAAGACAATATAACATATATCCATAAACCTGGATGCATATGCAAAAGTGCAATATATTTATCTGTACAGTAATCTATTTATTTATATCTGCACCTTATTGCTTTTTTATCCTGCACTACCATGAGCTAATGCAACGAAATTTCGTTCTTATCTGTACTGTAAAGTTCAAATTTGAATGACAATAAAAAGGAAGTCTAAATCTAAGTCTAAAAGGTTTGATCAAGTAAAATGTATCAAACAGAGAACAATGGTAGGTATGAAAAACACTAATCTATTTATCATTAACCAACTGAAATGGACTTAGGCTTTCTTTAAGTTGAAGTAGAGGGGTACTTGTTTTTAAGCGAAACCTAATGGTGACAATAATTCATTAAGTTAAAAGAGAACTGCATTTTGGGGGAATTTTGCCTATCATTCACAATCCTTATGTAAGACAAGAATCAATTGTTTTTTTGCATTCTAATTCATAAAATATGGCAAGTACGAGGTGGCTAACAATGCAGCTAATGGGAGTACACTATTCCGGCCATAAGGCTCTTTAAGAAAAAACACACCCAAAAACCGCCAACCAACAATACTCGATTTACATTTCGTGATCTGAATATTAACCAAGTATTAGCGAAATTGTTATTATAAGCGCTAAGGCTGAGGAACTACTTTCTCTATGCCGTGATCACGGTTAGCTAACTAGCTTATACTGCTATATTGAGCGGGTGAGCTGCTGTGTTGACTCTGAATTGGTGAAAGTTGATTGTAGATTGTAAACCATGCCTCTCACCTGGATTGTAGAAGGTTGTGAACATAAACCGGAAGTTGGTCAACTTTGACAGCCAACTTAGACCCGGATAGGGCGAGAAAGACACATAAAGATGCTTGTTTGCACCCACATTTTCTGTACCGACCTGCGTAAGAATTCTGATTAATTCTTCAACCAAACGGCAAAATATGAACATAGCAGACGTTGTAAAGTAAGTGATTGTTTTATTATGTTCATAGTTTGTATCTTGTTCCCAAAGTAGTCTTTTTTGTCTCTCATGGAGTCTGCCATGAGTAATATTGTTGTTTTTGTTGAAGGTAATAGCAAAGGTTGTGATGCGTCTGTAAAATGAATACGCCGCTTTATGCTTAAAATGAGCAAAATGTGTAAATATTACATGTTATTATGAATGTGCCTGGTACTACATTACATATGTACTTACGTATATAAAACGTGGATGGAGGTGTTTTACTTGACGTTAGGACTCCTATTAGCTCCATTGTTAGCTGACATTTATTTACAAGTTAAAATGCATTAAAAAAAAATCTTGTGTGTGCTTGTTTCACTCAAGGATTGTAAATGATAGGCAGAATAAATTAAAAAAAGCAGTTTCCCTTTCAGCTTCAGTAAGTTGAAAGATATGGAAACATTAATTACTGGATATTTTATATTACGCTTCTGCCTTGCATACTCTGTCTGTGTAAGTAATAATCAACTAGGGATGATACTCAAAACCGATTTTCCCGGTTGTTCGATAAGAAAAGAACCGAGTCCTCGGACTCAAATCCCTTTTTGAGAACCGGTACCTGTTATCGAGACCACTATAGTAAAGAAAAAGAGTTGGTTCTTTATTAGAATCCCTGGGAACGAATCCCGTCCCGACAAGAAATGCCCCGAGGGACATCACAAGAAATGACGTCACGTAGCTCAGTCATTAGGCGCAGATAGGGAAAGCAGGAAAAACAATGGACGGGAAAAAGCGCTCCAAGGTGTAATAAAGTTCAAAACAAAAGGTACAATCCAATGAATAACTTTACTGAGGGATTTCAGCAGGGTACAAACACATGACGAACACCAACCGGAAACATAGCAACTAGGCTAGCAACGCACCTCCTTTACGGCAGCTGTCGCAACGTCCTTAAAGCAACCGCAGCACATACATATATATACAACATATATGACATGACATCTCCCTTTTTTAACTTTTGTTTTTCTTTCCTTGTAAACAAAACAAAATTACACTGTATATGTGTTGTCTGTCTAATTATAAATAATGCAGACGAGGCGTGTCGGCTGAGTTCTTGACGTTTACTCACAGCGTGCTCATAACCTCATTCTTAGATGCCGGGTGGCGACATGCAACAACACTTTTCGGGGCTACCGCGCATGCTTGTCACTCCCGTTGCATGCTGGGTAGTGTAGTTGTTATATTCCCTAGCTCATAACATCACATCTTTCCCCCTATAAAGAAATAATGTTAACTCAATAAAGTGTATTTCTTTTTTTAGCTTTAACTTTTCATTTTTTAGCATTGTAACCACATTTGCAAACAACTTTTCTCTTCATAGAATTTTCTTCCAATAAAGAAATAAAGTGCAAAAATGTCAAAGCATCATAACAAACAGTTATGTCAAATAGCAGCAGAAGTGCACTTTTTGGAGAGCTGTATTATTTTCAGTTTTGTGCCCAAGGGACTGATCTAATTTAACACTATATTATTATGTATACACCTATAGTGATCACAGAGACAGGTTGTCTCCAAATGTTAAGATTTAAATTTGTATGAACAGGAAACTCACAACACACTATTTTTGGAATTAGACCAGAATGCTCCATCGTCAATACAAATACAAAAGAACAAACAAGTAACTAATGCGTAGGGGAAAAAAAGTGCAAATAGCGAAAAATAATAAATTCAGTTATTTACATGGAATTTGAGTTTGCAAAATTGAGCATGAACTTACTTGAGCACAAGTTAATTAAGGACTAAAGGCCAAATAAGAAATATTGGTGTATTCTGCTGACAGTAATCTGCTTGTCCCATAAGTGTCACTTCTATACATTGACCTTAAAGACACTGAATATTTCATCATTTTTAATTGGCTAACATCTCCCAGTAATTATAAGCGGAGGAGATTTTGTTGATGGAATGTAAAAAAGGCACAAGACTAACCCCCACCTCCCCACCCTCCCTCACTGCCTTCCTTTGCTCGTCGCGTCCTATCCATCTTCTGTATTTGCACCTTGGGGTGATTACCAGGACCAAGGTGTGAAGATTTGACACTCTGCAGATAGATTCATTTACTGACACTGCCGGACCTGGAGGTGATAATGAGGTCGAGGATTAAAAGCAGACAATCAGTCGGCCCGTGACGAAGGCCCTCGTCTTCCCCCCCCTTCAACACCAGAAATCCTCTGCTATGCTTTCTTTAAAACACATTCCCCCATGCAGCATTTTTTGCTGATCTCTCATGTAATTACGCACTAATCTGTGACTCCGAGGGGGAAAAGGAAGGATGGCAGAAGAATAAAGAAATAGGCAGGTTTGTAAAGTTTGAACCCTCAGGCTTTTTTACCGTGCCGTTATTAATGAATTAAGTTCTACCGCTGCTTCACTTTTGTGCCACTGTTTGTCGTTCTTGGTAAGTTTCAACTGGAATTTTCAACTAAATATCCTATTTTTACAGTTGTACACATCAAAAGAGAGTTTGACCCAAATTCCTAAATTCTGTAGAAGTGTTAAGTTTGTATTTGTATTTTTTAATTAGAGGTGAAACGATCCAATATTCGATCCATCCGATATTAGCCTAAAAACTAGTATAGGATTACATGAGTTTACATATGAAATGCCCGATGTCAGCGTTACGATACAAACGGTCCTGCAGCGTGTTGCACAAAGCTGGACATCTAAATGTCCTCCAATAACACACAAGGTTGTTTTTTTTCTTGTATTTTAGTCAAGTCATTTACAAAAGGTAAACATGCTTGGCTATAGGCTACTCGGAGCAAGCAGCTACACTACTGCTAAGCACACAATAGCACACAAGCTAGACATAAGTAATAAGTGTCCATATGTAACACGTTTGCATTCTAAATCAGAACATTTGTCAATATAAACAAGTATCAAATAACATACACAAATTCTCCAAGGCAGAAGTGTATTAAAAGGTATCCAGTAAAAAATGGGCCCACATTATTCAACTTACTGCGTCAAGACTAGGGATGTTTGATAAGAAATTATCGAGTTCGAGCCTATTATCGAATCCTCTTATCGAACCGATACCTTATCGGTTCTCTTATCGAGTCCAGATAGGTTGTTGTATATGGAAAAAAACACACAATATTTGGTTTAACAAATCACTTCACATTCTCTACTGCTCGCTACTATAGTATTACCATATCTGAGTTATTGTGCAGAAATAACTACAAATATGCGCTACATTCGTTAACCGTGTTACAAAAAAGATCAATTAGACTGATACATATTGATGGATATAGAGAACATACAAACACTTTATTTATTGAGTCAAAAATATTAAAGTTCGATGATTTGGTAAAATTGCAAACAGCTAAAATGATGTGGAATTAAATGATGGAATGGATTAAGTAAAGAAGTTAAACCATACTTCCCAACCCTCCCGTTTTTAGCGGGAGACTCCCGGTATTCAGCGCCTCTCCCGATAACCTCCCGGCAGAAATTTTCTCCCGACAAACTCCCGGTATTCAGCCGGAGCTGGAGGCCACGCCCCCTCCAGCTCAATGCAGACCTGAGTGGGGACAGCCTGTTCTCACGTCCGCTTTCCCACAATATAAACAGCTTTCCTGCCCAATGACGTCATAACATCTACGGCTTTTAGAGAGTAGAGTGCACAACTGCGCACACATCAAGGAGAAGAAGCAGAAGAACGATGAAGTTACAGACATGGCGACGCCGTCGACGAGCAAGATGAAGAAATACGCTTGCAAGTTCCAAAACGAATGGAAACAAGAATTTCAGTTCATCCAGGACAGTTCGAAGGGGAAGGGGTATGTAATTATGTTGCCTGTACATTTTGTAAAACAGACTTCTCCATTGAACACGGTGGCCGAGTCATGAACGGAGAAGAAGTTAAACAGGACAATACTGCCATCTACTGGATAGCCCCCAGAACACTGAAATTCAAGTATTTATTTTATTTATATGTATAATAAAATAAATATATATACATATATATATATAGCTAGAATTCACTGAAAGTCAAGTATTTTCATACATATATATATATATATATATATATATATATATATATATATATATATATATATATATATATATATATATACATATATATATATATATATATATATATATATATATATATATATATATATATATATATATATATATATATCAATCATCATCATCATCATCGGCATCGCAGTCTCGGAAGACCATTGATTTCCTGTGCCTCGGAGTCAGGTCTTGTCACAGCGTCTCCTGTGGCTGTGTAGGCCAATTCGTGAGAGACATTCCCGGCCGCAGATGTCACATATCCAGACCGGTCCCATAGATGTTGCCGGTGTCACAGAGCCCTGTTTCTTTCTCTTTGCCCTCTTAGCCTCATGGTGTTGGGCCAGGGTGGTTTCTGACTTGAGCAGCCCGCTGCGGAGTGCCTGCTGCCAATGACGGCGGTCCTGGGCTGCATCTTCCCAGCTGTTGGGGCTGATGTCAAAAGACTTGAGGTCCTGTTTGCAGACGTCCTCGTAACGCAGCTGGGGACGGCCTATCTGCCTCTTGCCAGTTGTGAGTTCAGCATAGAGGATGTCCTTTGGGATTCGCCCATCGTCCATCCGCCGGACATGGCCCAGCCAGCGGAGACGTCGCTGCCTCAGTAGGGAGCACATGCTGGGAAGCTGTGCTCTTTCTAGGACTGATTGGTTTGTGATCCTGTCCCTCCAGGTGATGCCCAGTAGACGCCTAAGGCAGCGAAGATGGAAGATGTTTAGCCGCCGCTCTTGGTGGGAGTATAGGGTCCAGGTTTCACTACCGTACAGTAGAGTGCTGGTGACACAGGCTCTGTACACTTGCACCTTAGTGTGGATAGTGAGCTTGCGGTTTTCCCATACTCTCGCTGTAAGCTTCCCAAAAGTTGAGGCAGCTTTTCCGATGCGGCCACTGAGTTCGGCATCGAGTGACAGGTTGTCGGTGATGGTGGAACCGAGGTAGGTGAAGGTGTTTACGACTTCCAGGGTGTGGATGGTGTCTCGTAAGCCTTCCCAGTACTGCTGGGCAGAGCTGCACTGGGGTAGTTGGTGGAGGGATTCCTCTAAGGCACGGTTGAAGGAAGCAGTTTTAGTTGGATCGGCTGCTTTGCTGCAATCCACACGGGGGGGGGGGGGGGGGGGGGGGGGGGGGGGGGGGGGGGGTCCTTTAGGTTTGGCTCTGTAGATAATTTTTGTCTGCAGTTTGACTTTACAGCAGACGAGGGAGTGATCGGTGTCACAGTCTGCACTGTGAAAGGTACAAGTTTGGAGGACACTTCTGAGGTCAGAGCGCCGTGTTATGATCAGGTCCAACTGGTGCCAGTGGCCAGATCTTGGGTGTCTCCAGGAGACTTTGTGGCGGGGTTTGGACTGAAAGTATGAGTTAGTGATGCAGAGATTATGAAATGTGCAGAACTCAAGGAGACGCTGCCCATTCTCGTTCATTCTACCAATGCCATGGTAACCCAAGCAAGATGGCCAGGAGTTATGATCTGAGCCAACTCTTGCGTTAAAGTCACCAAGCAAGTAGAGCTGATCTTGTTTGGGGATGTTTCTCACAGTCGCCTCAAGCTCATCATAGAATTTGTCCTTTATTTCGTGGGAGGAGCTAAGTGTTGGTGCATACACACTCACCAGGTGGACAGGTCCCATGGTGGTGTTAAGGCAGAGGGTTAAAATTCTCTCTGATCCACCTATAGGTAGTACTATTGCTTCTAGTAGAGTGTTCTTGATTGGAAAGCCAACTCCGCATTCTCTGGTTTCACCCGGAGGCTTCCCCTGCCAGAAGAAGGTATAATTTCTTTCTCTCAGTGAGCCTGATGAGAGGAGTCGGGTTTCCTGAAGGGTAGAGATGTCTGTTCGTCGCTTCAGGAGTTTGTTGTTAATGACTGCAGTCTTGCGCTTAAATCGAGCAGGTTGTCAGTTAGTCCGGGGGTCATGGTTCTGACGTTCCAGCATCCCAGACGTAGTGCTGGAGTCTTTGTTTTATTTGTTTTGCTTGGTGCAAGGTTTACAGCCCACTTGTCAGGAAGAGTCCCTTAGCTTCATGCACCCAATGAAGCAGGCAGGCTGTGGCGGAACAGCACCTAATTGGCTGGGGGCTGCCCAGCTTGAGGCGGGCGGTAGCTGTCCAGTAAAATGAAACATCTCTCCCACCGATGGAGGTAGCCCCTGGCGCCCATCCCTACGCCAAACGAGAAAGGGCTTATAACCGGTAACTGCTGACCTCCCGTGTTGTGCCTTCACTGCACAGTGAAGCTGGAGTTTTCTCTCCAGGGCACAAGAGGCCTGGGCAAGGTGTATGGAGATCCTGTGTTGCCCAAGCAACATGGCCCCCCTCTCTGCCTTGCTGACGTTGTCCAAAGGAATGGAAAACCAATACATTTGGCGTCAGTTCGGCTGTAGGACATGCCAGAACAGTGCTTCACACACTGAACCACCTAACGGAGTCCAGGCCGGGTTTTCTGTTGGGGTTTGCTCCCTTAGCCTTTTCCATTCCAGATGATACCCACAAGGCAGTGGAAGGGGGTTGGGGGGGGTTCTATTTAACCCATAGATGGGGCAGTGGTTGGCGGACGCCAGGGCGTGTCCACACACCGGTGGGCCTGCACGCCTCGCCTCTGGGGCCCACTGCTGCTCCGAGATCCCCTACAGTTTAGCCTGCGTCCGCAAAGACGCAGTTACCGTGCGTGGCCACGAGGAGGCACCACAGGAGTCTTGGTGGTGGAGAGGCTTTGTACCAGCAGGAGGAGGCTTACGCACTCGGCTCCTCTTTTCACCCACCCAGGGACTAGCTGGCGGCGATAGCTGTAAGCAGAGAGTAGCAAGCAGGGGCAGCATGCAGCATGCACTAACTACAAGCACTACTGCCACAAATCTAACGCACTGACGCATCACACGCACCCTGTGCGCGAGCACTCACACACACACACACACACATATATATATATATATATATATATATATATATATATATGAAATACTTGAGTTGGTGAATTCTAGCTGTAAATATACTCCCCTATTAACCACGCCCTTAACCACGCCCCCACCCCGACCGCGCCCCCCCCACCTGATACTGTACTGATATGATCCAGTTTAAGAGGTTGTTCAAATGAATAGTGCTTACAAAGTACAAAGAAGAAGAATTATGAGAAATACTTTCAACCTTATTGAAAATAAGATATTCTTCATCTCAGTATATTAATAATGACTGAATTAATTAATTACATATTACAAAACTGTTGTATATACTAATTCACAGATATTTTATTATAAAAAGGTCAGTACATGATGTATATATTTGTAAACGCTATGAAGTGGGAAAGGGGTAGGATTAAATAAGCTTTACTTCTTCCTACTCCTGTAAAGTGAAATTATATTAAACTGTGATGTATTATACTGTAAGTGTGTTCATGTTCCAAATAAACTAAAGAAATAAAGAAAGCACTAGTTTATTAGACTGCGATGATGTGGTGACTTGTCCATGGTGTACCCCGCCTTCCGCCCGATTGTAGCTGAGATAGGCTCCAGCGCCCCCGCGACCTCGAAGGGAATAAGCGGTAGAAAATGGATGGATGGATGGATAGTTTATTAGACAGACTTGCAAACTTTGTCGTGGTGTAGGCTACAAGATAACGTTAACGTTATCAGACACATACAAAAAGGCTCATGTTAACGTTACCGTTAGCCGCTGACTATGCTTAGGTAACGTTAGTCTGGCTAACATTACTGCAGTCCTGGTTGACATAAGAGGTAACGTTACTACAAGTGAGCAGATATGGAAATTAAACGGCAACAGTTAACGTTAGTTACTCACCGGCGTCACCGCCAATGTAGCTGGGACTTGGGCAGCTGGCAGAAGAAGAGGGGCGTTCTTCGTCGTCTCGACTTTGGACAGCTAGCGCGTCATCTGTGGTCACCGAATCTGTGCCCGCCCTCTCCTTCGTGGAGAGCAGAAAAGAAACGGCAGATCAACTGGTCTAAAAGGGGGGTCTATTTAAAGTCTAGAGTATACAAATTAGTTTTAAGATGGGACTTAAAGGCTTACTGAAACCCACTACTACCGACCACGCAGTCTGATAGTTTATATATCAATGATGAAATCTTAACATTGCAACATATGCCAATACGGCCGGGTTAACTTATAAAGTGCAATTTTAAATTGCCCGCTAAACTTCCGGTTGAAAACGTCTATGTATGATGACGTATGCGCGTGACGTCAATCGTTAAAACGGAAGTATTCGGACACATTGTATCCAATACAAAAAGCTTGGTTTTCATCGCAAAATTCCACAGTATTCTGAACATCTGTGTTGGTGAATCTTTTGCAATTTCTTTAATGAACAATGAAGACTGAAAAGAAGAAAGCTTTAGGTGGGATCGGTGTATTAGCGGCTGGCTGAAGCAACACAACCAGGAGGACTTTGACTTGGATAGCAGACGCGCTATCCGACGCTAGCCGCCGACCGCATCGATGATCGGGTGAAGTCCTTTGTCGCTCCGTCGATCGCTGGAACGCAGGTGAGCACGGGTGTTGATGAGCAGATGAGGGCTGGCTGGCGTAGGTGGATAGCTAATGTTTTTAGCATAGTTCTGTGAGGTCTCGTTGCTAAGTTTGCTTCAATGGCATCGTTAGCAACAGCATTGTTAAGCTTCGCCAGGCTGGAAAGCATTAACCGTGTAGTTACAGGTCCATGGTTTAATAGTATTGTTGATTTTCTGTCTATCCTTCCAGTCAGGGGTTTATTTATTTTGTTTCTATCTGCAGTTAAGCCGGATGCTATCACGTTAGCTCCGTAGCTAAACTGTTTCGCCGATGTATTGTCGTGGAGATAAAAGTCACTGTGAATGTCCATTTCGCGTTCTCGACTCTCATTTTCAAGAGGATATAGTATCCGAGGTGGTTTAAAATACAAACCCCGTTTCCATATGAGTTGGGAAATTGTGTTAGATGTAAATATAAACGGAATACAATGATTTGCAAATCACTTTCAACCCATATTTAGTTGAATATGCTACAAAGACAACATATTTGATGTTCAATCTGATAAAAAAAAATAAAAAAAAAGGTGTGCAAATAATCATTAACTTTAGAATTTGATGCCAGCAACACGTGACAAAGAAGTTGGGAAAGGTGGCAATAAATACTGATAAAGTTGAGGAATGCTCATCAAACACTTATTTGGAACATCCCACAGGTGAACAGGCAAATTGGGAACAGGTGGGTGCCATGATTGGGTATAAAAGTAGATTCCATGAAATGCTCAGTCATTCACAAACAAGGATGGGGCGAGGGTCACCACTTTGTCAACAAATGCGTGAGAAAATTGTTGAACAGTTTAAGAAAAACCTTTCTCAACCAGCTATTGCAAGGAATTTAGGGATTTCACCATCTACTGTCCGTAATATCATCAAAAGGTTCAGAGAATTTGGAGAAATCATTGCATGTAAGCAGCTAAGCCCGTGACCTTCGATCCCTCAGCCTGTACTGCATCAACAAGCGACATCAGTGTGTAAAGGATATCACCACATGGGCTCAGGAACACTTCAGAAACCCACTGTCAGTAACTACAGTTGGTCGCTACATCTGTAAGTGCAAGTTAAAACTCTCCTATGCAAGGCGAAAACCGTTTATCAACAACACCCAGAAACGTCGTCGGCTTCGCTGGGCCTGAGCTCATCTAAGATGGACTGATACAAAGTGGAAAAGTGTTCTGTGGTCTGACGAGTCCACATTTCAAATTGTTTTTGGAAACTGTGGACGTCGTGTCCTCCGTACCAAAGAGGAAAAGAACCATCCGGATTGTTATAGGCGCAAAGTTGAAAAGCCAGCATCTGTGATGGTATGGGGGTGTTTTAGTGCCCAAGACATGGGTAACTTACACATCTGTGAAGGCGCCATTAATGCTAAAAGGTACATACAGGTTTTGGAGCAACATATGTTGCCATCCAAGCAACGTTACCATGGACGCCCCTTACCCAGGACATCGAGGACTGCTTTGAGGCGAAAAAGAAGGCCGGTGCCGTCTTCATAGACCTGACTGCTGCCTATGACACAGTCTGGCACCGCGGCCTCACCTGCAAACTTCTCCGCCTGCTTCCAGACAGGCACATGGTCAAAATGATCATGGCGCTTGTCTGGAACCGCAGCTTTACTCTCACCACCAGTAACGGAGATAAAAGCAGGTTGCGGCGCCTGAAAAATGGCGTCCCCCAGGGATCTGTCCTGGCTCCCCTCCTGTATAACATCTATACATACGACCTGCCTGCCACAGTCTCACGGAGGTTCGCATACGCAGACGATCTCGCGCTGCTGCACTCCGACAGGGACTGGCAGGCCTTGGAGGGAACTCTAAGCCAGGACATGGAGACTTTAGTGGCTTACCTCCATAACTGGAGATTGAAGCTCAGCGAATCCAAGACGGTGACACAAGCTTTCCACCTATACAATTGGGAAGCGGATCGTGAGATCAGGTTCGAGGTGCGGAAGCCGGATGGGGCTTCCCTTACCCTATGCCGGCCTCGTCCTACACCTGAAGACCCTCGTCCTGACCCTAAATACCTTGGGGTCACCCTGGACAGGTCGCTCACTTTCCGTAAACACCTCTTGGCAACACGCAAGAAACTCAACACCCGCGTCTCACTGCTGAGACGGTTGGTCGGGTCCGGTTGGGGTGCCGGGGCAAAAACTCTGCGAACAGCAGCACTTGCCCTGGTCTACTCAACTGCTGAGTACTGCGCACCTGTCTGGGCGCGCAGTGCTCACTCTAAACAACTTGATGTCCCGATCAACGAAGCCTTGCGTGTTATCACTGGATGCCTGCGCCCCACCCCTGTGGAGCTACTGCCCATCTTAGCAGGCATCCAACCCGCTGAGCTTCGTCGCCAAGGTGCTGTAGCAACTCTGGCGGGCCGGGCAAACATGGATGAGAACCACCTGCTCCATGAAAGGCTCACACTCTCCTCAGAGCCAACGCCCCGCCTCCCCTCCAGAGACCCACTGGTACCAGCCGCCCTGAAGCTCCTGCAGCAATGCAGTGACAACAACATCAGGGCGGCTCACTGGGCGAATCACAAATGGAGCACGGACCTGGAGCATACCATCTCCTCCAGACTCCGTGACTTCATACCTGACACCGGCTCAATACCAGGCCTCTCACTACCACGAGTGGCCTGGGTGAGGCTTAACCGCCTCCGAACTGGTGTCGGTCGCTTTCGCTCAAACATGTTCCAGTGGGGCTTAGCACCTAACGCGACGTGTGAGTGTGGCGCGGAGGAGCAGACTGCCGACCACGTGATCCTGCGTTGCCCGATTTATCGTGCTCCTAATGGTTTGCGTGGCCTGGCGGACCTGGATGACTGCTCGGTGACCTGGCTCACTTCTGTGTGTCCTGACATATGAACGGGAGGGCCCCCCGGGCCTGGGGTGGTAAAAGGCATAGACCCTCGGCCTCAGGTCCGGGTGCCGGAAAACAGCTGCCCATACGATGAAGAAGATGGACGCCCCTGCTTATTTCAGCAAGACAATGCCAAGCCACGTGTTACATCAACATGGCTTCATAGTAAAAGAGTGCGGGTACTAGACTGGCCTGCCTGTAGTCCAGACCTGTCTCCCATTGAAAATGTGTGGCGCATTATGAAGCCTAAAATACCACAACTGAGACCCCCGGACTGTTGAACAACTTAAGCTGTACATTAAGCAAGAATGGGAAAGAATTCCACCTGAGAAGCTTAAAAAATGTGTCTCCTCAGTTCCCAAACGTTTACTGAGTGTTGTTTAAAGGAAAGGCCATGTAACGCAGTGGTGAAAATGCCCTTTCCCAACTACTTTGGCCATGAAATTGTAAGTTAATTATTATTTGCAAAAAAAAAATAAAGTTTATGAGTTTGAACATCAAATATCTTGTCTTTGTAGTGCATTCTAATGAATATGGGTTGAAAAGGATTTGCAAATCATTGTATTCCATTTATATTTACATCTAACACAATTTCCCAACTCATATGGAAACAGGGTTTGTACAAATCTGTGATCCACAATAGAAAAAGGAGAAAGTGTGGAATCCAATGAGCCAGCTTGTACCTAAGTTACGGTCAGAGCGAAAAAAGATACGTCCTGCACTGCACTCTAGTCCTTCACTTTCACGT
Organism: Entelurus aequoreus; assembly: GCF_033978785.1. Classification (NCBI taxonomy): domain Eukaryota; kingdom Metazoa; phylum Chordata; class Actinopteri; order Syngnathiformes; family Syngnathidae; genus Entelurus; species Entelurus aequoreus. The sequence goes on along the minus strand of NC_084741.1, from coordinate 23,213,036 downwards.
TCCTCATCCACGAATCTTTCATCCTGGCTCAAATTAATGGGGTAATCGTCGCTTTCTCGGTCCGAATCGCTCTCGTTGCTGGTGTAAACAATGGGGAAATGTGAGGAGCCTTTCAACCTGTGACGTCACGCTACTTCCGGTACAGGTAAGGCTTTTTTTTATCAGCGACCAAAAGTTGCGAACTTTATCGTCGATGTTCTCTACTAAATCCTTTCAGCAAAAATATAGCAATATCGCAAAACGATCAAGTATGACACATAGAATGGATCTGCTATCCCCGTTTAAATTTAAAAAAATCATTTCAGTAGGCCTTTAAGTGCTTCTACTGAGGTAGCATCTCTAACTCTAATTATATATATATATATATATATATATATATATATATATATATATATATATATATATATATATATATATATATATATTAAATATATATATATATATATATATATATATATATATATATATATATATATATATATATATATATATATATATACACAGGTATATATATATATATACATTTAAAGCCACCACGTTTTTGAAAAAGTTTCATTATAATTATTATACCAAATAATAAATTGCGAGAATCGGTTTGTATCATCTTATACTATGTGCATTAGCTCTGGCACCCCCCGCGACTTCGAAAGTGACAAGTGGTAGAAAATAAAAATTAAAAAAAAACATGAAGTTGGAACGTTGTGAAAATCAGAATAAAAACAGAATATATTGATTTGCAAATCCTTTTCAACCTACAATTTAGTTGAATAGACTGCAAAGACAACATACTTAATGTTCGAACTGGTAAACTTTATTGTTTGCAAATTTTAGCTCATTGGGAATTTGATGCCTGCAACATGTTGTTTGCGTGAGCAAATTGTCGAACAGTTTAAGAACATTTCTCAACGAGCTATTTGTATCATCAAAAGGTTCAGAGAATCTGGAGAAATCACTGCACGAAAGCGGCAAGGCTGAAAACCAACATTGAATGCCCGTGACCTTCAATCCCTCAGGCGATACTGCATCAAAAAGCGACATCAGTATGTAAAGGATATCACCACATGAGCTCAGTAACACTTCAGAAAACCACTGTCAGTAACTACAGTTCGTCGCTACATCTGTAAGTACGGCGTGGCGAGGTTGGGAGAGTGGCCGTGCCAGCAATCTGAGGGTTACTGGTTCAATTCCCACATTCTACCATCCTATTCACGTCTGTTGTGTCCTTGAGCAAGACACTTCACCCTTGCTCCTGATGGGTCCTGGTTAGCGCCGTGAATGGCAGCTCCCGCCATCAGTGTGTGAATGTGTGTGTGTGAATGGGTGAATGTGGTAATAATGTCAAAGCGCTTTGAGTTCCTTAGAAAGGTAGAAAAGCGCTATACAAGTACAACCCATTTACCATTTACAAGTTACAACTCTACTATTTAAAGCGAAAGCCATTTATCAACAACACCCAGAAACGCTGCCGGCTTCGCATTGTATTCAGTTTTTATTTACGATTTACACAACGTGCCAACTTCACTGGTTTTGGGTTTTGTAGATGGATGGATGGATGTCATGTGCACTGGACCAGTAAAATCACAGCATAAGGAATTACCTACTGCACTGTTTAAATAAAAATATGTACTTGTTTTCCCATTTGTTTTAGCGCAGAGAAGTGCACGTCAATACATTTGGTAAATCTTTATATTTTATGAACCGTCCCTTTAAAAAATATATATTACAAAGAAACCTATGACTTTGTAGCGTGTGTGATGTGTATGTTACAAATAATCCAAGTGAGTGTACAAGGGCACCGCCAGACATACCTGCTATAGAATGTAAACGGGAATATAATTTAGAGTAGTCAGTGTACAGTTTGTATGGCGCAGATGTGTTATCCACTATATGCCAGTGTATTGATATATTTTTGGAGGTCTTCAAATCCATACTGATACAAGCTTTACACGGACTACTTTAAAGTATATCCAAGTTTATTTTTGTGCTGTTGAGTTATTGCCTTTGAAGATACTTTTTGTCTCCTCGTTATGTTGCTTTGTCTCGTTAAAAAAAAAAAGAATCTGAGGGACATTTTTTTGGGTTAACACCAGTCTCCTCTCACTTATATCTGAGGTGCCATGTGGATGCCGCCGCTGCGGTGGTCGGCTGCCCTTAAACCAAAAAGTTTTCCGATTCTCAGGATACAAATTACGAACTTCCCCAAAAGGCCCTGAACAATTCATAAAAAATGTTTTTCAGTGGTTGATATGTCAGTTGGCAGCAACAATAATACACAGTTTAAAAACAACAACAACAACATATTGAGATGTTGATAGTGTAGCCGAGGGAGAGCCCATTTAATTCTAATTCACTTCTGCAGATATTTATTTTACACTTTTTCTGTCCCGCCGGGGACTCGAACCCAGAACCCGGTCTACCGAGTTAAAAAAAAACCCAGAAAAACCCACTTTGTAATAGGTAGGGATGTAAATCTCTTTGTGATGGATGATTTGATTCACATCTCGGGGACGGTATAGCTCGGTTGGTAGAGCGGCCGTGCCAGCAACTTGAGGGTTGCAGGTTCGATCCCCGCTTCCGCCATCCTAGTCACTGCCGTTGTGTCCTTGGGCAAGACACTTTACCCACCTGCTCCCAGTGCCACCCACACTGGTTTAAATGTAACTTAGATATTGGGTTTCACTATGTAAAGCGCTTTGAGTCACTTGAGAAAAAGCGCTATATAAATGTAATTCACTTCACTTCACTTCACATCTCGATACATGGATTAAAAAACAATTCATTAATAAAACAAAACCATTCGAAGCGATTTGATTTAGTGTATGAAGGATTCGATTCTATGGTTAACATTTGTTGATGGACACATTCTTTTTTACACCACGGAAGAACAAAATCATTCCTTCTTGCGCATACGCTCCTCCTCATGTTAGACGATAAATAGTTAGGACCTTGGCACCAAGCGCTCAGACTCGATCTGTCCAAGCTCAGTCTATGAGCATGAACTGAGGAAAACTACTCGGATGAGAGGTTAAACGTCCCCTCACACAACTGATCAGTTGAATGCCATGAAAATAACAATAACCTGATGAATGAGAACACCCATGGGCACATTCATCCTCAAATATAAAAAAAAACACAGTCTATAAATGTTTGTGACATAAATTGTGACAAATTTAGACATGCATTTGTTCAGTCTGTTCTCTGAAACCCATATTTTAGCTATTGGCGGCGTTCTTATTAGGGGTGTCCTGACACAACTTTTCCACTTCCGATTTGATTTTGATATTGGAGCCTTAATTATTGGCCGATACTAATACGATCTCTGCACAACTCATACATACAATAGAAGCTTGATTTTTCTAACTTAATTGGTTCTTGAACGGAGTTCGTAAATCGAAAAGTTTGTATAGTGAAGCATATTTCTCAATAATAAACAATGTAAATATGAATAATGGGTTCCACCCTTGACAAAAGTCCATATTTAATGAAGGTTTGTACACTTGAACACAATACAGAGTGCTATACAGTACCGTATATCAAACTAACATAACAAGGAGGTGATGAATAAAATGTCTTTTTAGTAATAAGCTAAAACAACAACGACATGCTGAACTGTCTTCTATGCGCTAATCTGCCAACACATGCACCCTTTGGGGCCCATCACAAATGATCAAAAATCACAAAAATCCTTATCTTAAAGGCCTACTGAAACCCACTACTACCGACCACGCAGTCTGATAGTTTATATATCAATGATGAAATCTTAACATTGCAACACATGCCAATACGGCCGGGTTAACTTATAAAGTGCAATTTTAAATTTCCCGCTAAACTTCCGGTTGAAAACATCTATGTATGATGACGTATGCGCGTGACGTCAATAGTTAAACGGAAGTATTCGGACACCATTGAATCCAATATAAAAAAGCTCTGTTTTCATCTCAAAATTCCACAGTATTCTGGACATCTGTGTTGGTGAATCTTTTGCAATTTGTTTAATGAACAATGAAGACTGCAAAGAAGAAAGTTGTAGGTGGGATCGGTGTATTAGCGGCTGGCTGTAGCAACACAACCAGGAGGACTTTGACTTGGATAGCAGACGCGCTATCCGACGCTAGCCGCCGCCTGCACGGATGATCGGGTGAAGTCTTTCGTCCTTCCGTCGATCGCTGGAACGCAGGTGAGCACGGGTGTTGATGAGCAGATGAGGGCTGGCTGGCGTAGGTGGAGCGCTAATGTTTTTATCATAGCTTTGTGAGGTCCCGTTGCTAAGTTAGCTTCAATGGCGTCGTTAGCAACAGCATTGTTAAGCTTCGCCAAGCTGGAAAGCATTAACCGTGTAGTTACAGGTCCATGGTTTAATAGTATTGTTGATTTTCTGTCTATTCTTCCAGTCAGGGGTTTATTTCTTTTGTTTCTATTTGCATTTAAGCACGATGCTATCACGTTACCTCCGTAGCTAAAGTGCTTCACCGATGTATTGTCGTGGAGATAAAAGTCACTGTGAATGTCCATTTCGCGTTCTCGACTCTCATTTTCAAGAGGATATAGTATCTGAGGTGGTTTAAAATACAAATCCGTGATCCACAATAGAAAAAGGAGAGAGTGTGGAATCCAATGAACCCTTGTACCTAAGTTACGGTCAGAGCGAAAAAAGATACGTCCTGCACTGCACTCTAGTCCTTCACTCTCACGTTCCTCATCCACAAATCTTTCATCCTCGCTCTCGCTGCTGGTGTAAACAATGGGGAAATGTGAGGAGCCCTTCAGCCTGTGACGTCACGCTACTTCCGGTACAGGCAAGGCTTTTTTTTATCAGCGATCAAAAGTTGCGAACTTTATCGTTGTGTTCTCTACTAAATCCTTTCAGCAAAAATATGGCAATATCGCGAAATGATCAAGTATGACACATAAAATGGATCTGGTATCCCCGTTTAAATTTTAAAAAATCATTTCAGTAGGCCTTTAAACAACCATATTGCTACAATAATAAACATTTTTATAAAGTAAAATCCACTTACAGTACTGTACATTATCAGCAAAGGTCCTCTTGTGAGCTGCTCAGAGGGAGAGAAGGGAGGGTGTGTGTGCGATTTGGAAGTGGCGCAGCTGAACAAGAGGTAGTCTTTATCTCCGCTGTAAAATAAGTCCGCTTTGTTATATTTTTCCAGAAAAGTCTGCTCTCACATCATAATTAAAAAACTTGCTGTGGTACAAAGCCTCAATCTCTTAATTAAGAGCAAGTACAAATTGACTGCCAGCAGAACACAAGATAAATGAATGAAGACATGATTTGCACACAGAGCCATATTCATCTAAATATTCATAAATAAAAAAGGTTGCAAATAAAATGGTTCGTAAATCAATTCCACTGTACTTTTTTCGTAGTGTGGAATGTTAGAAAAGGTTTTATCAAGTGAAATTACTCAAACAAAGAACAATGGTAGAACTGAGAAACACTAACTTATCAATTATCAACCGGCTGGAATGGATTTATGCTGTTTTTAAGTTGAAGTGGAGAGGTAATTGGGTTTTTGGTGACATGTAGTGGCCACATGAATTCATTAAGTTAAGCTCATGATGCAGTAAGTTGAATAGGACGGACACATTTGTTACTGGATACTTTCTAACACGTTTCTGCCATGGAGACTGTGTATGTGTAAGTAATATACAACTTTAATTATTTAATACTTGTTTATTTTGTCAAATGTGCTGTTTTAGACCGCAATATTGTTCAATTTAGGACACTTATTACTAGAGATGTCCGATAATATCGGCCGAAACATGCTTTAAAATGTAATATCGGAAAATATCGGTATCGTTTTTTTAAATTATCGGTATCGTTTTATTTATTTTTTATTTTATTTTATTGTATTTTTTTATTAAATCAACATAAAAAACACAAGATACACTTACAATTACTACACCAAGCCAAGAAACCTCCCTCCCCCATTTACACTCATTCACACAAAAGGGTTGTTTCTTTCTGTTATTAATATTCTGGTTCCTACATTATATATCAATATAGATCAATACAGTCTGCAAGGGATACAGTCCGTAAGCACACATGATTGTGCTTGCTGCTGGTCCACTAATAGTACTAACCTTTAACAGTTAATTTTACTCATTTTCATTAATTACTAGTTTCTATGTAACTGTTTTTATATTGTTTTACTTTCTTTTTTATTCAAGAAAATGTTTTTAATTTATTTATCTTTTTTTTATTTCATTAATTTTTTTAAAAAGGACCTTCTCTTCACCATACCTGGTTGTCCAAATTAGGCATAATAATGTGTTAATTCCACGACTGTATATATCGTATCGGTTGATATCGGTATCGGTTGATATCGGTATCAGTAATTAAGAGTTGGACAATATCGGAAAATCGGATATCGACAAAAAGCCATTATCGGACATCCCTACTTATTACGTATGTATGGCTTGTGTGTCATAGTGTGCCAAGCTGTTGTGTAGCTGCTAGCTCCTAGTAGCCTACAACCTAATATAGTCACCTTTTGTAAATTACTTGAATAAAATACTAGACAATTATTGGAGGACATATAAATGTTAACTGGCTGTCCAGGTTTGCAAGAGTAAATATGCTGCAGGACTGCTCGTATCAGAGCACATTTTGCATGCAAGCCAATATAATTTGATACTTTGTTTTGCTGATATCAAGGCCGATATCCGATATCAATATTGGATCCCCAGAGTTCTTATATCTATTGTATCTGGGAGCCGGTGACATACTGCAGCTTTAAAGGAAAAACTGCTGATACCCCCCTAATTTGTTGCTAAAGTGCTCGTCCTCACCAGTACCTTGATGTTTCACCTGATATTTGGGCTGCATCTATTTCAGGTGCTCAGACATCTAACAGCACCAGCGTGCCCCTCCCGGGACGCCCTGCCCCTTATGAGCCCACAGGCTCTGGCTGTGCTGTGTAACTATCCCGAGTTAACCTTTCCTAAAGGCGCAGGGAAGCCCAGGCATGGAGCGCTCTTTAGCATAATGAGCGAGTTCATCAAAGCACCGCCATGTGCTCGATGGTGCAGCGCGACTAAAGTGTGTGTGTGTGTATGTGGGTGTATGTGTGTGTGTGTGTGTGTGTGTGTGTGTGTGTGCGCGCGCATGTTTCCCGCTGTGGCGCTCTAAATTACACATGCAAGTCCACACGTGCACGGTGGACTTGAGCGGCGGGCGCCCTCGGACCTCATTTAAGGGATGAAATCGTTTATGCGACCAAAGTGTCATCTATAATTAATGACAACTTGTGTGTAATTTAGAAGTATCTCACCTGTGGCCCTGTCTGCCCCTCAGTGGGAGCGTAGACACGTTTACCTGCCCTTCTGAGGACACTTCACTCGTCCTCAGCTTCCCTCAGCCATGAGTGGATCAGTGCCATGGTCCATATAGACGTAGTCTGGTCATTCATTGCAGAATAATTAAAAAAATACTGTACTTTCCTCACTAGAGAGCAAGGGGTGTAACGGTACACAAAAATTTCGGTTCGGTACGTACCTTGGTTTAGAGGTCACGGTTCGGTGCATTTTCGGTACAGTAAGAAAACAACAAAATATACATTTTTGGGTTATTTATTTACCAAATTTGAAAAATCTTCCACCAAAAATAAATTTCTTAGTGGAATATTTGATGTGAAGTAATCGGAACCTTGGATAGGTCAATAATTCATAATAACATTGATTTTGATTCAATATTATGTTTTGAGCAATGCAAAAAAAAACAGCTTAGTTTTTTTAGTCAACTTTGCAACTTTTTCTAAATTACATTTAACCTTTAAGCTTTTTTATTTCACTTTTGTTATGTTTTTGTTTATTTTAATAGTATTTTTAGAATGTGCCGTGGGCCTTTAAAACATTAGCTGTGGGCCGCAAATGGCCTCCGGGGCACACTTTTGACACCCCTGCTATAGATCATAAAAAGTAAATCTGATAAATCTATGGATAAAAAGCAGAGCCTGGCAACGCATGCGCGTTTATCATAACTCTCTCGCTCTCTCTGTCTCTGCCCCTCCCTCACGAATGCTGCTGCGCGCACAATTTGTTTTGTTTTTAACCCCTTTTTAACCCTGAACGTACATTGAAAATACATGCATCCCTAACTCAAAATGCCGGACATTTGAGGCATTTAAGAAACTCCGCCCTGTCTGGTGAAAAGAGGACGTATGGTCAGTCTATCGTAGCCTGTTAGCTGCTAGCATGCCGTGTGTTGTGCCTTGGTGTGCATTGTTTACACAACGTGCGTTACGCTACTTAATATGTCCGTGTGGAAACTCATTCGGTACACCTCCGAACCGAACCGGAACCCCCGTATCGAAACGGTTCAATACAAATACACGTAGCGTTACACCCCTATAGAGAGCGCATCGGTATATAAGCTGCACCCACTAAATGTGAGAAAAAATATCGTTTTCTATAAATTAGCTGCACCGGACTATCAGCCGCAGATATATACTTTGCGAAATTAGTTATTTACACAGAAAGATTTTGTAAATGTTTATTTACATACCTTAATTGTTTCTAAACAGTGTCTGTAATACGGCAGTAAAACGGCTGGAAAAACAAAACAGAAGTCATCATCATGGATCCACTAGCTGCAGAAGCTAGCTCTCCAATCAGCTAAACTGACTCAATAACTCCACGGTTACGTTTTGGTGAATTTACTGAGGAATTTGTGAAACTGAAACAATTAAAAAAGAATGCCATTGTATATTAATGTTACCAACACACTCGTAAACCTGTTAGCGTATTAGCTAATGCTAACGATGCTAGCTTCATTACATTATGATAGCACGTACAATTATTCATAAAAACACTCCTACGGACATCACACATGGGACGGTTTAGTAAGTAAGAATTGTTTTAGTTATATAGGATAGGATAGGATATATCTTTGTCATTGCAACAAGTACAACAAAACTATGTTTTCAGCACAAACCCGTTCAAGATTAGACAAACAATCAGAGTACAGGGTTACAGAACAGGAACGCTGATGGGTCGCTACGAGGCGCCCCGTAAAATGTGGGAAAAAGGTAAAACGCTGGGGAAGGAGATGAGTAAAAAAATACAATCTAGATTGGGCTCCTAAGGGGGCCTAATCTGGAGTGGGAAAAAACCTCCCTGCCATGCACACATACAAATGTTACATTTAATCACGACAACTCGCAACAGAGGAGGCGGGGGGAGTCGGGACCCTGGAGGTCGACTGCTGCTATGAAGCGCTGCCAGCCGTCCATCACCCCGAAGGGGAATCAAGCGGTGGTGAAGGTGTGGGGTGGGGGAGGGGGGGGGGGTGTATATGCCCATTGTCTTGGGTGTGTTGATGTAGTGTCCATAGGCCTGGGGCCGTTCTGCATGCAAGCAAAAGTTTGACTCCAGGTGTCGTTGATATTGTAAAACTTGTAAACTTGCTTGGAAACTTGCTTGGAGTGATGAATGAAGAATCCATACAAGTAGATAGATAGATAGATAGATAGATAGTACTTTATTGATTCCTTCAGGAGAGTTCCCTCAGGAAAATAGAAACGCTATGGACGATTAGAAGTCAGAACGGCACTTATATTTCCGGTTCAAAGCGTTAAACAGCAAGAAATTCAAATTCACCTCGCAGCACATGCAGTGAGCGAACTCATCCAAAAGCTGGTGCCCTAATACAAACAATAACACACCTTTTAGGTGACTTTACATTTGTTTCATTAAAAAACTATTTGCATTATGGATGTCAGGGAAGAAAAATCTATAAATTAGCCGCACCGTTTTATAAGCTGCAGGGTTCAAAGCATAGGAAAACAGTAGCGGCTTATAGTCCGGAATTTATGGTACATGTTGCTTCTTCCCGGGTCGTTTCTCAAACTGCCAAGCGGACTTGAAGTGCTCTAGGCTGCGGCGTGTTAAACACAAAAGTGCATTGAAGCGGCGCACAAAGAGTTGGTTATGTCAATGCGATATTTATCACCGCTGATCAAAGAGGGAATTAGTGCTAGAATAAGGTCGTAGATCATGGCGGGTTAGATTAAGTGTCAGGTGGGAAAAAAATCAATGGAGGTTTTTAGCGCAAGGTGCTGTGGAGTACACAGAGAGGTGCTCTGGCCTCCGGACAGTCAGGCTACACTGAAGATCGCCTTTGACAAGACTTTTCATGAGCAAGCAGTGATGTGGTGAACGCCGCTCTTTGAAATATAGATGTCCGTTTATGATAAAGCATCATGGCGTCTGGTACCTTGTCTTTGTCAAGGGTTCTAGTCCGCACTCTCGCAGTCATTTTGAACATCCCACACAAAAGTTAACTATCAGGTTTCCATTGTTTTAGTTTTTTCTATCACTGAGTTGTGTCTTTTCTTTGCGTATTCTGCTTTTTGTTCTTGTTTTATGGCGGGGCGCTCAACATTAAAGGTGCATGGGAGTGGCGCTAGACTCTCTGGCGGTGGATTCAGAGAGGAGAAATCTAGCAAAACTCCTAGCCATTATGGACAACACCTCCCACCCACTACACTCAGACCTTGCAGAGAGAATGAGCACGTTCAGTGGAAGGCTCAGACTCCCAAAATGCAACACGGAACGACACAAGAGGTCCTTCATACCGACAGCCACCAGACTGTATAATGCATATGTTCCTTGACTGCACTTAAATGTACAGTATATGTAGAATATATTTATATTATTTATATCCATCCATCCATCCATTTTCTACCGCTTATTCCCTTCGGGGTCGCGGGGGGTGCTGGAGCCTATCTCAGCTACAATCGGGCGGAAGGCGGGGTACACCCTGGACAAGTCGCCACCTCATTGCAGGGCCAACACAGATAGACGGACAACATTCACACTCACATTCACACACTAGGGCCAATTTAGTGTTGCCAATCAACCTATCCCCAGGTGCATGTCTTTGGAGGTGGGAGGAAGCCGGAGTATATATATTATATATATATTATATTATATTATTTATAATTATTATTGTCTATTGTGAGCGAACTGTGGTGCTGAATTTCCCCCAGGGATCAATAAAGTAATTTCTATTTCTATTTCTATAACCGCCACCTACTGTATTAGAGTGTGAACCAGAGTTCCCTCCCTTGTCCCTCCATCACATACTTACAAACCCTGTTTCCATATGAGTTGGGAAATTGTGTTAGATGTAAATATAAACGGAATACAATGATTTGCAAATCCTTTTCAACCAATATTCAATTGAATGCACTACAAAGACAAGATATTTGATGTTCAAAATCATAAACTTTATTTTTTTTTTGCAAATAATAATTAACTTAGAATTTCATGGTTGCAACATGTGCCAAAGTAGTTGGGAAAGGGCATGTTCACCACTGTGTTACATGGCCTTTCTTTTTAACAACGCTCAGTAAACGTTTGGGAACTGAGGAGACACATTTTTTAAGCTTCTCGGGTGGAATTCTTTCCCATTCTTGCTTGATGTACAGCTTAAGTTGTTCAACAGTCCGGGGGTCTCTGTTGTGGTATTTTAGGCTTCATAATGCGCCACACATTTTCAATGGGAGACAGGTCTGGACTACAGGCAGGCCAGTATAGTACCCGCACTCTTTTACTATGAAGCCACGTTGATGTAACACGTGGCTTGGCATTGTCTTGCTGAAATAAGCAGGGGCGTCCATGGTAACGTTGCTTGGATGGCAACATACACTACCGTTCAAAAGTTTGGGGTCACATTGAAATGTCCTTATTTTCAATGAAGATAACTTTAAACTAGTCTTAACTTTAAAGAAATACACTCTATACATTGCTAATGTGGTAAATGACTATTCTAGCTGCAAATGTCTGGTTTTTGGTGCAATATCTACATAGGTGTATAGAGGCCCATTTCCAGCAACTATCACTCCAGTGTTCTAATGGTACAATTAGTTTGCTCATTGGCTCAGAAGGCTAGTTGATGATTAGAAAACCCTTGTGCAATCATGTTCACACATCTGAAAACAGTGTAGCTCGTTACAGAAGCTACAAAACTGACCTTCCTTTGAGCAGATTGAGTTTCTGGAGCATCACATTTGTGGGGTCAATTAAACGCTCAAAATGGCCAGAAAAAGAGAACTTTCATCTAAAACTCGACAGTCTATTCTTGTTCTTAGAAATTAAGGCTATTCCACAAAATTGTTTGGGTGACCCCAAACTTTTGAACGGTAGTGTATGTTGCTCCAAAACCTGTATGTACCTTTCAGCATTAATGGCGCCTTCACAGATGTGTAAGTTACCCATTCCTTGGGCACTAATACACCCCCATACCATCACAGATGCTGTTTTTTTTAACTTTGCGCCTATAACAATCCGGATGGTTCTTTTCTTCTTTGGTCCGGAGGACACGACATCCACAGTTTCCAAAAACAATTTGAAATGTGGACTTGTCAGACCACAGAACACTTTTCCACTTTGTATCAGTCCATCTTGGATGAGCTCAGGCCCAGCGAGGCCGACGGCGTTTCTGGGTGTTGTTGATAAACGGTTTTCGCCTTGCATAGGAGAGTTTTAACTTGCACTTACAGATGTAGCGACCAACTGTAGTTACTGACAGTGGATTTCTGAAGTGTTCCTGAGCCCATGTGGTGATATCCTTTACACACTGATGTCGCTTGTTGATGCAGTACAGCCTGAGGGATCGAAGGTCACGGGCTTAGCTGCTTACGTGCAGTGATTTCTCCAGGTTCTCTGAACCCTTTGATGATATTACGGAGCGTAGATGGTGAAATCCCTAAATTCCTTGCAATAGCTGGTTGAGAAAGGTTTTTCTTAAACTGTTCAACAATTTGCTCACGCATTTGTTGACAAAGTGGTGACCCTTGCCCCATCCTTGTTTGTGAATGACTGAGCATTTCATGGAATCTACTTTTATACCCAATCATGGCACCTACCTGTTCCCAATTAGCCTGTTCACCTGTGGGATGTTCCAAATAAGTGTTTGATGAGCATTCCTCAACTTTATCAGTATTTATTACCACCTTTCCCAACTTCTTTGTCACGTGTTGCTGGCGTCAAATTCTAAAGTTAATGATTATTTGCAAAAAAAAAAAATGTTTATCAATTTGAACATCAAATATGTTGTCTTTGTAGCATATTCAACTGAATATGGGTTGAAAATGATTTGCAAATCATTGTATTCCGTTTATATTTACATCTAACACAATTTCCCAACTCATATGGAAACGGGGTTTGTATACACCTCCCCGTATTAAATTATATCCCATAAACCTGTCACCTCTAGAAACTTCAGTACAATTTTCTGGTTGCTGCTTAGTATGGCTTTAAGAGTAACCTCCTCCTGTCCATGTCTTCTAACGTCCTCTTATACTTTTCTCCTTTTCTCTTCTGTATTTCCCAGAATGATTGATTGGATGTCCAATTGACTCTACCTCATTTTAGCTGTCACATAATCCTGTTGAGTGTTCACTTATAAGGTGCAATGTCTTATTAAGTCTGGTGTGTTTGAATCTAGTACATGAATTGATTCCGTCTTTTTTTGTGCTCCCTCTTACAGTTCTTCCCGCTCTTACTGTGTTTTGTATTGTATGTGTGTGTCTTGCTGTTGTACTCATGTCCCAATGTGATTGCCACTCATTCAAAAGTTTTCCTTTAATTAAGTATTTTGCCTCTGTCTTGACATCAAGTCTTGCAGTTATGTATAGCGACTGTGATATCATTTTGACAAACTGCGATATCATGTGACAAACTGAAGCGATTATCCACACTCAATTTGCATTGATACAGTTCACTGCAGGTTGGATTACAGCTTGTGTGGCTCAAGTTTGTGTTGTGCACTCCTGTTTGTTTTTTTGGCAGCATTGTTTTTTTAACCTCCTGAACGCTCCCCCGTGAAGTGTCATTAACTTTTCATGATGCTCCAGAGAGATGTAACCGCTTTGAATAAGACAACAATTTAAGGGAATGGGCCCATACAATATGTATATGTTTATATCCACCATTGAAGGTCACAAATTATAGTAGTTTTACAAATACTATGGTACACAAGTTTAATTGCTTCTCAATATCTCAAAAAAATAGTATTGCAACACCGCTTCACCCATTGAAATTAATTAAAATCTAATTAATATGTGCTTGCCCTCACCCAAAACAGAACAATTTTACCATTTTACGCATTTTAAAAAGAAAAAGGAACTTTTATATCAAAAATGTATGAAAAACCATACTTCATTATTTCTGGTGTTGTTCTGAGTTTGCAGATTTTCTATATTTTGCTGCAGACTTTTCACATCTTGTTTGTGTTCTGTTTTGCTTTTCTCAGCTCTTTTTTCATTTCTTTCATTTCTCCTTTCATTTCATTAATTTCTTCTTTCATTTCTTCTCTCCATTCTTTCAATTTTTCTTTCATTTCGTTAAATTCATGGAATAGTTTTTGTAGTATCCCTCCTTGATTCCCCTCATGTCCTGTATCCAGCCTCAAATCTTGTTCCCATTTGTGTTCTGTGTCAGCTGGCACCGAACGTTTCGGGATTTCAATCTTTCCTTTACCTTTTCGCATCGCGGCAGTCGCTAACGTCAGTGCCTCTTGTGTCTTAACGGCAGTTACTTCTTTAGCAACTTTCGGCACTTTTAAATTGTTTTTTCAACAATTTTGTACCTTGCGCCGTTCAGAGATCAATTTGAGGTGTCAGCCTGTCAACTTATATCACTCTGCGACGTCGGAATCACTTTAAAACAGCTGTAAACTCGCCGTAGCTTTTGGTTGTTAAGCAACCGCTTTGAACTGCGGCAAGGCGCCTTTGGCTTGAGGCTAACGGCTCTTCCAACTCGCCTTATTTCAGCGTATCAGTGCCTCTCAACTGATCAAAATCAGATCGAAGATACCAGGTGACTCTCCTGTGGCTGTGATCGCAAATCAGTGGTCAAAATCTTCAGATTTAACAAAAACTCCGGTAGCAGAAGCAGAGCCTTTTTCTTTGCGTCCTTTCTCATTGACAGGAAGTGACTGTTGTATTTACTGTAGACTGCATTGATGTAAACTGGGGACAAATTGAGAACAGGAAGTGAACATACAGCTGGTAGTAATTGCAATGAAGTGGAAAAGGATTAGATAAGCTTTGCTTCTTCCTACTCCTTTTCAAACATGTTGTAAGGAAAAATGAAAGTATGTAAAATATAAAATGTATTATGTTGTAACTGTATACATGTTTGAAATAAACTTCAACCAACCAACCATGAACATTAGTCAACAAAGCAGTGTCGCAAGGAAGATGACACTGGCAAATCACCCCCCCCCCCCCCACCCCCAATTTGTGATCAAAGGCAACAAGAGCAACTTAAAAAATTAGCGTATCAAAAACGATACGAACAAGTGAGAGAGATGATAGACTTTTGGGTCTTCTGGGACATATATTATTGTTGAAACGCCATTAAAAGGTCACTTCTACATAATTGAGTACCTTTAAATATCAGATGTTAATGTAAAGCCCCAAATTGTTACCAGGGTGGTTCCCTCAATTGTTTTGGTTTTTTTAGACACGTGCACATGTTTGATTCTGTACAGTACAGTACCCTAGTTTTCATGATTCTTATGGTCTAGGACCCACCACCAGTCTTGGTGATGGATGCAGTGTTTGGCATCAGTTGTCAGCATACAAATGACAATCCGATCCAGTTGGTTGAATGCTCTAATTATCTAATGAACATGAACACCAGGTGATTTGTTGCCATGGTGTCAGCTCGTTAGGTTAGTGGTGCAAATTGACGAGGGTCGCCTCTTGTCATACCGCCTCTTTTAGCGCCTTAAGGCCTAAATTGGGTTCAGTAGATGTTTTTAAAGGGTTAATTCACACAGCTGATGGACAAGTGTTGTTGCAGACGATCACAAGATCACCAATGAATACGCTGCCCTGAGTTGTTTGCTCGCAAACATAACTGCTGTGTACCGTCTTGTCTCTTCCTGCTTTGCTACTCATCCCTCCCGTCCCTATTGACCGTGTTGCACTGATAAATCAGCAGGGAGTTGGGCTACCTTGCAAGTACCCTAATGAAAGCCCATCTATAAAGTGCTAAATGGTCCTGACAAAAGTCCTAATGAGGGAATCAATAATTCAGCGATTGTTCCTCTGCTTATACTAACACATCCCCCTTGTCGAGCCATTCTTTACTGCATTCACTTCTGTGTGTCAGCATTGTTGTTGTTTTTTTCACCTGTCCTTTCCAGCTCGAAGATAAATTATATTCTGCTGTTTCTTGTCTCTCGGAAAGATGGAAACTCTTCTGTGATCTGCGCCTCAGTAGAAATTAGAATTCCTGTTTCAGATTAGTCCAAGTCCGGCTTCGTGACAGAGACTATTTGGTTGATTCATGGATCAGAAGCTCAAAGCATTTCCCAAGCACTAGTGGAGTTCCACAAGGACCACTGCTTGGACATATTTTGTCAGTGTTGGGCAGTAGCCCGCTACATGTAGCGACGTTGCATAGCTTAAATACATTTCCCAGTAGCGCGGCATTGGCTTTGCTACTTTTTGAACCAGTAGTATTCCCAAAGCTTAGCTATTTTTAGACCTATGTAACAAGGTCACTTACATCAAAACTACAAGCTACAAAGAAGGAAAATGGACTGTAATACCAGGGGGGGAACAAAAATATACGGAGATAATCCATGATGATTGGTTGGTGTACGTATTAGAAAAATCTATGATGATTGGTTGGTTTACGAATGATGAATCGCGATGGGCTAAGGTTAGGGCGAAACATTACGGACTGGTTAATTACAGGTGGGTCATCGAAACCAGGAAGTAAAATCCTACCAGACACGCACACATGCCACCTGACAAAGGGTAATCAGAGAAAGAGGGACGCTTCAAGCTGACGACTCAAAAAAAAGAAAAGAAACTTACTTGAAATGGCAGAAGGATTCAGATTGTTCTTTAGTGATGAAGACGACACCCAGGGAACCCACAATAATGCGTCTACTTAGCCATATTTAGACACTTTCATGCGTTTAGGGCAGAGCTGGGCAAATTAAGGCCCGGGGGCCGCAGACGTCAAGCTTTTCAATCTGGCCCGCCGGACATTCCCAATAATTTTTTTAGATCTTTAAGTTTGAAACTGTAGCTGCCATTATGATGTGCAGTGATGTTTTCAAATTACCGTAAGTCTTGAAGTATTTCAATGGTTGGAATTCGCGCTTTTGCATGATATACTACTTTCTGTGGTAATCTAAGTCATAGTGGCTCAGACGAGGCACCAAGCAGCGTGCGTGGGGAGTGTTTCCACAGAGTGTTTCCAGAGCGACCAGCCTTAAATGCACGTGTCAGGGACAGAAGCGGAAGGAGATTTTTACAACAAAGTTCTAAAGCTTAGTGATGTATCAGACATATCAGATTGTAGGTGGGGTTTTTTTAACCCTTCGCGTTCATATTTCGCTGTGTTTGTTGCATTTATGTCGATTGAGAGGGGTGAGGTGTGACGTTCATATGTTGTCAATATTCAGTCTTTTATCGTTAATAGTTAATATTGTAAATCCCACATTCTTTATTTTCATGTACATTCTGGGTGTCTCATCAGTAAAAAATTTAAGGCGGTCTGTCATAACGTTTTTAGCATTCATCCATCCATCCCCTCCATCCATTTTCTACCGCTTGTCCCTTTTGGGGTCGCGGGGGGCACTGGAGCCTATCTCAGCTGCATTCGGGCGGAAGGCGGGTTACACCCTGGGACAAGTCGCCACCTCATCACAGGGCAACACAGATAGACAGACAACATTCACACTTACATTCACACACTAGGGCCAATTTAGTGTTGCCAATTAACCTATCCCCAGGTGCATGTCTTTGGAGGTGGGAGGAAGCCAGAATACCCGGAGGGAACCCACGCAGTCACAGGGAGAACATGCAAACTCCACACAGAAAGATCCCCAGCCCGGGGATTGAACTCAGGACCTTCATATTGTGAAGCACATGCACTAACCCCTGTGCCACCGTGCTGTATGTTTTGTATTAGTGTTCCTAAAAATAGATATACTGACCCCAAGTCAAAATAATTGCCCAGGCCTGGTTTAGGGAAAACAACTCCCAAAACCTTTGTGTTTAATTGTTTACTCGGAAAACCAATATCCAAACTACTCTCGATATCTAAGACGTCCAACACAATTTAAGAGGACACATCATTAAGATGAGTTGAGTTGGTGAAAATTTTACTGCACATAACCATTACAAACAACACACAAGTCTTTGTACTTTTTTGTCAAGATCTAGAAAGCTGCTGTTTTTATTTACAGTAGGCAGAGAAAATGAATAAAACTATAGAGGTGAGACAAAGAAAAGGCAAACTAAGATAAATACATACAGTGGGGTGTGGGGACCCCAGATGGAGGTGTAGGGTCTCCTCAGCTAAATGACAGATAGTAAATAGTAATGGACCCTTATTAAATCCATTTGGTTCCATTTGTACACTCTCAGTAACATTAACATTGATATCTTACATGTGGGCCCATATATATGAATTCCATGTAGCTTATTGCATGTCAAACTGGGGGTTCCTGAAATTAGAATGGGTGATGATAATCACTGCTAGAGCCGTAATACCTGTACATTTTCTCTTACAGGGTCTCTAGACGTATCCTTTCAAATGAGGGTCCGTCGAGCTAATGAGTGTTAGTGTTGATGTAGCAATTCTCTGGGGATAGCTTCTCCTGTAGATTTGCTACAATAAATCCAGGGTAACTTCTTTCTTATTTTACCACATTTTCCAAGTAGCTTGCCCGTGACTGTATGTTAAACACATTGTACAGATACAAGTCTTGCAGATAACTATAGTTCTATTTATACCCCAGCTGGCACAAGACAATTGATACAACGTTGATTATTCATACATGTCCTTTAAAACTGACTTTGAAACAACATCGCAAAATAGTTGTATTTGTAAATTGAGACAACGTTGATGTCCATTGTTGGATCCACGCTGTTGGTTGGGAAATTAACACATTTCAAGGTATTTGTGTTGTAGAATATTGGTTGGGAAATTACCAAAATTCAATGGTCAAAACGACAGAACCCAACATTGATTAAACGTCGTCAAAAAGTATGTTGTTTCAATGTTGTATTTGTGTTGTAGAATATTCGTTGGGAAATGACCAAAATTCAATGGTTAAAACGTGAAAACCAACATTGATTAAACGTAGTCAAAAAGCATGTTGTTTCAATGTTGTGTTTGTGTTGTAGAATATTGGTTGGGAAATTACCAAAATTCAATGGTCAAATCAACGACAGAACCCAACATTGACTACGTTGTCAAAAAGCATGTTGTTTCAATGTTATGTTTGAGTTGCTCGATGTCAGGACCTAGTTCAACAAGTTCTAAACGTTGTTTTAATGTCTTGTGCCTTGTGGGACTTGATCTGGGGCCTCATGTTTGAAGAGCTGTGTAGATTTCCTACTAAAAATAGACATTCGTTGAAATCCAGAAAACAGCGTATGCAAGAAAAAAATTCAGATGTATTAAATCCAGGCACATTTCTTTGTTACACGGCAATAAACCTGGAATTGATCTGAGACGTCTGCTTGGCTGGGCACGCTTAGACCCGGACCAGGCCATGCCCCTTTATAGATGCAAATCAATAACATTTATTCAGGAAAGCCCGTTGAGATGGGGGTCCCAATCATATGGAAGTAGCCATGTGCCTGAAATATGCACGCTCCGCCCAATCACAATTCAGTAGATGCTGGTTCTTTCTCGGGTTTCCAGCGAACGATCTGTCGTTCGCTGTAGCACGGCACCACGTTTGAAAAGATTGTCGCTGCAATTATTTGTAAAACTGAAAAGAGGCGGGTGACTGTGATTAACCCCAATATCAATATAATTTGTGTAACTTACAACACAATGTGTTCATACAATAGCCTGCTCACAGACATATTAGAGTTTCATGTGAAAATTATGTGATATTTGGTTTGGAATCTTTTGAATAAAAGAATGCCAGCCTATCAAAAAGGTTACGAAAGACTTGGAGTCTTGTTGGATTACTCATTTTATTATTACAACACAGGAGAGCTACTTGCAGTAGCAACTGTACATGACAGAAAGGCGGGTCATTCCTCCAGTGTCATTGTGCCGCCACCCCCGGCGGCTGCTGTCAGCCCAACTGGCAGAGCTGGTGCTGGAGTCACAGGAACACATTGTGACCGCAATAAGTGGCAAAATGATTGTCAAGATAATAAAATAGACAAATATTAGTATTAAAATGAAGCATTAAGTGCACTGGTGAAAAAGTTAATTTTGTGTCCTGGCATCGATCTTTTTTACATTGTTGAAATCAAATGTTGGCAAAGCCCGAACGACCACAACTGTGTGTCGGCAAAGTATCCACTGCATGTACAAAACCCAAAACCAGTAAAGTTGGCACGTTGTGTAATTCGTAAATAAAAAGAGAATTAATTTGCAAATCCTTTTTAACTTATATTCAATTGAATAGACTGCAAAGACAAAATATTTCATGTTCGAGCTGAGAAACTTTTTTTTTAATGGCAAATAATCATTGACTTAGAATTGAATGGCAGCAACACATTGCAAAAAAGTTGGCACAGGGGCATGTTCACCACTGTGTTACATGGCATTTCCTTTTAACAACACTCAGTTAACGTTTGGGAACCAAGGAGACCAATTTCTGAAGCTTTTCAGGTGGAATTCTTTCCAATTCTTGCTTGATGTACAGCTTAAGTTGTTCAACAGTCCGGGGGTCTCCGTTGTGGTATTTTAGGCTTCATAATGCGCCACACATTTTCAATGAGAGACAGGTCTGGACTACAGGCAGGCCAGTCTAGTACCCACACTCTTTAACTATGAAGCCACGCTGTTTTAACACGTGGCTTGGCATTGTCTTGCTGAAATAAGCATGATAACGTTGCTTGGAAGGCAACATATGTTGTTCCAAAACCTGTTGAACCTTTCAGCATTAATGGCGCCTTCACAGATGTGTAAGTTACCCATTCCTTGGGCACTAATACACCCCCATATCATCACAGATGCGGCCTTTGAACTTTGCGCCTATAACAATCCGGATGGTTCTTTTCCTCTTTGTTCCGGAGGACACGACGTCCACAATTTCCAAAAACTATTTGAAATGTGGACTCGTCAGACCACATAACACTTTTCCAATTTGCATCAGTCCATCTTAGATAAGCTTGGACCCAGCGAAGCCGGCGGCGTTTCTGGGTGTTGTTGATAAATGGCTTTGGCTTTGCATAGTAGAATTTTAACTTGCATTTACAGATGCAGCTACAAACTGTAGTTACTGACAGTGGTTTTCTGAAGTGTTCCTGAGCCCATGTGGTGATATCCTTTACACACTTTTTTGATGCAATACCGCTTGAGGGATCCATGGTCACGGGCATTCACTGTTACGTGCAGTGATTTCTCCAGATTCTCTGAACCTTTTGAGGATATTACACAACTTAGATGGGGAAATTCCTAAATTCCTTGAAATAGCTCGTTAAGAAATGTTGTTCTAAAACTGTTGGACAATTTGCTCAGGCATTTGTTCACAAAGTGGTGACCCTCGCCCATCTTTGTTTGTGAATGACTGAGCATTTCATGGAAGCTGCTTTTATACCCAATCATGGCACCCACCTGTTCCCAATTAGCCTGTTCACCTGTGGGATTTTCCAAGTAAGTGTTTGATGAGCATTCCTCAACTTTCTCAGTCTTTTTTGCCACTTGTGCCAGCTTTTTTGAAACATGTTGCAGGCATCAAATTCCAAATGAGCTAATATTTGCAAAAAATAACAATGTTTACCAGTTCGAACGTGAAGTATCTTGTCTTTGCAGTCTATTCAATTGAATATAAGTTGAAAAGGATTTGCAAATCATTGTATTCTGTTTTTATTTACGAATTACACAACGTGCCATCTTCACTGGTTTTGGAGTTTGTAGAAATGTGCGCATGTGAAGCATGAAGTTGGTGTGAGACATCGCACAATTTCACATCAAGTTCACTCTTTGATACATCTCAACTTTGCCGTGAAAAAGGGCATACGCCCAGTTTTTGTGCATAAGCAAGCTTTATACATGAGGCCCCAGGTGTTTTGGGTT